>NC_080171.1:113465353-113765353 GCF_950295315.1 Erinaceus europaeus | reverse complement strand
GAAGCGACTCCTCAGCAGGTGGGGAGCCGGGGGCTTGAACTGGGATCCTTATGCCGGTCCTTGTGCTTTGCGTCACCTGTGCTTAACCCGCTGCGCTACCGCCCAGCTCCCTGCTTCTTTTCTAAATGGGTTTCCTCACATGAAACATGGGGACATTAGAAATACATATACCTCACAGAGCCACAATGAAGATTAAATGAAGCAAGTGTGCAAAGCACTTAGTCTAGAAAGGGGCACTCTACGAAAGTGCTGCTATGATCGTTAGTGTATAATTAAAATCTCTTAAATGCTATACATTCATTTCTCCAAACCTTCTTTCATTAAGCGCCTATTAATACGCCAATCACTGTGCTAAGTATTAGAGGCTAAGTAAGACAAGTGAAAGAAAGGATTGGAAGAGTGAGAAAGGAAATGAATATTTATTGAGAACCCACATGGAGCCGGGCACTGTGCTAAGTGCTGGGAATGCAGGCAAAGAAGCCACCAAATTTGAAGTTACTATCTGTTTTTGCTTCTCCTTTCACACATCCATTCACTTAGGAGACATCAAAGCTCATGAAGTACTCGGTTTTCTGGTTACCTGGGTTTCTTTCCTTTCCTTCCTTCCTTCCTTCCTTCCTCTCTCTTTCTTCTTTCTTTCTTTCTTTCTTTCTTTCTTTCTTTCTTTCTTTCTTTCTTTCTTCCTTTCTTTTTTTAAATCAGTCTTCAGTGAATTTCACAGAGTCAGAGTGTACCTTAGAACCTTGCTTTCCCCTCTGGTAGTCCCGGCCTTCCATGCTCCCTGACAATCTCTGGTTTCCCCTGAGGTGAGGAATAACTGTGCCTTCTCTGTAGGAGCCTGGGTTCCCTTGGCTTCAGCATTACTGGCTTTGAAAGTACTAGCGTTGTGGCGGGATCTCTCTTTAAGGGTTTCTGTGTTCTGGTCTTGTGCAGGTGCTCCCGGTGGATCATGCAATTGACTCCCTACAGTCAGTTTCATCACTCCATGTGCCCTCTGATATAGTGTTAGTACAGCCTATGACAGTCTTCCATAAAATTTCAGGGGCAAGCAGGAATTACTAGAAATAAAATGCTCATGGGGGAGTCGGGCGGTGGCGCAGCGGGTTAAGCGCACGTGGCGCAAATCGCCAGGACCTGCGTAAGGATCCCAGTTCGAGCCCCCGGCTCCAAACCTGCAGGGGAGTCGCTTCACAAGCGGTGAAGCAGGTCTGCAGGTGTCTGTCTTTCTCTCCCCCTCTCTGTCTTTCCCTCCTCTCTCCATTTCTCTCTGTCCTATCCAACAACAATGACAACAAATAAAGACAACAACGAGATACCATTTCACTCCTGTGAGAATGTCATACATCAGAAAAGGTAACAGCAGCAAATGCTGGGGAGGGTGTGGGGTCAAAGGAACCCTCCTACACTGCTGGTGGGAATGTCAATTGGTCCAACCTCTGTGGAAAACAGTCTGGAGAACTCTCAGAAGGCTAGAAATGGATCTACCCTATGATCCTGCAATTCCTCTCCTGGGGATATATCCTAAGGAACCCAACACATCCATCCAAAAAGCTCTGTGTACACATATGTTCTTGGCAGCACAATTTATAATAGCCAAAACCTGGAAGCAACCCAGGTTCCAACAACAGATGAGTGGCTGAGCAAGTTGTGGTCTATACACACAATGGAATACTACTCAGCTGTAAAAAATGGTGACTTCACCGTTTTCAGCCGATCTTGGATGGACCTTGAAAAATTCATGTTAAGTGAAATAAGTCAGAAACAGAAGGATGAATATGGGATGATCTCACTCTCAGGCAGAAGTTGAAAAACAAGATCAGAAAAGAAAACAGAAGTAGAACCTGAAATGAAATTGGCATATTTCACCCAAGTAAAAGACTCTGGGGTGGGTGGGTGGGGAGAATACAGGTCCAAGAAGGATTCAGAAGAACACCTATTGGGTTCCTGAAAAAAGTGTCACAAATGAACACAGCAGGATGCTAATGGAAATGACAAATCTGTGGTCCAGGAGATGGCACAGTGGATAAAGCACTGGACTCTCAAGTGTGAGGTCCCAAGTTCAATCCCTGGCAGCACATGTACCTGTGTGATGTCTGGTTCTTTCTTGCTCTCCTCCTATCTTCCTCATGAATAAATAAATAAAACATTTAAATAAAAATTTTTTTAAATTTACACGTCTGTGGTGGGGAAATCATCACTAAGTATGCTATCAAAGGCAAGTTCTTTGTTTTCTTATATGTTCTTTTTCTTTTTGATAGAGAAGTGAAGAGACAGAGAGAGACAGAGAGAGAGAGACAGAGAGACTGTGACAGGGTCCCCACTTCCTTGGCATAACTGACTCCATCTTGACCTGAACCTGAACCTGTTGCAACTGCTTTACTTGCCAATAAGAAGTAGATCTTACTGTTCTGAAATTATTGATCAGTTGTTGATTGTTTCCATAATGGGTTGTCCTGACTGCAGTAACAGACCGCCCTAACCACCACATGTTGGGCTTCTGTAACCTAGCTTACTTACTTCCTGCACCTACCCCTATCAGTGGTTGTGCTACAGGGGGATAGGCGGTAGCGCAGCAGGTTAAGCGCATATGGCGCCAAGCTCAAGGATCAGCGTAAGGTTTCCGGTTCGAGCCCCCAACTCCCCACCTGTAGGGGGGTTGCTTTACAAGCATGAAGCAGGTCTGCAGGTGTCTATCTTTCTCTCCCCCTCCGCCTCCTCCTCCTCTCTCAATTTCTCTCTATCCTATCCAGCAACAACAACAGCTATAATAACCACAACAAGGGCAACAAATTGGGAAAAATAGCCTCCAGGAGCAGCGGATTCTTAGTGCTGGCACCGAGCCCCAGCAATAACCCTGGAGACAAAAATAAATAAATAAATAAATAAATAAATAAATAAATAAATGGTTGTGCTACACTGAGCTCAGGACTGCATCTGGGTGCATCTGGGTGACAAGTCTAGCAGATGGAGACTTGTCTCAAGTGGCCTCCCCCAGGGCTCTGTTCTGGCTCCTATGCTATTTAATATTTACATCAATGACCTCCCAGAAACTTCTTCAAGGAAGTTCATCTACGCCGATGACATCTGCTGTGCAACTCAGGCATCCAAGTTCGACATCCTTGAGGAAACACTCACGAAAGACATGTCTCTGATATCTGATTACTATAAAAAATGGCGACTAATCCCTAGCACTGCAAAAACGGTATCATCTGTTTTCCACCTACACCATGCCTCGGCCTCGCGTGAGCTTAATGTGCAGCTTGGCGATACGAGAATCCGGCATGAAGCCCAGCCAGTCTATCTTGGCGTTACTCTCGATCGCACTTTGTCATTTCACAAACATCTCATAAAAACTGCAGCAAAGGTGGGCGCGAGGAATCACATCATTGCAAGACTGGCCAGCTCCTCATGGGACGCGAGCGCTTCCACACTACGATCATCCTCTCTGGCATTATGCTATTCCACTGCAGAATACTGTGCCCCAGTATGGTTCTGTAGCCCCCATGTCCACTTGGTCGATTCCAAATTATATTCCTCCATGAGGATCATTTCTGGAACCATCCGTTCCACCCCGGTTCCATGGCTGCCAGTTCTTAGCAACGTCGGGATGCGGCATCATCTAAGTTCATTTCCCACGTCTACGCTCAACCGGACCTGCCAATATACGCGGATATCTTCGCCCACCCTGTCCAACGCTTGACGTCTCGTCACCCAATCTGGTCCCCTACGCCTACACTGAACTTCTCTGTTCCAGACTCTTGGAAACAGAGTTGGCAGTCAGCTGAGGTAAAGAACAAACACCTCATCACAGACCCCTGCAAGCGTCAACCCGGCTTTGACCTAGCACGTTATGACTGGGCCCTCCTCAATCGCTATCGAACAGGCCATGGCCGGTGCGCCGCTATGTTCCATCGCTGGGGAGCCAGAGACGACCCGAACTGCCCCTGCGGCTCCAGACAGACTATGACCCACATAGTCAACGACTGCCACCTCTCCAGATTCAAAGGAGGTCTCGAAACTTGACATCAGGCTCAACCTGACGCTGTTGACTGGCTACGGAAGAAGGGCAAACGCTAGAAGAAGAAGAAGGTCATCTCTGATACCCCACAACAAGACATGTCAAAATGCTGCAGCTTTCTTCAGTGAGGTGGGGGCCAAGCCCAAACCTGAGTCCTGCACATGACAAAGCAATGCATATCCAAGTAAACTATTTCGCCAGCCCCTTTTTTTTTCTTTTGAAAATAAATGATTATTTATTAAAGTAATGTTACTGGTGACATTAGATAAGCTTTAGATGTACAACATTACCAGTCAACCTCTGTGTGTAGTATATTTGTCACCAAAAGTCTCGTTTCCAGAAATCTTTTTCTTTAATGGGCTGTAAATAAACACTTTTATGCTACCCTGCATTTTAGCAACTTCTGTGTCTTTTCCTGCAACTTTTTTTTCCTTACCACCCAGTCTACACTGGGCTTCATACCTGCACAATTCCACTGCTCCTGGAAGACTTCTTTGATTGTTTATTTGTTTTCAGATGAAAGATGAAAGAGTGAGGGACAGAGAAGGAAGAGAAGCCACAACACTACTTCCGTGCTTGTGAAGCTTGTCCTGTGTGCAGTGCTCCCCTGTGGTGGCTGAGAGCTTCAACCCAGGCCTTCAAGCCTGGTGAAGTGAGCCTTTTTCCAATAAGCCATCTCCTCATTTTAAAATTTTAAAAATATTTAATATAGATTGGGGCAAAAGAGAGGCAGAGAGGAAAGGAGATGCCTGCAGCCCTGCTTCACCGCTTGTCAAGTTTCCCTCCCCCCGGCAGGTGGGGAGCAGGGGTCTGAACCAGCATCACTGAGCTGGTAAAAGTACTTTGTAAACAGCATGTAGAAACCACCTCACAAAGTGGTTAAAACTTTTACATGATCAACACTCTGCCCAAATATAAATCAATCAGAAAAAAATATTTATAATCTACATAGAGCACTTAGCATACAAAAGTACTTTCACAACTGCAATGTGGACACAAGCCATGAAAAGACAATTCACAAAAAAGCTCAGTCAATATATAAAAATGCTTGATCTCATCAACGACTAAATACAAGTTTAAACAATGAAATGAGATTCTTCACCACTGGCTTGGCAAAGTTCACCTATACAGACACTGCTGATGCTGGCAAGTAAAGCACCCTCATATATTCTTTTTTTATTTTATTTATCTTTATTTATTTATTGGATAGAGACAGTCAGAAATCCAGAGGGAAGGGGGAGATAGAGAGACCAGAGGGAAGGGGGAGATAGAGAGACAGAGAGATATCTGTAGCCCTGCTTCACCACTCACAAAGCTTTCCCCCTGCAGGTGGGAACCAGGGCTTGAACCCAGGTCCTTGTGCTATTATAGCATGTGCACTCAACCAGGTGCACCATTCTCATACAATCTTATTGAATGTGTAACAGAACTTATTACCTGGATGCTACCTTGCAATGTGAAAATGTTTTATTATTGTTATTTATTAATGATTTAATAGTGATTTACAAGATTATAAGATAATAGGAGTATAGTTTCACACCACACTCACCAAAGTTCTGCGCCCCAACTCCCAAGGATAACTAGCATAATAATTCTCCCAAGGTTTTAGAGACAGGTTGGTAATATTTTTTGGCTAGTCCACGTGTTTGAATTCTCTGTATTTCCCATCTGGTAGTTGTCTGTCACTTCCTTATTTACTTCACTAAGCATAATTACCTCCAATTTCATCCATTTTTTTCCTGAAGGACACGATATCATTTTTAAACTGCCAAGTAGTTCTCCATTGAGTATATGTCCCATAACTTTTTTTTTTTTTAATAGACCACTGCTCAGCTCTAGCATATGGGAATGCTGGGGATAACCTGGAACATCAGAGCCTCAGGCATCAAAGTCTTTTGTATAAACATCATGCTGTCACCCCAGCCTCCCTAACTTCTCTTTTTTAATTTTAATTTATTATTGGATAGAGACAGAGAGAAATTGAGAGGGGAGAGGAAGAGAGATAGAGAGACACCTGCAGCCCTGCTTCACCACTCTTTGCCCCTGCAGGTGGGGACCAGGAGCTTGAACCTGGGTCCTTGAGCACTAGTGTGTGCACTTAACCAGGTGCACCACCACCTGGCCCCATCCCCATAACTTATTTATCCAGTCATCTGCTGATGGGCATTTAGGTTGCTTCCATATTTTGGCTACTGTAAATTATGCAGCTATAAACATGAGAGTATGTATGTTCCTTCAAGTTCATGTTTATATTATGCCCTCTAGATAAGAAGCCCAAGAGTAATGTTGCTGGGTTAAAAGGTATATGTAAGGGAGTCGAGTGGTAGCACAGTGGGCTCAGCACAGGTGGGACAAAGTGCAAAGACCAGCGTAAAGATCCTGGTTCGAGCCCCCAGCTCCCCACCTGCAAGGGGTCACTTCTCTCCCCCTCTGTCTTCCCCTCCTATCTCTATTTACCTCTGTTCTATCCAGCAATGACAACATCAATAACAACAACAGTAATATCTACAACAATAAAACAAGGACAACAAAAGGGAATAAATATTTTTAAAAAGGTATATGGAAATATGTTCTTCTAGTGCATTCCATTTGACTCAGGATCCTCTTCCGGACATTATTTATGTATTTATTTATTTATTTATGATAGAAGGTGAGAGACAGAGAAAGAAGAGGGAGGAGAGATGGGACAGATGCTTGCAGCACAGTTCTACCTCTCTTGAAGCTTCCCCCCTGCAGGTAGAAGGACTGGGGGCCTCTCACTTTCAAGTCCCACTCGCCCACCTTGTGTTGTCTTCTGGCCTCCGTCCTGCCCTCAGTAGGTAACTAACAGATCTGTCTACCTACCCCCAGGTACACCCACACTCCAGCCCTATTGAAGGTCCAGACACGGGGTATTCTCAGTGGGATTCATTGTGGGAGCTGCCCGGCTGCCACCCTCCTGCCCGGCTGCCACCTTTACCTGCTCTTCTCCAACTCCCTGGGTCCGAATGAGTGTGTGGCAGTGGTCCCAGTCTCTTAGGAACCTGAGGAGGACCAGGAAGCGCCTAAAGAAAACCAAGGTTTGAGGGCTGGTGGTGACGCACCTGGTTGAGTGCACATTACAACGCACAAGCACCCGAGTTGGAGTCCCTGGTCCCCACCAGCAGGGGGAGAGCTATGCAGGTGGTGAAGCCGTGCTGCAAGGAGCAGAGGAATCCCAGGTCAGCAGAGGCTGACTCTTCACACTGTTCTTTAGGGGGATGGATCCGCCTGCCAACGCCCATGTCCAGCAGAGAAGCAATTACAAAAGCCAGAACTCCCACCTCCTGCACCCCATAAAAAATTTCAGTCCATACTCCCAGAGGGGGAGAAATGTTAGGGAAAGATGATAGGGAGGGCTCTGAAACCCAATTCCATCAGGACCCGAAGAGGTAAGAGGAAAGACATTCAGAAGTAGTAAAAGGTGTAGGTGTGACTTAAAACGGAAGAGAAGCCAGGACTATAGGGGAAAAAATGAGCAAATATATATATATATATATATATGTAGATAGATAGATAGATAGATAGATAAATGGATATAGAAATCATAGTCAACCCACATCTGTGACCTTGGGAGAACCACTGCAGTTTCCAGTGGAGAAAATGGGGACACAGAATGCTGGTGGTGGGGAACACTGTGGAATTGTACCTCTGTTCTTTTGTAATTCTGTAAATAACAACAACAAAAGAAGTCAGGATGTATGGGAGACTGCCAGTTGTCTATCCAAACACATTCCCCTCCTTTTGAGGGATGAGGTCTTTAAGTCTGGTAGACTAAACTTAAGTCTACAAGATGTGAGTAGGAAATGGCGAGTGAAAACACCCTTTTAGTTGGGGAGGTAGCATATTGGTTATGGAAAAGACTTTCATGCCTGAAGCTCCAAGTTCCCAGGGTCAGTCCCTGGAACTATCATAAACCAAAGCTGAGCAATGTATAAATAAATAAACAAACAAACAAATATTGTGGATAGTGTTGAACTCTCAAGCATGAGCTCTAGATGAGTCCCCCGCGACGCATGTGTCTGACGGATGTCCTGGTTCTCTCTCCTCCTCCTTTCTTTCTCCTAATAAACAAACAGATCTTATAACAAAAAACAAACAAACAAAAACTCATTATAAACAAGGACAGGTGGCTGAAACTTCAGTTACCTTTTTGTCCCATGAGACACATTTGTGATGGGAAGTCACCCTGTGATAGAGCAGAGAGTTAAGACTCCCTGAAGCACTTCACATAGTCCCTGAGAGAGGACAACAGGAAACCTGAAGCTTCCTGATAACGGCATCTGTGCACCTCGGCTGTACGCAAGTGAATCCAGTACTACAACGACGACATCAATAACAACAACAATAAAACAACAAGGGCAACAAAAGGGGAGAAGAAGCAAAAATTAAAATTTTTTTTAAAAGATCAAATCCAGACTTCTTAAACCTTTCCCAGGAAATGTCCTTCTTTTTCCATCCATCTCCAAGTCTGGGCGCGGTGCAGTAGGAGCCAGAGGCAGATTCCGGCTTCCCGCGGCCGCGAACCCCTGGCTCGGTCCACTCAGTCCCAAACCTCCCCGCGCCCCCACCGCGCCGGCAGCCCCCCCCAACCCCCTCGCCACCCCGCTTGGAAAGCGCCGGGAGCTGGAGGTGACCTCACTGGCCGCCTCGGGTTTCTATTGGCCGGCGCGCGTCACGTGTGTCCGAGCGCGGCTGCAATTGGGCAGACGGGGAGCCGTGTCCGCGGAGCGCGGGTGGCGGTGAGGGGTGCGCAGCGGTGGGATGGGGCGCCTGGGCGAGCGATGGCAAGATCGCTGGAGTGGACGCGGGATCGGAGCCGGGAGGCGGTTGTACAAGTCACGGGGTTCTAGTGGCGGGCCTCCCCGAGCCTCTTAGGGGCTGGAGGCGGGTCGGAGACTGCGCCGCGGCCGCCCAGGACCTGACCTCAGGTAGGGATGCTTGCGTCAAATCTGATTGATTTGCAGGGTCTGTAACGGACCCCAACCCCATAACCGGGGCACACGGCCAAGAGGTGGCGGGCAGGTGCAGTTGCCGCCGTGCCACCCTGCGGGGCCCCCAGCGCCCTCGTCCTCCCCCGAGCGGGCGCCCTGGTCTGGGGGCGCGCGGTGGCGCCCAGTGATGTGAACACCCTGTGGGTGCTGGGGATTGATTCCTCCCCCCGTCCGCTGTCTCGATGACATTAACTGTGTCTTCATGCAGACACAGCCAAGTGATTGAAAAGATTTCTCGGGAGGGAGGGCAGGGAGGAAGAAAGTAAAAAATAAAATGAAATAAAAAATAAATGAAAATAAGGGCGGGGGTAGATAGCATCACGGTTATGGAAAGAGGCTCTCATGCCTGAGGCTCAGAAGTCTCAGGTTCGGTCCGGGAGGTGGCGCAGTGACAAAGCTTTGGACTCTCAAGCATGAGGTCTCGAGTTTGATCCCCGGCAGCACATGTGCCAGAGTGATGTCTGGTTCTTTCTCTCTCCTCCTGTATTTCTCATAAATAAACAAACAAAAAAAATCTTTAAAAACAAAAAAAGTCTCAGGTTCGGAGTCGGGCGGTAGCGCAGCCGGTTAAACTCACGTGGCACAAAGCGCAGGGACCGGACTAAGGATCCCGGTTCGAGCCCCCGGCTCCCCACCTGCAGGGGAGTCGCTTCACAGGCGGTGAAGCAGGTCTGCAGGTGTCTGTCTTTCTCTCCCCCTCTCTGTCTTCCCCTCCTCTCTCCATTTCTCTCTGTCCTTCCAACAATGACGGCATCAGTAACAACAACAATAATAACTACAACAACAATAAAAAAACAAAGGCAACAAAAAGGGAAAATAAATAAATATAAAAAATAAAAAGAGTCTCAGGTTCAAGCCCTCGTACTACCATAAGCCAGAGCTGAGCAGTGTTCAGGTAATAAGTAGATAAATAACTATAGAAATAAAAACATTGTTCTCTTAGAAGAGACAAGCAGGTTCCGCCGTGTTCGACTAGCACAAGCCAACATTCACCAAGTGAGAGCTGGGCGCATCTCGGAGGTCTGACTGTTCCCTCCTTGGAGGCCTGTGCAGTGGGCGGTCCAGTCGACTGTCTGCCACACAGCCCACGCGTGTAGCAGGTTTTGCACCATTTAGGCCACACACAATTATAAAAGGAAAGCCACACAAGGACAGAAGCGTCCAACATTTCTTAGACTAGAGCTTGTGACCGGGTTTGTTGCATTGCACCAAAGTGAAGGACTCTGGGACCTGGAGCCATGGCAGAGGAGGACCTAGGTGGGGGAGCTAGAAGGTTATGTGCAAAACTGAGAAATGTTACACAGCTACTGTATTTCACAGTCAACTGTAAGCCATCAATCCCCCCAATAAAGGAATTAAAAAAAATAGAATCTGTCCCCCTAAGCACGACTGTGCCATGACAGTTTAGGGCCAAGACAGGTACACATGATTTCACTTGGTCTCTACAAAACCTGTCCTTCTAGGTTCTATAAACGAAAACTGAGGTTCAGGATTTGGGTGATTTCCAGAGCTAGTTATTAATCGTGTTATCTGAGGCTATCCAGTTAATAAAGTACTTGGACATTACTTTTTTGTTGTTGTTCTGGTTTAAAAACCTAACCTTTATCTTCTTGGGTGGTAAACTTGATTTTGATTGTAACCTCTTGAATGTCGGTTCCTTTGTTTCGAGGTTCAGGTTTTTTTTTTAATATTTATTTTTTCCCTTTTGTTGCCCTTGTTCTTTTATTGTTGTTTTTATTGATGTCATCGTCATTGTATAGGACAGAGAGAAATGGAGAGAGGAGGGGAAGACAGAGAGGGGGAGAGAAAGACAAGACACCTGCAGACCTGCTTCACCGCCTGTGAAGCGACTCCCCTGCAGGTGGGGAACCGGGGGCTCCAACCGTGATCCTTACGTCGGTTCTTGTGCTTTGCGCCATGTGCACTTAACCCGCTGCGCTACCGCCCGACTCCCTGAGGTTCAGTTTTATGAAACTGAAACAGTTAGTTTTTGTAAACAGCTCTACTTATCTGCTCCCGCTCCCCAGGGTCACATCAGATGATGCAAGCCTTTTGGGAGTCTTATTTCAAAAATAAGCATTGATCATAAAAATTAGAAACCACCAAGCAGCCAGAATGAAATATACAGCCCCACCACTGTTAGCATCCCATTAAGTTTACTAATCTGGTTTGCCTTTCTCTTTCTTAATCTTAGTGGGTATTAATAATGACAGCTCTCCTGTGAGTACTGTGAACTTCTTTATTAGAATTAAACATATATGATGCAACTATTTTGAACCCCTTCTATAGATGGATATTATTTATCAATAGATTGGAGGCCAAGGAGGTTAGAGAAAGTGCCCCTAAGGGGCTGGGTGGTGGTGCACCTGATTAAGTGCACTTGTTACAGTGCACAAGGACCCAGGTTCAAATTTCCGGCCCCCACCTGCAAGGGGAAAGTTTTGCAAGTGGTGAAGCAGGGCTGCAGGTGTCTGTCTCTCTCCTGCTCTATCACTTTCTTCACTCCCAATTTCTGGCTGTCTCTATCCAATAAATAGAGACAGAGAGCACCTTTAGAGGGGCCGGGCAGTCGTGCACCCAGTAAAGTGAATATAGTACTAAGCACAATGACCCGCACAAGACCTGGGTTCAAGCCCCCACTCCCCACCTGCAGCAGGGACATTTCACAAGTGGCAAAGCAAGTCTGCTGGTGTCTATCTTTCTTTCTCCTTCTCTGTCTCCCCCTCCCCTCCCAAATTTCTCTCTGAAGATAAAGAAAAGGAAAATCTGGCCACCGGGAGTGGTGGATTCATAGTACCTGCACAGGGCCCCAGCCATAACCCTAGAAGAAAACCAGGTGCAGGTCTTTGTTGGAGTCAAGAAAAAAAAATCAGCGAGAGACAACAGTGAGTGGCAGTTCAGAAAGGGGGAGGTGACTGTACACACTGAGAGGGAGTCAGCAGGCACTAGGAACACACAACACACACACACACACACACACACACACACACACACACTGTGATAAAGGATTAGAGTTTTTATATGGTCTGTCTGGTACAGGTATGGCTTTCTCTGAATTTCCCCACAATCCGGGACCCTGCTCACTTGTGACCTTAGTTTGGAACTGTTAGGGTGTCAGGTACAGAGGTATACCTGCCCAGGTGGGCTAGAGATTTTATTATGGTGCTCAGAGTCAGGGTGTAGACATTTTAAGCACCATCTTGGCCCCAGTTGGTTTCCTCCAGCCCTTGGAGCTTGAACTCCAGGAGGAAGTAGTCAGTCTTATATTCATTCATCTGGTTTTGTGTTCCTCTGCCAGTGAAGGTGAGTGCCCCCTCCTGACTGGTCTAGCTTGCTTTAGGTGGGCTTACTCCTATTTTCAGATCCAAATATTAAAAAAAAAAAAAGGCAGATTTTGGCTTCTCTTTGATACCACAGACTTTTGGCCTATTGTATGGTTTTAACATTTATTTATATTAGAGATATAATATAAATATCTCAGGCGGGGGTAGATAGCATAATGGCTATGCAAACAGACTCTCCTGCCTGAGGCTCCAAAGTCCCAAGTTCAATCCCCTGAACCACCATAAGCCAGCGCTGAGCAATGCTCTGGTCAAAAAAATAAAAATAAATAAATACCTCCAATAGGATAGAGACAGAGAAATTAAGAGAGAAGGGGGGTACAGAACAAGAGGAAGAGAGACACCTATAGACACCTACTGCTCCCCCCTGCAAGTGGGTCCAGGGGCTTGAACCTGAGGCCTTGCACAGTATAACATATGTGTTCTACCTGGTGCAGCACCCCCCCCAACCTATGACAGATTTTTAGGGGAAGGTATAAGTAAACTGACTTTTTAGTTCGTTCTGGTCATCTCAGTAATGATGAGAATAATAACAAAATAAGAAAAGATGCGATAGTGTAAAATCTAGAAACATAAGGAGAAGGTGAACCGCACTCCCACTGTAGGTGCTTTCTTCCACCCCTTTCAAGTCCTTTTCCTCTGCTTATGTATTTGTACAGACAGTATATACAAAAAATTGTTAATTATACATATAAAGAAAAGAGAACCAGAGCATCACTCTGGTACTTGTAATGCTAGAGATTGAATTCAGGACCTCATGCTTCAAAGTCCAACACTTTAGCTACTGCCCCACCTACTAGGCTGCTGCATATACAACTTTTGCATGTTGCTTTCTTTAGTAGAAATTTTTTACTATTTACAGCCCAACTGTAATATTTTAAGCTTATGCTAGCCGCCAGCTGTCTCAGTTCTCCACCTGAAATCCCTGCAGGCGAGGTTCTTCCAAAAACACTGAGATCCTGACCTGGATACTTCACTGTCACCACTGCTGTCATTTTTAAATGCTTTTTATAAAATGTATGTTTGTATTTACACGAGGGAGGGTGGGAGAGAGAGAGAGAAGCAGAGCACACTGGCACATGCCATGCTCAGGGTCAAACTCGAGTCCCCATGCTCAAGAGTCTAACATTTATCCACTGCACCGCCTTCCAGGCCGCTTTTGAACACTTCTTGTTTCTGGCATTTTATGTTGGTGGCTTACCTGAACAAGCCGCCCTTCACCGGGCCTTTGTAAACACTTCCCTTGGACCGTTCATTCTTTCCCATACCCGAGCTCATTTTTTGAGGCCCTGAACTCAGACTTCGTCCACTCCATCAGCCTGTTTTACACAGACCCCAGTGTGCAGCTCACTTACTTGCCTCATTTTGTCAGTGAAAGGCTGTACAAAATCAACTAACTGGGAGTCGGGCAGTAGCGCCACGGGTAGAGCGCACGTGGCACAGAGCTCAATGACTGGCGTTAAGGATCCCGGTTCAAGCCCCCGGCTCCCCACCTGCAGGGGAGTCGCTTCACAGGTGGTGAAGCAGGTCTGCAGGTGTCTGTTTCTCCCCCTCTGTCTTCCCCTCCTCTCTCCATTTCTCTCTGTCCTATCCAACAACAACAACATCAATAAGAACAACAATAATAACTACAACAGTAAAACAACAAGGGCAACAAAAGGGAAAATAAATAAATGAATAAACATTAAAAAAATTAAAAAAAAAAAAGAATCAGCTGACTAAGCCTTAGTGTTTTCTTTCCTCTGGGTAAAAGCTCATTGAGGACATGGATGATAAGCAGGGCCACAGGGGAGGTTTTTCTTTTTTGACTAGTTATGTTTCTGGTGCACCAGCGACAAGGATTCTCATTTAGATAATTTCCTTCTCTTCTAGCTGACACAAATGATTAGATCTTGCAAGACAGGGAAAGCAGAGTTCTAATTATTTGTGGATTTAAAACATGTGTATGCCCTTACTTAATGGACTACATTACTGTAGAAATGGTAGGATAATCATGTTTTTAAAGCTGTACCTTCCAAAAAATCGTTTTGCTAAGTGATTATTGCTTAAAGTGGTAGTAGACTGACTTGATGGACAAATCAAACTTCTAAGCTGAGGAGATAGCATAACAGTTATGCAAAAGGACTCTCGTGCCTGAAGCTTCGTGCTCCCAGGTTCGATCCCCTGCACTACCATAAGCCAAAGTTGAGTAGTGCTCTGGTTTAAAAAAAAAAAAAAAAAAGGCAAATCAAACTTCAAACATCATTTTCATGAAGACAAATAAAACTGAACTATTTTTATTTACATCATACTTTTATCCAATAGACTTTTTAAGGTGATATTTCTATGTGATAATATAGCCTTTTTGCTATATAAGTGTTGAAATTTTGTTTTAGCAGAGTACATTTATTTCATTATTATTTTTATATTTAATTTATTTTCCCTTTTGTTGCCCTTTTTATTGTTGTTGTAGATATTATTGTTGTTGTTGTTGATGCCGTCGTTGTTAGGACAGAGAGAAATGGAGAGAGGAGGGGAAGACAGAGAGGGGGAGAGAAAGATAGACACCTGCAGACCTGCTTCACTGCCTGTGAAGTGAGTCCCCTGCAGGTGGGGAGCCGGGGGCTCAAACTAGGATCCTTATGCGGGTTCTTGCACTTTGCGCCACGTGAGCTTAACCCGCTACACTACCACCCAACTCCCAATTATTATTATTATTATTTTTACCAGTGCACCTAGGATCTCTGATGCCTCAGGCATGAAAATCTGTTGCGCTTCCAATGATACTGAGAGATAAACCCAGGGTCTCACAGATGTGTGGCCTCACCATAAAGCAACATCCATGGGACAATATTTTCATTCTTTTTTATTATTATTCTTTATTTGAGAGAGAGAGACTACAGCACACCCATGGTGCTCCCCCCAAAGGCATCCATGATGGGGGTGCCAGTAGTTGAATCTAGTGATTAGTACCGAGAAGGGTACACGGTTTACCAAGCAAACTACCTCTCAGCCCCTTTGTAGTTTGAACAATTCCGCTAAGGTTCATTCTTTGTGTTGTAAGTTGTGTGGGCTTTCATGAGTCCTGCCATCCATCTGTCTTTCTAGTACTAGACAAATTGTTAGTTTGTTTGTTTCTGTTTTTGTTTTTATACCAGAGCATTGCTAAGCTCTAGTTTATGGTGGTGCTGGGGACTGAACCTGGAATGTTGAAACTTCGAACATGAAAGTCTATCTCCCCAGCCCCTAGACAAATAGTTTCATAACCCTAAAAATTGTGTGTAACTTTCCCTGGCCATCCCTCTGCCTTTTCTAGCAATAGATTCCTTGCAAAAAATGGATCTGTTTGCTATCTTTGGAGTCTTGTCTTTTAGGAAGTTATAGAAGTATCAAATCAAGTATTATGTAATCGTCCAAGACTGGATTCCTTCCTGTACTATAATGTATTTCAGAATCATCCGTGTTATTGCCTAGATCAATGATACTTTACTTTCTTGTCAGAGAACTTTATAGTGTAGAGGTAACATGTTTATTGTTTCCAGTTACAAATTATTTCCAAATAAAGTTGCTGTGAAAATCTACCTGTATGTTTTTCACGTAGGCATTTTAGTTGGGTAAATAAACACCTAGAAGTGTAATTTCGGGGTTGTACGCAAAGCCTTCGTCAGCTTCAGAAGAAATTGCCAAACCTCTTCTAAAGCCGCCACGGCCATTTCATTCCCGCCATCAAGTAAGGAGAGGTCCTGTTGCTTTCTGTCCTGCCCAGCACTTGAGATATTGCCAAATTTTATTTCTTTTTAAATTTAAATTAATAAAAAAATTTTAATATTTATCTGTCTATTCCCTTTTGTTATCCTTGTTTTATTGTTGTAGTTATTACTGTCGTCGTTGGATAGGACAGAGTGAAATGGAGAGAGGAGGGGAAGATAGAGAGGGAGGAGAGAAAGACAGACACCTGCAGACCTGCTTCACCGCTTATGAAGCGACTCCCCTGCAGGTGGGGAGCCGGGGGCTTGAGCTGGGGTCCTTGCGCTTTGTGCCACCTGCGCTTAACCCCTTGTGCTACCGCCCACCTGTGCTTAACCCCTTGTGCTACCGCCCACCAATAAGTAGGACTCCCTACTTTTTTTTTTTTTTTTACCAGAGCACTGCTCAACTCTGACTTATGGTGGCTGGGGTGGGGTGGGGTGGAACCTGGGTCCTTGGAGCCTCAGGCATGAGGGTGTATTTGCATAACCATTAGCTGTCTCCCCTGCCATTATTTCTTCTTTAAATTATTCCTATAGCTATATATATTTAAATTTCCCTATTCTGAGAATCTTGTCATATACTCTCTTGCATCGGTATATCTTTAGTGAAATGTCTGCAGATCTTTTTCTTATTTCTGTAGAAATGTTAAAATATCAAAGTTTTATCTTTAATTTTAAAATACTGTTCAGACAATCTAGAAGCACATAAAGGGAATGAACTAGAATAAATGCACCCTCCTTGCCCTCTCGAAGTAGCTGCTATTACGTGCTGCCTGTTTTCCCACATCCTTCTAGTAACTACATTGTTTCCCGTCATTCTGAAAGTTTTCATGCACCAAAAATGGCTAGACTAAAATTCTTTTGATTTTATTTCATGTTTAATTTTGTCTCCAGGGTTATCACTGGGGCTCGGTGCCTGAACTACAAATCCACTGCTCCGGGAGGCTTTTTTCCCCCTTTTGTTGCCCTTGTTTATCATTGTTACTCTTATTGTTGTTGTTATTGCTGTCATTGTTGTTGGACAGGACAGAGAGAAATGGATAGAGATGGGGAAGACAGAGAGGGGGAGAGAAAGACAGACACTTGCAGACCTGCTTCACCACCTGTGAAGTGACCCCCCTGCAGGTGGGAAGCCGGGGGCTCAAACCGGGATCCTTACACCAGTCCTTGCGCTTTGCGTCCTGTGTGCTTAAACCCGCTACGCTACCACCCGGCTCCCTAGACTAAAATTCTTATTCTGCAGCTTGCTTTTATTTTTGAACTTGTCGCCATATTAAATTTTTAAGCCAGTATATTTAAAAATTAAAAATGCTTTCTTCCCCCACCAGGGTTATCGCTGAAGCTCTGGGCCTGCATAACCCCACCACTCCCAGCAGCCCCCACAACGCTGCTTTACTGCTCATGAAACCTCCTCCCTGCAGGAACCCCACATGGTGACCAGAGGCTCTACACTGGGTTCTCCTGCTTGGTGACATGTGACCTCCACTAGGTAAGCCACCTCTTGACATCCTAAATCTGATTTCTTAAAACCCTAACTAATCAGGGGTGGGCTGGGTTGCACACTTTACCTCCATCCACCACATCGTACATTGTGAGCACCAGAGCAGTGCTATGGGGTCTCTGCTCTGTCTCTCTCCCACCCCCCCCACCCCATCTGGTGGGGGAACCCACTGGGAGCAGTAGAATCATACTGTTGCAGAGCCCCACTATGGCCCTGATGATAACAACAAAAATCCCTGCTGTGTCACTTGTGTAACCCAGGTTTGGACCTGACCCCCACGACTGCACTACTGAAGACACCCATGCTGCACTGTCTTTGCCTCTTTCTTTCTGTCGAAAAAAAAAAAATTATGGGGCGGGGCAGTAGCTCAGCGGGTAAAGCGCACATGGCACAAAGCACAAGGGCCGGCCTATGGATCCCGGTTCAAGCCCCCGGCTCCCCACCTGCAGGGGAGTCACTTCACAGGCAGTGAAGCAGGTCTACAGGTGTCTGTCTTTCTCTCCCCTCTCTGTCTTCCCCTCCTCTATTTCTTTCTGTCCTATCTAACAACAACGACATTAATAACCACAACAACGATAAAACAACCAGGGCAACAAAAGGGGGGGGGAAAGCCTCCAGGAGCAGTGGATTCGTAGTGCAGACACAGAGCCCCAGCGATAGCAAAAAAAAAAAGGCAAAAAAAAAGTTCAGTGCTTATAGATGTGAACTTCCAAGTGGCAGAAGCTTCTGTGGACCAGGTCGCTTTCCAGCTTCTCTAAGTAGCCAAGCACGGTACCACTTGCGTAGTGTTCAAAAATAAGCTTTACAGAAGTTGTAGTTCCACAGACAAAAAATATGACATATAGCTATCTCTAAAAGAGCTCTAGTTGGGGGCCAGGTGGTGGTGCACCTGGCTAAGCGCTCACATTACAGCGCACAAGGACCCGGGTTCCAGCCCCTGGTCCCCACCTGCAGGGGAAAATCTTTGCAAGTGCTGAAGCAGGGCTGCAGGTGTCTCTCTGTCTCTCTCTGTCTTCCCCACCCCTCTCAATTTCTCTCTGTCTCTATCCGATAATAAATAAGAGATCTTAAAAAAAATTTTTTTAAAAAGAGCTCTAGTTTACAAAACAGTTCTTGGGAATATTCAGTCGCTCTTCTCTCCTGGAGTCTTTTCTTGCTGTCAGTGGCCCCTTTCCTCTGGCCCTCCCCCTCCTCTTCTCTCATTTGCCCATTTTTAAAAAAATCAGTTGGCAGCCTGAGAAGTGAGAAGGCAGTGGTTAAAGCACTGGACTTCCAAGCATGAGATCCTGAGTCTCACTCCCATCCAGAGTGATGCTCTAGGTCTCCCTGTCTTTCATGGGTTAGTAAACTTATTTATTTCTTTACTTACTTCTCCCTTCCTTCCTTCCCTCCTTCCTTCCTTCCTTCCTTCCTTTCTTTCTTTTTTACCAGACTGCTCAGCGTTGGCTTATGGTGGCACTGGGAACTGAACCTGGAACCTTTGGTGCCTCAGGGGTGAGAGTCTTTTTCATAATAATTATGTTATCTCCTCATCCCAGATTAAGAAAAAAAAATAAGTGAGTTGCTTTATTTTCTTACTGTTTGGCTTTAAAAGATATTTAGGGGCTTGGGGCCGGGTGGTGGCGCACCTGGTTGAGCACATATGTTACAGTGCACAGGGACCCAGGTTCGAGTCCCCAGTCCCCACCTGCAGGGGGAAAGCTTCACGAGTGGTGAAGCAGGACTGCAGGTGTTTCTCTGCCTCTCTCCCTCTCTACCTTCCCCTCCCTCTCGATTTCTGGCTGTCTCTATCCAATGAATAAAGGTAATAAAATTAAAAAAAGAAGGAGAGATACCAGCTGGGTATCACTTATCATGAAGTTTCCCTCTTAAAAAAAAAGAGAGAGAGATTTAGGGGCCAGAACGACAGCGTAGGGTGTGTGCCTGCCATGCACAGGGCCTGTGTTCAAGCTCAGATGCCACATGGGGAGGTAGGTCATTTGGTCTGCACCAAGTTCCAGTACTGTGGTGTCTTTCTCAATCTCTGAAGGAACAGGTCCGGGAGCAGTGAAATAGCTTATGCATGAGGACCCAGCTCTGAATAAACAAAGTTCTTTAGCTCTGGAGATAGGGAGCTCACTACTAGATAGGGTGACTTTTATGCCAAGTGTACACACATACAGCCCGGGGTCAATTCCCAGCACCACACTGAAAGTGCCGTGGCACCAGGGGGAGCTCTGCCACTGTGATGTCTGTCTCTTCATTAAAAAAAAATTTTTTTTTTTCCCCTTCAGGGTTATTGCTGGGCTCGGTGCCTGCACCATGAATCCACCGCTCCTAGAGGCCATTTTTCCCCCCTTTTTGTTGTCCTTGTTGTTGTAGCCTTGTTGTGGTTATTATTATTGTCATTGTTGATGTTGTTCGTTGTTGGATAGGACAGAGAGAAATGGAGAGAGGAGGGGAAGACAGAGGGGGAGAGAAAGATAGACACCTGCAGACCTGCTTCACCGCCTGTGAAGCGACTCCCCTGCAGGTGGGGAGCCGGGGGCTCGAACCAGGATCCTTATGCCGGTCCCTGCGCTTTGCGCCACATGTGCTTAACCCATTGCGCCACCGCCCGACCCCCTTATTTTTTCTTAAGGCTTCTTTACCATATGTCATTTAGAAGCATGTTGTTTAATTTTCAGCTGTTTTTAGGGGTCCAGTTGCCTTTCTCTTGATTTTTGGTTTAATTCCAGCATGCTTTGAGAGCATACTTTGTATGACTTGTGTTCTTTTGCACTCACCGTACTCCTGGGTTTTGTTTACCAGAATGTAGTCTGTCTTGGTGAATGTTGCTTGAGTAACAACGTTGTTGGATGTATCCACACCACTATAAGCCAGAGCTGAGCGGTGCTCTGGTAAAACAATAATAAAATAATGTGAGTCAGTTTGTTGGATGCAACATTATAAATAAATATTAATTAGATGATGTAGATTGAAAGAGGGATCCTTAACTGATTTCCTGCCTCTTGATCTGTCAGTGTCTTGTAGGAGATTGACATTCCCAACTTTAAATAGTGGAGTCGTTGCTGTTTTCAGTTAGAGCAGCATTTGAGTTCATCGCAACAGCAGTGGGAGATGACTGAACTCACATTAGCAGGTACAGCACGCACCTGTGCTGGTCTTACGTGGCTGTGACTGACGTCAGATCACATCTTTCTGTTTGTCTCCACTCCTCTTCCTTGACTGCAAGGCCGGCTGCAGCCTATAGATGTGGCTCTGAGTTTTGACACATTTGAACTCTGTATATTTTATGGTAAGAGAGCCATGCCTATGGCTATGCACACTTTCAGCATTCCTGACACACTTAAATATGTTCGTGCTATGCAAGTCAGCTGAGAGTTTTTCAAACTGTCACAGGTCTCCAATATTGTTTCTAATATATTTATATAAAAAAAAGCATGTGTAGGGAATCAGGCGGTAGCTCAGCAGGTTAAGTGCAGGTGGCGCAAAGCGCAAGGATGGGCGTAAGGATCCTGGTTCGAGCCCCCGGCTCCCCACCTGCAGGGGAGTCGCTTCACAGGTGGTGAAGCAGGTCTGTAGGTGTCTGTCTTTCTCTCCCCCTCTCTGTCTTCCCCTCCTCTCTCCATTTCTCTCTGTCCTGTCCAACAACTACAACATCAGTAACAATAATAACTACAACAAGGGCAACAAGAGGGAATAAATAAGTAAATAAATAAATAAAGCATGTGAAAGTGGACTTAAGCAGCTTGCAGTTGTGTTGTTCAAGCACCTAGAATAGTCTTGTGGTGTGAGACTTTTTGCTATTTCAAGATTTCCTGAAGATTGACTCAGGAACTATTTAAAAAGTTTTTTAAATTTATTTTCTGTTTTTTTTTTAATTTGACAGCTAAACTGAACCCAGAGACACACCTACATAATAAACCATAGGCATGGCTGTTGCCAGATAAACGTGAACTTCTTGACTAATATGTTAAAAAGCATCAATATCACTGAAAAAAATAGTTTAAAAATGCAGATTCTCAGCCCTGCCAAGCAGAGTGGAAACTCTGGACGGAGGCCTAGGAGTCTTTTTATTTTTATTCTGTTATATATTACTTATTTATTGAATAAAGACATAAACTGAGATAGAAGGGGGAGATAGAGAAGGAGAGAGAATGGACCAGGTGGTGGTGCACCTGGTTGAACATGTGTTACAGTATTCAAGGACCTGGGTTTGCACCTCCGGTCCCCACCTGTAGGGGGAAAGCTTTGCGAGTGGTGAAGCAGTGCTGCAGGTGTCTCTCCCTTCCCTCTCAATTTCTGACTGTCTCCATCCAATAAATAAATAGTTAAAGACAATTTAAAAATTACCTGCAGCCTTCTCACTGTTTGTGAACCCCTACCCCCAATGAGGACCGGGGCCTTGAACCCAGATCCTTGTGCATGGTAACATGTATGCTTAACCAAGTACGCCACTCTCTCCCCAAGAGTATGGGTTTTTCAAGAAAGCTCATGTATAGTTTTGATGATGCTGAATTTAGAATTAGGAACCTCTGGATGAGTTTAATAGTATCTGGGGTAGTGTGATGGGCGTGAGGTTGGTTCAAATCTGCAGAAACACCTAATCAGGTCTGAGTGTTCATGGGAAACGGTTGGGGAGTACAAGGACTTTGCTGGTAGAAACCAACTTAACCCCTGTTTATTTTATCATACTGTGTTTTCTGAAGAATCTGAACCAAGCAGCACATTTTGTGAAATGATGAAATCATGAGGCTCCTGCAGTAGTGTTGTTTTTCCCTGATCTGTGACTAGTCTCCTGAGAGCTGGGAACCTCCCTAAGGTATATTTTTATGCTTTGAGCTCATAGAAGTCAGCAAACTTCACTGTAAAGTGCTAGACATAACAGTATTTTCAAGACTGCCCTGTTGGGCCAGATGGAGAGGTTGGGGTGGGGGGTTGGAGATGAAATATTTAAAAACAATATTGCCTGGCTGGGGGCTATGGATCAACCTGTCAATGCCCATGTTCATTGAAGAAGCAATTACAGAAGCCAGACCTTCCACCTTCTGCATCCCATAAAGATCTTTGGTCCAGACTCTCAGAGGGATAAAGACTAGGGAACCTTCCAATGGAGGGGTTGGGATATGGAACTCTGGTGGTGGGAACCATATGGAATTATATCCCTCTTATCCTGCAGTCTTGTGAGTCATTATTAAATCACTAATACAATAAATAAATAAAATTAATAAATAAATGAAATATTGTCTGATTCTCTCTAGTGAGAGATTTGAAGTGGTAAAGGATTTTCTGTAGTTTTGTCAGTTTTTCAAAGGTTTCCAATACAGAAGGTAGGGCACTTCAGTTTAAAGAAAATCTGGTTTTGTTTTGTTTCACTACATAATGACCAATAAGAACGCGTTTGGCAAAGGACAGCCCCTCAACATTAAGTTGGAGGACTCGAAGAGCAGGACCAACAGCTTGAAAGCTGGCAGGAGCTGCTTGTTGCTGGCTTTGAAAGTGACTGGGATCCATGTGGATTCAGTCAGCTAGGAAGGATCGTCAGTTTCCCCAATGAATGGGTACTCACGAGATGCACCACGGGAAGGTCGATCCAATGCATCCCACGTCTACGCTCGACCGGACCTGCCAATATACGCGGATATCTTCACCCACCCTGTTCAAAGCTTGACGTCTCGTCACCCAATCTGGTCCCCTACGCCTACACTGAACTTCTCTGTTCCAGACTCTTGGAAACAGAGCTGGCAGTCAGCTGAGGTAAAGAACAAACACCTCATCACAGACCCCTGCAAGCGTCAACCCGGCTTTGACCTAGCACATTATGATTGGGCCCTCCTCAATCGCTATGGAACAGGCCATGGCCGGTGCGCCGCTATGTTCCATCGCTGGGGAGCCAGAGACGACCCGAACTGCCCCTGTGGCTACAGACAGACTATGACCCACATAGTCAATGACTGCCACCTCTCCAGATTCAAAGGAGGTCTTGAAACTTTACATCAGGCTCAACCTGATGCTGTTGACTGGCTACGGAAGAAGGGCAAACGCTAGAAGAAGAAGAACTACATAATGAATCATCAACAGTGCTTTAATTTTTTAATTAGTGATTTAATAGTAATTTACAAGATTATAAGATGATAGGGGTATAACTCCACACTGTTCCCACCACCAGAGTTCTGTGTCTCCATCCCCCTCCAGCAGAAACAGTAATAATTCTCCCAAGGTCACAGATATAGGTTGACTTTATATATTTTCCCCCATTTTTGTAGTCCTGCCTTCACTTCCTTTCTAAGTCACACCTACACCCATCACTACTCTGTATGTCCTTCCTTTTTCCTCTTCTCTTTCAAGTTAGTGAAACAGCACTTGACTTTTTTTTTCCCAGGCTCTTTTCCCTTTCAGTAATGGTATAAAAATGAATATTCCTAGTGACAAATGCTTTAGGTCCCAGTGGAATTGGGGTCCAGAGCCCTCTGGTCATTTTCCCCTATCTTATGCCCCCTCTGAGAATATGGATCAAAATTCTTTTTGGGGTGCAGAAGGTGGGAATTCTGTCTTCTGTAATTGCTTCCCTGCTGAACATGGACATTGGCAGGTCAATCCATACTCCCAGCCTGTCTCTGTCTTTCCCTAGTGGGGTAGGGCTCTGGAGAGGTGAGGTTCCAGGACACATTGATGAGGTCATCTAGCTGGAAAAGTCAGGATGAAATCATACTATCATCTGTAACTTGGTGGCTGAAAGGCAGTAAGATATAAAGTAGGACAAAATGTCTAAAAAACAGTAACCAAAAAGTAGGAATAGAGCAGATGAAAATAGGGACCCAAGGGTAGAAAAAAGCTAGGATGTCTACTTTAAGTATGTTCCTAGAGGCCCATGGATTTGATAATTTTTGCTTGAGCTTGATAGCTAACATGGGGGTGGACTAGAAATACTGTCTGGGAGGATGGTGTCAGAGTTGAGAAAAGAACTTGAAAGCCACAATATATATAGAGAGAAATATAGTTAACTGTTAACCATGTTGATCTGACCTGGGGTCCATGTATATTCCTGTTTAGCACAGGGGCCTCTAAAACCTCCAAGTCCCTGTTAATCTGAGCTCACAGTTTATGGTCCCAGCTGGGAACATTCTAGGCTGCACTCATTTCAGGACTAGTCTTCCTCAAGTGGCAGAGTAGGTTGACCCAGCCTCCCTTCGGAGAGTGGAGCAGTCCTTATTAGTGTTAGTTTATAGTGAGGGTAAGGTCCCTGAAGAGGCCCATAAAGGGCTTATGATGACATTCCTGGTGGAAGTGTAAAGAAAGGGATCTGTTAGAGGTCTAGGCCCATATAATCTATGGGGGAATCTAAGGATTCCCTGACTAGGGCCCCAGGTGATGAGGTGGTACCAGCCAAAAAGGCCATTATTAAATGGCCTGTTTTTATAGTCCCTTCCTTGATAAGCTTGGACTTTCTCCCAGTTGTTAAAGTGTTGAATGTCATTTGTTGTATCCATGCCAGTATTAGGTTTACAGAATCTAGCCTTGAGTGAAGGAGGAAATAGATCTAGGTTTTTAGTGTAGTCTAAGTTAGCCTCAAGTCTTTGCTGCATTTACTTGTTTAATGATTCTGATCAAAGTTGTCATAGGAACAGCAGTTGTCCTTTACTTGGTAGGTATTTTTTGCCAGTGTATCTCTTGGACAGTTGTATATGGTGCTTCTTCTAAAGCTTGGCAAGGGGTGACAGTAATGTTGGTGCCCTGTCAGAAGAGATGAAAAGATGAAGAGTAGCTCTTACTTTCTTTTGTATAATTGTTGAGTAGAGTGATTGAGGGAAGTGAAGATAGGAGAGGAAGATACCCAGGCCTAAGTAATAAATATTTGATGAGAGAATTATGGGGCCTTCTTTAGGCCATTCTACTAGATCCCAAACTTATTAGATCTTCGTCTACTCACAGAGGGTTATTAAGCATTTTTACTTTGGGGTATTGTTGGTATGCTTCTAATTCTGCTTCTAAAAACCCCTTCTGTTTTATTTGGTTTAATCCCCCCTGCTTAACACTGTATTCTATTTACATAACCACTGTGAACTAAGCACCACCCTCCCTCCAGGGCATTGGTGGTTCAGTGGTAGAATTCTCACCTGCTCCGCCCCCTCTCCTTGTCACACCCTGATTTTCACCAATCTCTTTTTCGCTCCACCCTCTCTATGTCACATCCTGTTTACACCCTACTTGGCAAGTATATATAAGGACAGGATTGTGATTAGTTTAGTTAGTTTAGTTTAGTTAGTTTAGATGGCTTAGATTGTGCTGCGTTCCACATGAATAAAGAGATACTGCTGCCCAGCTCAGCCATGAGTCCCTGGTCATCTGTCTCCTGCCTGTGAAGCTCAGCCCAGCAGGGTATATAATCGCCCCTAACATATGGAGATGTGAACCCAAATACACAGTACTACAGGCCCAAACCTACATCTAGGGTCTGTAACTTTGTTTAAAATACGCTCAATCTGGGGCCAGGTAGTGGCATACCTAGGTAAGCAGACTCTTCAGGATGAAATCATAGTAGCATCTATAACTTGGTGGCTAAAAGGCAGTAACAAATAAAGCAGGACAAAATGTTTAATAAACAGGAACCAAAAAGTAGGAATAGAGCAGATAAGAATAGGGATCTTAGTGTGGAAAGAAGCTAGGAAGTCTATTGTAGGTATGTTCTTATGGGCCCATGACTTCATTACAGTGCACAAGGACCTGAGTTCAAGCTTACAGGGGAGAAAACTTCACAAGTGGTGTAGTAGGGCTGTACATGTCTCTCTATCTCTTTCCCTCTCTTTATCTCACCCTCTCCTCTCAATTTCTGTCCGTCTCTATCCAATAATAAATAAATAAAAGATAAAAAAAAATCTGAAATGGAACTAGGTAGTCCCGTGTGTTAGGAGCGAGCTCACCAGGCTAAAGGAGTTGGGAGGTTGACATCTCAGACAAAGGCAGTAAGTACCAGCATGACGGCCCCGGAAGTAGTGCTTTAGTTCCTTGAGGATGAAATAGCGGTATTAGGAAGCCCTGCTTTGTCTCCAGCATCTGAGTCACTTAGGTAAACCTTTTATCTCCCCTTCATAAACGGGGTGGATACGTGTGAAGCGGTACTAGGATGCATTTTACAGCAGATAAAATCCAAGGTGAGGGTTGGCCTTCCTGTCCTCCTTTATATTTGGCTGACACCTCCCTCCCAACCCCTGCAAAAAAACAAACAAAAATCCTTCAGGAAGTCATTAGAGCACAGATCTGGTGCACTGAAGACTGAGGAAACTGAAGATAAAGGTGCAGTCAGAAAAACTATGATGATGATTCTCTTAGCAATAACCTGATCTCATGGCCTTCAGTCAGGTCATGTTAAAGGGGAAGCAGCCAGGCACTAAGGTTCTGTGTCCCCTTGTGAGACAGTCAAATCATCACTAGCAGGCCGTAGAAACTGTAAGGGATTTGTTTTCTTTCTTTTCTTTTTGCTTTCTGGTTTTGTTTGTTTGTTTGTTTACCTATTTTTTTGCCTCCAGGGTTATTGCTGGGGCTTGGTGCCGGCACCATGAATCCACTACTCCTGGAGGCTTTTTTATTTTCCACTTTTGTTGCCCTTGTTGTTTTATCCTTGTTGTGGTTATTATTGTTGTTGTTATTGATGTTGTTGGATAGGATGGAAAAAGTCAAGAGAGGAAAGGAAGACAGAGAGGGGAAGAGAAAAACACCTGCAGACCTGCTTCACCTCTTGTGAAGAGACCCCCCTCATGCAGGTGGGGAGCTGGGGGCTTGAACTGGGATCCTTATACCAGTCCTTGCGCTTTGCGCCATGTGTGCTTAGCTCACTGCACTACTGCCCGACCCTGTTTTTTTTTTGTTTTTGTTTTTTACTTTTTAAATCTCTATTTATTGGATAGAGAAAGCCAGAAATTGAGAGGAAGAAAGATAGAGAGGAAGAGAGATGAAGAGACACCTGCAGCCCTGCTTTACCACTTGTAGAGCTTCCCCCCTGCAGGTGGGAACTGGAGGCTTGGACCCCGGTCTTTATGGATTGTAACACGTGCACTCAACAAGATGTGCCACCACCCAGTCCCCAAAGATTTGTTGTCTAACATTTTGCTAAACTGAGGGCTATGGGGGCCCGGCAGATTAAAAGAACATCACTTGGAGTAGGGGTCGATAGCAGAATGGTATGCAGAGAGACTCTTGTGCCTGAGTCTCCAAAGTCCCAAATTCAGTCCCCTGTACCACCATAAGCCGGAGCTGAGCAGCTCTCCAGGGGAAAGAAAAAATAAACTAAAAGAACATCACTTATTTTTCCTTTTTTCAACAGTAAACACCATCCTGTTGGGTAGTTGCCATCTCCCCCTGGCTTCTTCTTATCCATATGCCTATATAGGGATTTACTGATCCAAAGGTTTGGTCTATTTACATAAATCACTTTTACATAAAGCACTCCAGGGCATTGGTGGTTCAGTTATAGGATTCTCGCCTGTTCCGCCCCCTCCTTGTCACACTCTGATTTTCACCAGTCACTTTTCTCTCCACCCTCTCTATATCACATCCTGTTTCCACCCTACTTGGAGAGTATAAAAACAGCTGCTCTTCTGATTAAAGACACTTGGAAATTGCTTTCCGGCTCCGAGAGTTCCAGAGTGTATCTCCTGCGGAAGTTGGTGCAGCACGAGTTCCTGATCCCTCTCCCACGCAGCAGCCTAGATCGGCTCCAGTTGAGTTCTCTCCAACCCAGAGAGCACTAACTCAGGAAGAAGCACCCTCAGGCTATCCCGGCACCCTCCCTCATCTTTGTCTTCCTTCTAACCTAAAGGGAAGTGGGATTTTTTTGTTTGTTTGTTTTGTTTTGTTTCCTAACAAATTGCTGCCTTGGTCCCCCTCTCCTCTCTCCTCATCTCCCTAAGGCCCAGAAGAGCGGGACTTTTCCCTGGCACCACAACACCTAAATGTTAACTTCCTCTTTTGTGATCTAGCGTAAGAGTGCACTTACCAGCAAAACACCTCACTTCCATAGTGTGTTGCTTTGCCAGGTGGAGGATACAGGTTCGAACCTGGCCCCCCACTACACTAAAGGAAACTTTGGTGCTGCGTAGTCTCTTTTCTTCTCTCTCTGTCTCTATTTAAAAAAAAAAAAAAAAAAAAGGTATCCAGAATCTGGATCTTCTCTCTGGACTTCTCCTGGAGGATTAGTTCTTTTAGCAGAACCCTGTCAGCAGTCTAAGACACACCTGTACACCTGAACGCCTAAGCTCTCACGCACGTCTATTCCCCTCTAGCTTTTAAAACCACTTCCTTGTTTTCCAGTTAGAAAAGTGGCACTTTCAGAGTATGTAACAGGCTGTTCTGTGGGCCACACGCCCTGAAACATAAATAAATACTGGGAGTCGGACGGGAGCGCAGCGGGTTAAGAGCATGTGGCGCAAAGCGCAAGGACCCGAGTAAGGATCCTGGTTTGAGCTCCCGACTCTCCACCTGCAGGGGAGTCGTTTCACAAGCAGTGAAGCAGGTCTACAAGTGTCTGTCTTTCTCTCCCCCTCTCTGTCTTCCCCTCCTCTCTCCATCTCTCTCTGTCTTATCTAACAACAACAATAACCACAATAACAATAAAAAAACAAGGGCAACAAAAGGGAATAAATAAATAAATATAAATAAATAAATACTATTCTCAACTCTGACACCGTCCTCCCAGACAGTATTTTTAGTTCACCTGCATGCTAGCTATCAAGCTCAAACAAAAATTACTAAAGTCATGGGCCCCTAAGAACATACCTAAAATAGACTTCCTAGCTTCTTTCCACACTAAGATCCCTATTCTTATCTGCTCTATTCCTACTTTTTGGTTCCTGGTTTTTTTTTTAAACATTTTGTTCTGCTTTATATCTTACTGCCTTTTAGCCACCAAGTTGTAGTTGCTTCTATGATTTCATCCTGAACTCCCTGGGCAGATGACCTCACCAATGTGTCCTGCAACCTCACCTCTCCAGAGCGCTACCCCACTAGGGAAAGATAGAAACAGGCTGGGGGTGTGACGATCCACCTTTCAGTGTCCATGTTCAGCAGAGAGGCAATTACAGAAGCCGGAATTCCCACCTTCTGCACCCCATAAAGAATTTTGATCCATATTCCCAGAGGGGGAAAAATGTTAGAGGGAAATGACTAGAGAGCTCTGAACTCCAATTCCACCGGGATCTGGAGGGAGAAGAGGAAAAAGGAAGGACATTTAGAAGTAGTAACAGGTGTAGATGTGACTTAGAAAGGAAGTGAAGGGCAGGCAGTAGCACTATGGGTTAAGGGCACATAGTACAAAATGCAACGACCGGTGTAAGGATCCTGGTTCGAGCCCCTGGCTCTCCACCTCAAGGTGGGTCACTTCACAGGTGGTAAAGCAGGTCTGCAGGTCTGTCTTTCTCTTCCCTTCTCTGTCTTCTCCTCTCTCGATTTCTCTTCATCCTATCCAGCAATAACAACAACAAGGGCAATAAAAATGGGGGAAATGGCCTCCAGGAGCAGTGGATTTGTAATGCAGGCACCGAGCCCCAGCGATAACTCTGAAGGCAAAAAAAAAAAAACGGGAAGAGAAGGCAGGACCATAAAAAAAGGGGGGAGGCAAATATAAATATGGATAGGTATAGAAATAATAGTAAACCCATATCTGTGACCTTGGAAGAACTACTGTAGTTTCTACTGGAAAGAATAGAGATACAGAACTCTGGTGGTGGGAACAGTGTAGAATTATTACCCTGTTTCCTCATAATTTTGTAAATTGTTATTAAATCACTAATAATTTTTTTTGCCTCCAGAGTTATTGCTGGGGCTCAGTGCCTACACTACAAATCCACTGCTCCTGGAGGCCGTGTTTTCCATTTTGTTGGCATTGTTGTTATTGCTGGATAGGATGGAGAGAAATCGAGAAGTATATCGAAAAGTGAAGTTTTTGTTGATAAGCTGAATGTTTAGTGTTGTTAAGAGCACAAACTGAATTCATATTCTGGCTCTACTGCCTAATAGCTCTGTGACATTTTTTAATGTGTTCTATTTATTTATTTTGAATAGAGACTGAAAAATTGAGAGGAAGGGGGAGAGAAAGCGCGAGAGACCTGCAGTACTGCTTCACCACTTGTGCTTCTCCCTTGCATCTGGGGAGTGGGAGCTTGAAGTGTGATCCTGTGTGTGGTGACATGCCACCAGCTAGTCCCTGGGCCATTCTTTACTAGACCTACAGATTCAATTGTGAGGTTAGAACCAAGGAATTTGCACAAGCACCCAAGGTGATTCCGAGGTACTGTGAAAAATTATACTATACTTTTAACCTTCCAGTCACTTATTAATGCAACCCTCACAAATCTCTAAAGAAATACCCATGCTGGGGAGTCGGGTGGTAGCGCAGCGGGTTACGCGCACGTGGTGCAACGCACAAGGACCAGAGTAAGGATCCTGGTTCAAGCCCCCGGCTCCCCACCTGCAAGAGAGTCACTTCACAAGTGGTGAAGCAGGTCTGCAGGTGTTTCTCTTTCTCTCCCCCTCTCTGTCTTCCCTCCTCTCTCCATTTCTCTCTGTCCTGTCCAACAATGATGACATCAATAACAACAACAATAAAAAAAAAAGGGGGGCAACAAGAGGGAATAAAAAAAAAAAAATACCTATGTTGGTATTTTTATCATGTGTCTGGAAGGTGGAAGGGGGAAATGGTGAATTAAGAACACCTTGGTCCATCTCAGAACCCAGTCTCTCTTGTGTGAAATGACTTTTCAGAGGAAGACATTTTTTATAACAAAGTTCCTTTGTGATAACTTTTTTTTTTTTTCTTTTTACCAGAGCACTGCTCAGCTCTGATTTATGGTAGTGCGGGGGATTAAACCTGGGACTTTGGAGCCGCAGGCATGAGAGTCTCTTTGCATAAACATTATGCTATCTACCCTCACCTGTGATAACTCTTAGCAGTAGGAGTAGCTCACTGGTAGTGCGGGGATTAAACCTGGGACTTTGGAGCCGCAGGCATGAGAGTCTCTTTGCATAAACATTATGCTATCTACCCTCACCTGTGATAACTCTTAGCAGTAGGAGTAGCTCAGTGCAGTTCTGCTTTTAATATTAGGTACCTATTATGAGCATATGACTAATCCTGAACAACTGAGTCATTTTGAGGGACTTTTTGGGATAAAAGAAAACTGTGGGATGGAGTGAGCAAAGTATCTGTCATTAACAGCAGGAAACGAGATTCAATGATGTGTTTGTGCAGAATGAAGTGGCAGGATTCCTATTCAAACCCTTTCCACCTAGCTCTATGACCAAGCATATGAAATCAAGTCAGTGAATGGAGTTAATGTTTTCAAAAGTCCTTTTGACAAACTCAACCATTGTAATTACTGGCAAGACTGTTCTACAGGTGTTGAGTGGAATACTTTACAAATTCTTACAAAAATAAGAGAGAAATGAAGGGAGTGTAGAGGAAGAAGTGAAAGAAACAGAAAAGGCATTATAGACATTGGTTTGTAAATTAAAATGACAAGCAGTATTGAAGCCATATATCAGACACTGTGCAAGAAACACTTGCAACCTCTATTCATCCTCACAAGCTAAGAAAATAGATGTAAGAGGAAATGGTTTATGTAATAAGCAATGAACAGAATCACAATTCAAACACAGAACTTCTGTGTTTGAATACAACAGGGTATTGAAAACCAAAATCCAGTACCTTTTCAAGTTCTTTTTACTTTTTGCTCAACAATGAGGAGTTAGGCAGAACCCCATCTGGCAGATAGAAAGGAACTCTGAGCCCCAGGCAGCTTTGATCCGCATTAGATCAGGAATTCAATGAACTTGGGAAGAAGCCACCAAAAATGAGTAGACAGCATGACTATGGTAACTGGGAGATGATGACCATTTGTGGGGTTTTGTCATTAAGAAAGAGAAGGGCAACCTGGGAGGTGCACAGTGGGCATGAAATTCCATTGATGCTCTGGTTCATTCTTTCACTCTGTGGGTGGAAATAAACATAACAAATGCTTGGTCCAAAATATGCTATTGTTTTAAGCAACTGATGAAAAGAAACAGACAAGCAAAAAAAAAACTGATTGACCCTGCTGCTTGGGGGCATTTGTCTTTGAACAGTACAGGCTTAGTGATAGAAATGTTAGTTGTTTTACAGGTGGATCTAATCACAGCACTTGGTTAAATTTTTTTAAGTATGTATATAGACAGATTGTACATTTGTGCCTGTCAAATACAGCAAACCAGTTTTCATCCCTTATATCAGGAATTCAATAATAAGGTTCAGGGCTGAAGAAATAGCATAATGGTTATGCAAAAAGACTTTCGTGGCTGAGACAACCAAGATCCCAGGTTCAGTCCCCATCACCACCATAAGCCAGAGCTGAGCAGTGCACTGGTGGTTAAAAAAAAATAAAAAAATAAAAAAAAATTAATGATAGAAAAATAACAACTACAATTGATTTCCTCCCCCAAAAGACCTAAAGCTGATATGATATATACACTGTCTGCCTCTAGAAGTAAACCTTGTGGAGCTCGGCAGTAGCTCACCTGGCTAAGTGCATACATTACAGTGCACAAGGACTCGTGTTCAAGCTCTCGGTCCCCACCTGAAGGGGGAAAGCTTCATGAGCAGTGAAGTAGGGCTGCAGGTGTCTCTATCTCTGTCCCTCTCTATTCCCCTTCCCTCTAAATTCCTCTCTGTCCTATCAAATAAATAAAGTTAAAAAAAAAAAAGGTAAACAGCCTGAGAGATAGGAGTAGAGATTTTGCTTTTCGTTCTGTTTTTTTTAATTCACTTTCATTTATTTCACTTTAAACTCCTGTGTTTTCTTCTGAATGTCTGTTTTGTTAACTTCAAAATGTATTGCAAGGGACTGGTGGCTAGTTTATCCAGTAGTGTGTACTTTGCCCTGACATCTAGGGCATAGACTCAGCTCTAAGTTATGGGATGTGACTGGCTAGGGGTTGGAGGTAGTAGAGACAGCTATGACTGTCTGGGAAACTTTTGTACCAGCTTTCATACATGGAAGAAAGAGCTTATTTCATGTGGTGTCAGAGAGCAAAAAGTACAGAGCAGCTGCTTTATAAAGGGCTTTCTAACCACCAGAACTGTGTGATGATGTCACTTGCTACTTTGCTAACAAAGACCTTGTAGAAAGCTTGCCTGAGTGGAGTAGGATTCTGCTAGAGGATTTCTGAGACCCTACAACTTTGAGTATCTGAGGGGTTAGTTCGGAAGTCACAGCTATACTTGTACTTTTTTTTTGCCAGCCAAACAATACAACTAACTCAGCCAGGACTCTTTTTCCACAGCTATGTTTCCAGTGGGCTTTGGGTATTGAGGCTGCGGGTCTAAGACATGAGTAGACCCAAGAAACTTAGTGTGATGTCACTATTTCAGCTCAGCAGATGTGCCGTGAGTGCTCTTCCTGAACCCGCTCTCCCTCTCTCTGGAGACACACAATAGCAAACCCTGACTTCTTTGGAGACCCTGTAGCATGTAGTAGGGGAGTCACTGGGGCAAACTAACTTCGTTGCCTGAGAGCTACAAGAGTGGAGACAGCATCACAGAGGAAGTGGCCATTGGTCCCAGCTTGTCACCACACCCAGGGTCATCTGGGGCAGGTGACTCACCTGCACAACAACAAAGACTTTAAAATCTGTGATTCTGAAATGGGATCATTGTTTTTATCATCAAATTTCCTTTAGAGAAAATAGTTCAAAATGTATAAAAGTATGGTAAGAGGGGCCGGGTGGTGGCACACCTGGTTGAATGCACATGTTGCAGTGCACAAGGACCCAGGTTTGAGCCCCCAGTCCCTACCTGCAGGGGGAAAGCTTTGCAAGTGGTGAAGCAGTGTTACAGGTGTCTCTCTGTCTCTCCCTCTCTATCACCCCCTTCCCTCTTGATTTCTGGCTGTCTCTATCCAGTAAATAAAATAAAGATAATAAAAAAAAGTTAAAAAGAAAAAAGAAAACGGGAGTCAGGTGGTAGCACAGCTGGTTAAGCGCATGTGGCGCAAAGCACAACAACCAGGGCAAGGATTCTGGTTAGAGCCACTGGCTCCCCCCCTGCAGAGGAGTCACTTCACAGGCGGTGAAGCACATCTGCAGGTGTCTATCTTTCTCTCCCCCGCTCTGTCTTCCCCTCCTCTATTTCTCTCTGTCCTATCCAACAACAACAATAATAATAACTACAACAATAAAACAACAATGGCAGCAAAAGGGAATAAATAAATAAATATTTTCTAAAAGAAAAGAAAAAACCCAATAATATATATATTATATAATATATACCAAATAATATATATAGTAAGAATATATATATAATATAGATATAATAAATATATAATATAGATATAATATATAATAAAGAATATATATTATATAATATATATACCCAATTTTATATATATATATATATATATATATATATATATATATATATATATATATAGTAAGAATGTACCCTATAAATATAACCTTAGTGGATATCCTTTCAAATTAACTTGATGAATTTCCTGGAACAGTTTGTTGCATTAGTCCTTGGACTTCATGTCTCTGTAGATCATTCCTTTGGGGTGTTAGCGCACATTATAAAATTTTGCACTGATTATTGTGGTACCAGATTGGTAATATTATTATTATTGAAGGGAGCAGTCTTCTTAGTCTCATTTTGGATCACCCCTATGATTTTAATTCTCATTTCTTTTAAAGAGGCACACAGCTTCATAAAATAGACCTTAGAGTTTAAATTTTTTTTTTTGAGTACATAACAGGCAATACAGTAAGGTGTCAGGCTACAAAATTAACATTCAAAAGCCAGTGACATTCCTCTATGCAAACACTAAGGCAGAAGAAGTTGAAATCCAAAAAACATTTCCTTTTACTATAGCAACAAAAACAAATATCTAGGAATAAACCTAACCAAAGAAGTGAAAGACATGTATACTGAAAATTATAAGTCACTACTCAAGAAAATTGAAAAAGACACAAAGAAGTGGAAAGATATCCCATGTTCATGGGTTGGAAGAATTAACATCATCAAAATGAATATACTACCCAGAGCCATCTACAAATTTAATGCTATTCCCATCAAGATTCCAACCACATATTTTTAGGAGAATAGAACAAATGTTACAAATGTTTATCTGGAACCAGAAAAGGTGCCCAGACTATTAAATGGGAAAAGTAGAGTCTGTTCAACAAATGGTGTTGGAAACAATGGGCTGAAACATGCAGAAGAATGAAACTGAACCATTATATTTCACCAAATACAAAAGTCAATTCCAAGTGGTTCAAGGACTTGGATGTTAGACCACAAACTATCAGATACTTAGAGGAAAATGTTGGCAGAACTCTTTCCCGCTTAAATTTTAAAGACATCTTCAGTGAAACTAATCCAATTACAAAGAAGAGTAACACAAGCGTAAACTTATGGGACTACATCAAATGAAAAAGCTTCTGCACAGCAAAATAAACCACTACCCAAACCAAGAGACCTCTCACAGAATGGGAGAAGATCTTTACATGCCATACATCAGACAAGAGGCTAATAAACAAAATATATGAAGAGCTTGCCAAACTCAACAACAGGAAAACAAATAACCCATCCAAAAATGGGGAGAGGACATGGACAGAATATTCACCACAGAAGTGATCCAAAAGGTCGAGAAACACATGAAAAAATGCTCCAAGTCTTTGATTGTCAGAGAAATAAAGACAACAATGAGATACCACTTCACTCCTGTGAGAATGTCATACATCAGAAAAGGTAACAGCAGCAAATGCTGGAGAGGGTGTGGGGTCAAAGGAACCCTCCTGCACTGCTGGTGGGAATGTCAATTGGTCCAACCTCTGTGGAGAACAGTCTGGAGAACTCTCAGAAGGCTAGAATGGACCTACCCTATGATCCTGCAATTCCTCTCCTGGGGATATATCCTAAGGAACCGAACATACCCATCCAAAAAGATCTGTGTACACATATGTTCTGAGCAGCACAATTTGTAATAGCCAAAACCTGTAAGCAACCCAGGTGTCCAACAACAGATGAGTGGCTGAGCAAGTTGTAGTATATATACACAATGGAATACTACTCAGCTATAAAAACGGTGACTTTACCATTTTCAGCCGATCTTGGATGGACCTTGAAAAATTCATGTTAAGTGAAATAAGTCAGAAACAGAAGGATGAATATGGAATATCTCACTCTCAGGCAGAAGTTGAAAAACAAGATCAGAAGAGAAAACACAAGTAGAACCTGAACTGGAATTGGCGTATTGCACCAAAGTAAAAGACTCTGGGGTGGGTCAGGGGGAGATTACAGGTCCAAAAAGGATGACAGAGGACTTAGTGGGGGGTATTGTTATATGGAAAACTGGGAAATGTTATGCATGTACAAACTATTGTATGTACTGTCGAATCTAAAACATTAATTCCCCAATAAAGAAATTAAGAAAAAAAAGAATGAGTAGGTTTTACATTTTCTGTAATGTTCTTACTACATAGTATAATGCTGCCCAATAGACTGGGAGCCAGGAGGGAATGCAGCTGGTCGAGTGCAGCACGAGGACCAGGATTCAAGCCCCCACTTCCCATCTGCAAGGGGAAAGCTTCATGAGTGGTGAAGCACATCTGCAGGTATTTCTCATTCTTTTCCTCTCTATCATCACCTTCCCTCTCAATATTTTTCTGCTTCTATCCCAAAATAAATAAAATACAAAATTTAAAAAGTATGTTCAATTTTAGGCTTTCTGGTAGTAATATTTAAAATAATTTTAAAATATTTTAATTATGGGGGCTGGGTGGTGTTGCACATGATTGAGCACACATGTCACTATGTGCAAAGGCCCAGGTTCTAGCCCCCAGTTCCCGCCTGCAGGGGAAAGCTTCACAAGTAGTGACACAGTACTGCAGGTGTCTCTCTGTCTCTGCCTCCCCCTTCTCCATTTCTGGCTGTCTTTATCCAATAAAGAAAGATTAAAAAAAAAAAAAAGAAATGCCATAAATCAGATTATATATACAAACTTCACTTTTAGAACATATTCCCCAATATTCTCAATTTACAAGCCAAAAATGATCTTGGTAATGTTGCTTTAAGTCACCCTCAACAAAATTTACAAAACTCATACCGATTAGAAATCAGTAGATTTTTTTGGTATCAAAAAAGATTGCATTTTGGAAGAACTTGCTGCAGGTTTCATATAATCACATTTTTTTAATGTTTATTAAAAAAAGGAAAGATAATAAAAATATTTTTAATTATGTATTTTATTTAACTTAATATTGATATCTCAATATAGAAAGAGTGTTAGATCATTAAATAGTTTGCACTTCTTATTTTTGCATGAAGTCTTCAAAGTCTTGTATGTTATCCTACAGCAAATCTCAAACCTGTACTGGTTGTATTTTTTTTTAATATTTATTTATTTATTCATTCCCTTTTGTTGCCCTTGTTTTATTGTTGTAGTTATTATTGTTGTTACTGATGTCATTGTTGTTGGATAGGACAGAGAAATGGAGAGGTGAGGGGAAGACGGGGAGGGGGGCAGAGAAAGATAGACACCTGCAGACCTACTTCCCTGCAGGTGGGGAGCCGAGAGCTCGAACCAGGATCTTTACACACGTCCTTGCACTTTGTGCCACATGCGCTTAACCCGTTGCGCTACCGCCCGATTCCCACTGGCTGTATTTTAAGTGTCCAGTAGCCACTTAGAGAAAAGCGACTGCATTAGACAGCAAAGGTCTAGCACACTATAGTAAATGACTTGATATTCACATAGGCAGATGTTCTTAAAATTCTTTTTTTTCCCCCACCAATAGGTCACCATGGCTGCAGGAATCTTGCCTCAAAATGAGCTACCATATTACACCTTGGTGGAGAGTGGTGGATATGCTGAGAACATGAAAGGTTATATATTTCTCTTATATACTTTGTGTATCTGTGTAACCTAGACTTTAAAGAGACTAAGTGGATTAATATGAAAGAAAACGTTTGATTATTCGTATAGGAATCTCTAGCTACATGTATTACTTATGATTCTTAGTGCTTCTTTCTGGCTGTTTTGACCTATTAGTTTACAACAGATTACCCTGGACCATACAATGGAGAAAGGAAGCCTTTTCAACAAATGATATTGTAAAACCATTACTGCTACCTGCAAAACAAAAGGGGGGTGGGGGAGAGAAAAGAAACTAGATCGAGATCATTATTTAACACTGTGTATGAAAATCAACTCAAAAAAAAAAAGAAAAGAAAAGAAAATCAACTCAAGGGGCCAGGTGGTGCACCGGGTTGAGGTCATATGCTACAGTGTGCAGGGATCTGGGTTCGAGCCCCCGTCCCCACCTGCAGGGGGAAAACTTTACGAGCGGTGAAGCAGAGCTGCAGGTGTCTCTCTCCCTCTCTATTACTCCCTTCCCTCTCGTTTTCTGTCTGTCTCTAGCCAATGAATAAAAAAAAAAGATTTAAAAGAAACTTTAAAAAAAATCAACTCAAAATGGATTAAAATTTAAAATAATGGATCTAAAAGCTGAAACTATGAGATACATAGAAGAAAACAGAGATGATATACTCATGAAAACTGATTACAGAGTTGTCTTTGGGAATTTGACTCCACCGGCAAAGGAAATAAAAGCAAAAATAAATCATACTACATCAAACTCAAAAGCTCTTGTACAGAAAAAATTAAAAAGGCAAGCTGCTGGTTAGAGGATATATTCGCACATAACAATTAAACAAGGCATTAATATCTGAAATATATAGAACAATTCCATTTATTATTAAGGTATGTAAACCAAAACCATACTGAGATACCATACATTTACACCACTGGGACTATAGCTTATGTCAAAAAAAATGGAAATAACATGGTGCAGGGCAGGGGGAGAAAAAGGGGCTCTAGTTGTTGACTGTTCATGGAAATGTAAATTGGTGCAAGCAGTATGGACAGTGGCGTGGCAGTGCCTCAAAAAACTTGAAAATGGAGATTTTGTGTATCCAGCGGTATCACATCTAGGTGCGTGAAGACACTGATTTGAAAACAGTCTATGCATTTCTGTGGCCATACCAGCATTACTCACAGTATCCAAGACATGAAAACCACCTAAATGGCCCTCTACTGATGGTTGGGTAAAGAAAGTATTGATTGATTAATATACCCGCATGAAATACTGCTCAGCTATTTAAAAAAAAGATAAAATCTTGACTTGTGTAACAGCACGGATAGAACTAAGAATTTAGAATATTTTAAAACTATAAAGAGACAGAAAATATATATAAAAAAAAAAGCAGGAGTCGGGCGGTAGCGCAGCAAGTTAAGTGCACATGGCGCAAAGCGCAAGGGCTGGCGTGAGGATCCCAGTTCGAGCCCCCAGCTCCCCACCTGCAGGGGAGTCGCTTCATAGGTGGTGAAGCAGGTCTGCATGTGTCTGTCTTTCTCCCTCTCTGTCTTGCCCTCCTCTCTCCATTTCTCTCTGTCCTATCCAACAACGACAACATCAATAACAATGAAACAAGGGCAACAAAAGGGAATAAATAAATAAGCAAAAGAAAGGGAAGTAAGGAGAGAGGGAGGGAGGAAAAGGACCTGGAAGATTATCACCTTAGTCCTTTTTTTATGTACTGCTGAGTAGTCTTCCTGGTCCAGTTTTGTATTCATTTTTCAAGAGAGAGAGATGAGAGGCACCACAGCACCACAACGCCATCCCTCTCCTCCAACAACATCTGTCCTTGGTCTTTCATGTTGTGTCAGAGCTCACACCAGAGTCTCACACACTCACTTCAGGGAAATGTCTGTTGAGAGTTTCTGCCCATTTTCTAATTGGGTGAGCTATCCCAGTGGGCCCCAGCCTTGACCTGTTAAAAACCAGTGTTGAAAAGTTCTCCTGCAGGACCCTCTTAGGCTAAAATTACTCATAACCCATAAACACTCTGCTCTCTCCCCGCCCGTTTTGATTTCTTCCCAGGCACTCGAGAAAGGAGTAGGGCTACAGTCACACTGTCACTGCTGAATCTGCCATCCCTTTTCCTGTCACAAGCTCTGAGCTGTGATCACACCCTGCACTCCTGCCACTGTGGCTCTGCAGCTTTTGCTGTTGCTACCCGGTATGAATTAACCCAGATGGATGCTGAGGACTTTTTCTTGGCAGCGCCCTTTGCATGATGTTCTTACTACCCACCCCGGGTTTCACTCACATCCGCTTTAAGGCTCCTACGTATAGGAAACTGTCCAGACCTGCCTCTGCTATGGGGACAGCATTTCCCGCTGTGGGAGGAGCTAGCTAGACAAAGGCAGGCCTGTCCCTAGAAACACCAGCTTCCCACTTCCCCCCCCCCCCCCACCAGCCTACAGAACCAGCAGAGATCAGAGCCAGACTACCCTGAAGAGTCGGTAGCAGCCTGAGTCTTCTGAAAAGGGCCTGGGGAGGAAGGGAGGCAGACTTTAACGTGAGTTGACAGTGATTACCAATCTGTTCCTGAGCCCAAGCAGCTGTTAGTGCCTAGGGAGGCTTGTGCCATTAACAGGTACAGCAGCAACTTCTGTGCGTTCCGTCTCCTCACCCACGTCTCGTAGTTTGGTTCTTGACTCACCACCCCATGCTGGCCCTTGGTTCCGAGCATCCTGTGTGGAGAGCTGGATTCAGCTGATGACAGCCGTAAACCCAGAATCCAAGGCCAACATCTAGGCTCATGCTCTGCAGCATTGCATTAATACAGACCTGCTGCATCAGGACTGGGAGGTGGCGCAGTGGATAAAGCATCAGACTCTCAAGCATGAGGTCCCGAGTTCAATCCTCAGCAGCACATGTGATGTCTGGTTCTTTCCCTTTCTCTCTCCTCTTATCATTCTTCATGAATATATAAATAAAATCTTTAAAAAAAAAAAAGAGCATAGAAATTAATGAGGAGGGGCCAGGCAGTAGCCTGCCCTGCAGAGCATACACATGAACATGTCCCTACTTAGAGGGAAAGCTTTGTGAGTGGTGAAGCAGTGCTACAGGTGTCTTTCTCTCTCCCTCTCTATCTCCCCTTTCCCTCTAAATTTCTCTCTGTCTCTGTCAACAAAAAGAGCACCAAGCTCCAGAAATAACCCTGGTGACAAGAAAAAATAAAGAATAGGGAGTTAGGCGGTAGCACAGTGGGATAAGTGCAGGTGGCACAAAGCACAAGAACCGGTGTAAGGATCCCGGTTCGAGCCCCGACTCCCCACCTGCAGGGGCGTTGTTTCAGAGGTAGTGAAGCAGGTCTGCAGGTGTCTATCTTTCTCTCTCCCTCTGTCTTCCCCTCCTCTCTCCATTTCTCTCTGTCTTATCCAACAATGACAACATCAATAACAACAATAACTACAACAATAAAACAGCAAAGGCAACAAAAGGGAATGAATAAATAAATATTTTAAAAAGTAAAGAATAAAAATAAGGACTAGGGAGATAGCATAATGGTTATGCCAAAAAAAAAAAAAAAAACTTTCATGCCTGAAGCACCAGCTATCACAGGTTCAATCTGCAGCAGCACCATAACCAGAGCTGAGCACTGCGCTTGTAAAGGTAAATAAATGAGGAAATAAGGGGCACTCAGTTGAGCACACGTTTCAACAGTGCGCAAAGGCCTGGGTTCAAATCCCTGGTCTCCATCTGCAGAGAAGCTGTACAAGATATGGAGCAGGGCTGCAGATGTCTCTCTGACTCTCTCCCTCTCTCCTTCCCCCTTCCCTCTCAGTTTCTTTCTATCTCCATCCAATAAATAAATAAAAAATAAATAAATAAATATAGGAAGTAACAGAAACAGGAATTCACCCCCAACTGATGGGTTAAGAAAGAAACCCTAAAAAGCAAAGTTCCTAGTGCGACGGAATTAGGCAAACTACCTAAAGAAGACTACAAGACAAGTTATAATGACATTCACTGAAATTAGAATGATGGGTGAACAAAATGACAACTTCAGTAAGGACACAGAAAGGTCCAAGCAGAAATCACAAAGCTAAAGAACAGAATAAAGCTGAGGCCAGGTGGTGGCGCACCTGGTTGGGCGCACGTTACAGCACTCAAGGACCCAGGTTCGAGCCCCTGGTCCCCACCTGCAGAGGGAAAGCTTTGCAAGTGGTGAAGCAGGCCTGCAGGTGTCTCTCTCTCTCACTCTCTCTTTCCCTCTGTATCTCCCCTGTCCTCTTCATTCCTGGCTGTCTCTATCCAATAAATAAAGATAATAAAAGTTTTTTTAAAAAATAGAATAAAGCTAAAGAATAAAGTATCATACCTGGTTAAGCACACCTAGTATTAAGCTCAAGAGTCAAAATAATAATAATAAAAAAATAAAATAAATTTTAAAATAAAGATCCACATGGGAGTCAGGCGGTAGCGCAGCGGGCTAAGCACAGGTGGCACAAAGCACAAAGACCGGCGTGAGGATCCCGGTTTGAGCCCCTGGCTCCCCACCTGCAGGGGAGTCACTTCACAGGCAGTGAAGCAGGTCTGCAGGTGTCTATCTCTCCCCCTCTCTGTCTTCCCCTCCTCTCTCTATTTCTCTCTGTCCCATCTAACAATGACGACATCAACAACAACAATAAAATAGCCACAACAACAATAAAAAAAACAACAAGGGCAACAAAAGGGAAAATAAATTAATAAATATTTAAATAATAATAATAATAATGAAAAAAAAAGGATCCACATAAGGATTTGGGTTTGAGCCCTTACTCCCCTTGTGGGAGGAGGTGGGGGGTGCTTCACAAGCAGTAAAGTAGGTCTGCAAGCGTCTCTTTCTCTCTCCCTATCTCCCCCACCCCTCTGAATTAGTCTCTGTCCAATTAAAAAAACATCACCAGAAGTGGTGGAATCATAGTGCTAGCACCAAGCCCCAGAGATAACCCTGAAGGCGAAGAAGGGGAAAGGGAAGAGGAAGAAGAATAATACAGTGGTTGTGCATCTCTGTTTGAATTTTAATTTTTTTGTCTCCTTGGTGAACTCCTTATGCTCTTGCAGCTTTTTTTATTGATTGATGTTTTTAAATCTATTTTTATTTGTTTTATTCATTATTGGATAGAAATATAGAGAAATTGGGAGGAGAGTGGGAGATAGAGAGAGAGAGAGAGACACCTACAGCCCTGCTTCACCACTCAGGAAGCTTTCCCCTGCAGGTGGGGACCAGGGCCTTGAACCTAGGACCTTGCACATTATAATGTGTGTGCTTAACCAGGTGCACACACCTGGCCCCGATTGGTTTTTTTTTTAACCACCAGAGCACTGCTCAGTTCTGGCTTCTAGTGGTTTAGAGTGTTGAACCTGGAACTATGGAGCCTCAGGCATGAGAGTCTCTTTGCATAACCATTATGCCAACCCCCATCTACTTTTTTTTGCCTCCAGCGTTATCACTGGGGCTCGGTGCCTGCACTGCCAATCCACTGCTCCTGGAGGCCATTTTTGCCCACTTTGTTGTCCTTGTTCTTGCCTTGTTGTTGTCGTTATTGCCATTCTTACCATTGATGTTGTTGTTGTTGGATAGGACGGAGAGAAATGGAGAGAGGAGGGGAGACAGAGAGGGGGAAAGAAAGACAGACACCTGCAGACCTGCTTCACCGCTTGTGAAGCGACCCCCTCCCCTGCAGGTGGGGGCCCTGGGGCTCGAACCTGGATCCTCACACTGGTCCTTGTGCATTGCACCATGTGTGCTTAACCTGCTGCACTACTGCTCGACCCCCACCCTACTTTTTTTTTTAATATATATTTTGATTTTACTTTTTCTGTTTTTAGATGAGATTGTCTTATGTAAGTGTCATTGTGATGGCTTCTTCTTCTTTTTTTTTGACCTTGCTGGGGCTTCACTACTCTGAGTTCATTTTTTTTTTTTTTTGGACAGAGAGAAAGAGACTGAAGAAGAGGGGCAAGATACTATAGCACCAACATCCCCCTGCTGTTATATGGACTGGACTCAGGCCAGGGCTGTGCACATGACAAAGCAGGGGCACTACCTAGGTGAACTGTCTTGCCAGCCCAGATCTTCATTAATGATTCCTCCAGTGCTGTGGCTTCATCTGTTTCCCCCTCGAAACGCATTACCTTTAAGGAACTCCACCTTCTTTCACACAGATATTTCCTGCTTAAGAATTTGATTTCCTGCAGGTGACACCGAGATTATAGAGTAAGAATTGCCCGCAGTGCCTCTTGACCCTCTTCTCAGCCCCCAGTGTAATCATTATGGCCACTTCTCCTGTTGACACAAGTCACAGGACTGGCATGGGCCACTATTCCCTTTGAAAAAATAAGATATCTGCCTCCCTGTATGACTGTTTTTTGTTTTTATGTGACTATCAGGCTGTTTTGGAAACTATCATTTTCTTTTTTTTTTTTTAATTTTTTAAAAATTTATTTTCCCTTTTGTTGCCCTTATTGTTTTTATTGTTGTTGTAGTTATTATTGTTGTCGTTGTTGTTAGATAGGACAGAGAGAAGTGGAGAGAGGAGGGGAAGACAGAGAGGGGGAGAGAAAAATAGACACCTGCAGACCTGCTTCACTGCCTGTTAGACGACGCCCCTGCAGGTGGGGAGCCAGGGGCTTGAACCAGGATTCTTATGCTAGTCCCTGCGCTTCGTGCCACGTGCGCTTAACCCACTGCGCTGCCACCCGACTCCCGGAAACTATCATTTTCTAACACAGTTTGAAACCAAGGGATAGGATGCTTGTTATTCTTAAGTGTGCCTGGACTATCTCTCTGGCCCTGTAATATTTTTCTCTTTCTTGAAAAATGTCACTGGCAGGGCCAGACAGTGGCACATCCAGTTGAGCACAGTTGTGACCATGCACAAGGACCAAGGTTCAAGGCTTCAGTCCCCACCTGAAGGGGGGGGTGCTTCACTAGTGATGAAGTAATGCAGATCTCTCTCTCTCTCTCTCTCTCCTTCCCCTTACCTCTCAATTTCCCTGTCCTATCAAATTAAGAATAATAACAACAACAATATATATTTATATTTTTATTAGTGATTCAATAATGAATATATATATATTTCTTATTTATTTATTTATTTATTCCCTTTTGTTGCCCTTGTAATAGATATCTTTTTAAATGTCACTGGGATTTTGAACTGAACTCAAATTCCCTGTAGATTGGGTACTATGGGCACTTAATTTTTTTTTCACCCCACGAGCACAGAATATTCCATCTGCTTGTGCACCCCGCTTATTTTTCATCACTGCCGTGTACTTTTACTGCCAAGGTTGAATTTGTTCTTCGGCGATAGTTCACCTCGTAGAGCTCACACGTTGCCGTGTGAAAGACCCCAGGTTCAAGCACTGACACTCCACGGGCTCACTATTCAGGGAAGCTCTGTGGGTGTTGGGGTGCTGCTGTGGCTTCTGCCGCCCCCCTTTCTCTCTTTCTTGCTAAAATGAACTGTGAAGATGTGGCCGAGGAAGGCTGCTCAGTGGTACATCTCCAAGACCCTGGCTCTTGCCCCCGTGCCTAAGTAAAAACTAAGTAAACTGTATTTTATTCTTTTTGATCCAGTTATACCTAGGGTTGTTTTCTTACTTTCTCTTGCTGATAGGTACCAATGTATAAAAACAACAAAAATTTGTATATTTGATACTGCAAGTTTTCTGAATGATTCTAATGCCATTTGAGTGAAATTTTTAAGGGTTTCCACACATTTCACCTGCAATAGTGACAAGTTTTCTTCTTTCTGATTTGAATGCTTTTAATTTCTTCTTACCTGTATGCTCAGGTTAAAATTTCCAATACTGTGTTGAAAGAAGCTGTGAGAGTGAATATACTGTCTTTGTTCCATGTTCTAAAGAGAAGGTAGTTATGTCTTCAAGTATTTACATATATTTGGAGTCAGATAGATGCTTTGTTAAAGATTTTGGGGGTGGGAGGGGGCGATCAGAGCATCAGTCAGGTACATACAGTACCAGTGACTTAATTCAGGACTTCATGTCTGAGAATTCAGTGCTATATCCACTAGACTGTCTCGCTGGCTTATGGATACTTTGTTTTTGCTTTCGAAGGGAAGAACTAGAACTAATATTTATGGATAAATGGATTTTTCTTCCGCATTAGAAAGCATCTTGAGCTATGTAACAGTTGGTTAGCTGCCTTGTGAAAGTAAACAATCTTCTGTCACACACACAATGAAAAACAGAGATTCTTGCCCAAACGTTGTATTGGTTTAACATTGGGTAATAATATTGTAAGAATTTAGAAGTATAGCGCACGTGGCGCAAAGCGCAAGGACCAGTTTAGGGATCCTAGTTGGAGCCCCGGCTCCCCACCTGCAGGGGAGTCGCTTCAGAGGCGGTGAAGCAGCTCTGCAGGTGTCTGTCTTTCTCTCCCCATCTCTGTCTTCCCCTCCTCTCTCCATTTCTCTCTGTCCTATCTAGCAATGACAACATCAATAACAACAATAATAACTACAATAAAACAAGGGTGGCAAAAGGGAATAAATATTTTTTAAAAAAAAGAATTTAGAAGTATAGAGTCACTCCTACATGTGTGTACGTGTAAATCACCACGCACACAAGTAGCACTCATCTTTGTCCCAAATGGTGGTCTGCCATCTTTTTAATGGCAGTAGTAGTCTATGGAGTATATATCTTTTTTTTGGCCTCCAGGGTTATCACTGGAGCTTGGTGCCAGCCCTATGAATCCACTGCTCCTGGCAGTCATTTTTTTTACCATTTTATTGGACAGAACAGAGAGAAACTGAGAGAGGAGGGGATATAGAGGGGGGAGAGATAGAGAGACACCTGCAGACCTGCTTCACCACTTGTGAATCGTCTCCCCTGCAGGTCAGGAGCCAGGACCTTAAACCTGGATCCATGCACAGGTCCTTGTGCTTAGTACAATGTGTGCTTAGTACTAAGCTGGATTGCCCGCCGCCCAGCCCCCTATCCCATAATTTCTTTATCCAGTCATCTGTTGATGGGCATTTAGGTTGATTCTATATTTGAGAAATTGTGAATAATGCAGCTATAAATATAGGCGTACATATATACTTTCAAATTAGTGTTTTTGTGTCCTTTGGATATATACCTAACAGAAGTATTGCGGGATTATAAGATATTTACACTGTTGTGTTTTAAGGACTTTCCATACCATTTTGCGTAGATGAAGCACTAGTTGGCACCCTACCTGGATTATACCAGCTGTCCTTTTTCTCCATGTCCTTGTCGGCATTTATTATTTCTAGTCTTTTTGGTATAGACCAATCTCACCTGTGTGATGTAGCATCTCACTGTAGTTTTAATTTGCATTCACCGAGAGAAGTGATGTGGAACATTTTTTATGTCTGTGGGCCATCTGATATATATTGTATATCTGTATATATCTTCTTTGGAGAAAGATCTATTCAAATATTTTACCCATTTTTTTATTTGCTGACTCTGTTTTTGTTGTTGAGTAGCTTGATTTCTTTATGTTTTCGAAAATACATAGATATCAAAATTAATGTACGTAATATGTAAATAAAGATGAATACAAATATATTTATATTAGATGTCAGTCCTTTGTCACATGTGTGATATGCTAATATCTTCTCCCAGTTGCTGGGCTGCTTTTTCATTTTTGTGGTAGTTTCTTTTGATGTACAAAAGCTTTTTGAAAGCCTTTTAAGATTCATTAGTGAAGCCATCTGGGCCTGGGCTTTGTTCCTCGGGAGACTTCTGGTTACTGATTGATTTCTGCAGTGATTGATTGGCCTGTCGAGGCTTTCTGCATCCTGCTCAGTTAGTCTTAGGGGGAGGTCTGATTCTAAGAATGTCACCACTTTCATCCCTGATATTTTTTTATGATGAGTCTCCCCCTTTTTTTCTTAATGAGCCCAGCAAGAGGTTTACAAACAAGCCACTTGCCACAGTGCTGCTATGGAGCCTGAGCTGCAGAGACCAGACTCTTCTTGCCTGGAGATCGATTTTGTATGCAGTGATCATCACAGTAGCTCAAGGATGGTGAGAGAGAGACAGCCAGCCAGAGAGACGCTGGTTATGAAAGTAAGCTTTTGTGGTGTTTTCCTTCTTTTTTCTTGGAGTGTGACCTTTTAAAAAAGTAAATGAACAAGTGGTCCAGGAGATGTCACAGTGGATAAAGCATTAGGCTCTCAAGCATGAGGTCTTCTAGTTCAATCCCAAGCAGCACATGTACCAGAGTGATGTCTGGTTCTTTCTCTCTCTGCTCCTATCTTTCTCATAAATAGATTTTAAAAATATTTTTAAAAAATAGGAAATGAACAGAAGAATAAGAATAGTAGCTAAATTGTGGTCCCCTGGGTTTATATTCATGGAATATAGAAAAGAAACATTTTGTTCTTGTATATTTAGAAAAATACATTGCCAGAGGATAAAAAAAAAAATAGCCAGCTGTTATCAAGTAAGTGGGAATATACAAGTGTTAGTTCTTCTGGCCTACGAGCCAATTATAACTGAAAGGAACAAGAAGAGCTAGCAGAGGTGGCACTGCTTATGAAAACAAGATTCTGCATCAGAAAAATAGGCTCTCTTTTTATGCCTTCATAGAATTCCTCTTAAAAAGATGCTGTTTGGGGGCTGAGAGACAGCCCACCGCGTGGAGCACTGGCCTTACCATATGTGAAGTCCCAGGTCTGAGCCCCGGCACTGCCTGGGAGCATCATTCCACTGGGGTAGCCAATGGACGGCGGAGGAGTTCAGTCGTATCACTTCTCCTTTTCTTTCTGCTTTCTATCTGACAGAAAAGAAATTTAAAGAATCTGCCTGGGAGTGCAAATATAGGAACTGTGTTTGCAATATGATTACAAATGGAATTGTGCAAGTGTGAGGACCACACACACACACAATATAAATATATGTATATACATATGCATATGTGTGTGAGAGAGAGAAACTGTTTTAGAGGCCAGGGGATAGCTCATCTGGTAGAGTGCACACACTGCCAAGCACCCAGATTGGAGCCCCTGGAACCACATGGGAGCACCATGCAAGGCGCCAAGTGGAAGGAAGCTCTGTGCACAGTGAATCAGTGTTGTGTGTATTCTTTCTCGCTCCCTCCCTTTCCCTCTTTCTAACTGACATTTAAAGGGGGCCAGGGTGGAGGGACGGGTGTTCAGCAGAAGCAGCGGAAGCATGGAGGCACAAAGTCCCAGTGTCAAAAATAAACAGATGCTATTTTATATAAAACATGAAATAGAAATTAGTCTTGATGTTCCTGTTTATCTCAAGATAATACTTGTTTTTCCCTGTTGATAATTTCAGTAAAGTGTTATTTCTTTTTTAAAATTTTTTTATAATATTTATTTATTCCCTTTCGTTGCCCTTGTTGTTTTATTGTTGTAGTTATTACTGATGTCGTTGTTGTTGGATAGGACAGAAAGAAATGGAGAGAAGAGAGGAAGACAGGGGGAAAGAAAGACAGACACCTGCAGACCTGCTTTACCGCTTGTGAAGCGACTCCCCTGCAGGTGGGGAGCCGGGGGCTCAAACCATAATTAACCTGCGCTTAACCGCTGTGCTACCGCCCAACTCCCTTAAGTGCTATTTCTAAGTGTCCGAGTAATCGTCATTTTTTTTAAATTTCTTTATTGGGGAATTGATGTTTTACATTTCACAGTAAATACAATAGTTTGTACATGCATAACATTTCTCAGTTTTCCATATAACAACACAACCCCCACTAGGTCCTCTGTCATCCTTCTTGGACCTGTACTCTCCCCCCCCAACCCCTACCCACCCACTCCAGAGTCTTTTACTTTGGTGCAATACGCCAATTTCAGTTCACATTCTTACTTGTGTTTTCTCTTCTGATCTTGTTTTTCAACTTCTGCCTGAGAGTGAGATCATCATATATTCAACCTTCTGTTTCTGACTTATTTCAATAACTTACCATGGAGTCTTCAAGGTCCATCCAAGATCGGCTGAAAATGGTAAAGTCACCATTTTTATAGCTGAGTAGTATTCCATTGTGTATATGTATATATATATTACAACTTGCTCAGCCACTCATCTGTTGTTGGACACCTGGGTTGCTTCCAGGTTTTGGCTATTACAAATTGTGCTGCTAAGAACATATGTGTACACAGATCTTTTTGGATGGGTATGTTCGGTTCCTTAGGATATATCCCCAGGAGAGGAATTGCAGGATCATAGTGTAGGTCCATTTCTAGCCTTCTGAGAGTTCTCCAGACTGTTCTCCACAGAGGTTGGACCAATTGACATTCCCACCAGCAGTGCAGGAGGGTTCCTTTGACCCCACACCCTCTCCAGCATTTGCTGCTGTTACCTTTTCTGATGTATGACATTCTCACAGGAGTGAAATGGTTATCTCATTATTGTCTTTATTTGCGTTTCTCTGACAATCAGAGACTTGGAGCATTTTTTCATGTGTTTCTCAGCCTTTTGGATCTCTTCTGTGGTGAATATTCTGTCCATGTCCTCTCCCCATTTTTGGATGGGATTATTTGTTGTCTTGTTGTTGAGTTTGGTAAGCTCTTTATATATTTTGTTTATTAGCCTCTTGTCTGATGTAGGGCATGTAAAGATCTTCTCCCATTCTGTGAGGGGTCTCTTGGTTTGGGTAGTGGTTTCTTTTGCTGTGAAGAAGCTTTTTAATTTGATGTAGTCCCATAGGTTTATGCTTGCCTTAGTCTTCTTTGTAATTGGATTCGTTTCATTGAAGATGTCTTTTAAATGGAGAGAGAAAGGGAAAACAGAGAGGGGGAGAGAAAGACAGGCACCTGCAGACCTGCTTCACCGCCTGTGAAGCGACTCCCCTGCAGGAGGGGAGCCGGGGGTTCAAACTGAGATCCTTATACGCATCCTTGTGTTTCGCACCATGTGCCTTAACCTGCTACGCTATCACCCAACTCCCAAAACTTCTTTTTTAAATTTATTTATTTATTTATTCATTCATTTATTCCCTTTTGTCACCCTTGTTTTATTGTAGTTATTATTGTTGTTATTATTGATGTCGTCATTGCTGGATAGGACAGAGAGAAATGGAGAGAGGAGGGGAAGACAAAGAGGGGGAGAGAAAGACAGACACCTGCAGACCTGTTTCACCACCTGTGAAGGGACTCCCTGCAGGTGGGGAGCCAGGGGCTCAAACTGGGATCCTTACGCCGGTCCTTGAGCTTCGCGCCAAGTGCGCTTAACCTGCTGCGCTACTGCTGGACTCCCCCCAACTAAGGATTTTTTAAATTGATTCTTAGTCCAATTATGCCTACTTATAAATTAATTAAACTCCAGGAGGAAAGATTTATTTTATTTTTTTGATAATTTAATACTGATTTACAAAATTATAACTGGGATATAATTCTTTTTTTTTCAGTATATGAAAAGATACTTTATTTTTTACTATATAACATGTCATGGATACACCAGATTACATCTTCCCAAATAGCAAGTGAGACACAGATTAAGATTTCTTTTTGATTCCTGAGAATCTCAGCATCACCTGTCTTTTGGAGGGTTCACCTGCTTTTGACATCTATGATACTGTCCGTGAGGATACCAGCAGTGCTTGGTAGTAATGAACATTATGCTAAGTTGCTCTGTCATGGGTCCCTGCTCCAAGTTTTCACTGTTTTCTTCTAACCTAGGTTTTAGCATTTGATCATGTGTCTCTCCGTTACTATGTACAGGATCTGGTCGAGGGAGAGGCTTTGTGTGTTCATATGGAACATATGAAGGGTGGTAGCAAACTATTGTCCTGCCATTCGATGTCAAAGCAAGATCTACGTTGCAGTTATAGTCATCTGGAAGGGAGGGATATGTAGATTTATGATGAGCACGATTTAAAGTTCCACTTCGAAGTGGAAATAAATGTCTCAAGACAGTTCTGTTTGATATCGCCCACTTTACTGCTTTTAGTGCCATGGTGAGTCAAGAACTTATCTTTCACGGGTGACCACCCCTTTCACGGGTGGTCACAGCAAGGAAGCCATCTTACCTCCATCCGGGTCCTGGGGAAACATCACTCCATGCTGACAAGGGTATAATTCCACACTGTTCCCACCACCAGAGTTCTGTGTCCCCATAACCTCCACTGGAAACTACAGTAGTTCTCCCAAAGTCACAGATATGGGTTGACTATTATTTCTATATCTAGCTATATTTATATATATTTCTCCTACCTCATTTTGTTTTATTTTGTTTTGTTTGTTTTGTTGTTGTTTTTGTTTTTCCTATGGCCCTGCCTTCTCTTCCTTTCTAAGTTACACCTACACCTGTTACTACTTCCAAATATCCTTCCTTTTTTCTCTTCTCTCCGTGGGTCCTGATAGAATTGGAGTTCAGAGCACTCTAGTCATCTTCCCCTAACATTTTCCCCTCTAGGAGTATGGACCAAAATTCTTTATGGTGTGCAGAAGGTGGGAGTTCTGGCTTCTGTAATTGCCTCTCTGCTGGACATGGATATTGGCAGGTGGATCCACACCCCCAATCTGTTTCTATCTTTCCCTGGTGTGGTAAGGCTCTGGAGAGGGTAAGATTGTCTGCCCATAGAGATTAGGATGGAATTATAGTAGCATCTGCAACTTGGTAACTGAAAGGCAATAAGATATAAAGCAGGACAAAATGTTTAAAAAACAGAAACCAAAGAAATAGGAATAGAGCAGATGAGAATAGGGATTTTAGGATGGAAAGAAGCTAGGAAATCTATTTTAGGTATGTTCCTAGGGGACCATGACTTTAGTAAATTTTGCCTGGATTTGATAACTAGCATGTGGGTGGACTAGAAATACTGTCTGGGAAGATGATGTCGGAGTTGAGAACAGGGCTAGAAAGCTGCATCAGGACAGGGAGTACCTCCCAAACTTGAAGAGAATATGTAAATATAATTAATTGTTTGCCCCATCGATCTGACCCAGGACCCATATATATTCACATATAGCACAGGAGCCTGTATAACCTCTGAGTCCCTGCAGTCTGAGCTCACAGTCTGTGGTCACAGCTGGGAACATTCTAGGCAAGAGGCAAGATTTCTTTCTTTTTTTTTTTTTTTTAATATTTATGTATTCCCTTTTGTTACCCTTATTGTTTTTCATTGTTGTTATAGTTGTTATTGATGGTGTCCTTGTTGGATAGGACAGAGAGAAATGGAGAGAGATGGGGAAGCCAGAGAGGAGGAGAGAAAGACACCTGCAGACCTGCTTCACCGCCTGTGAAGCAACCCTTCCTGCAGGTGGGGAGCCGAGTTCGAACCGGGATCCTTCCGCTGGTCCTTGCGCTTTGTGCCACATGCACTTAACCCACTGCGCTACCACCTGACTCCCTGAGGCAAGATTTCTAAGTTACAGTTGTTTAGCATAAAAACCTATCAAGTGGGAGTCAGGCAATAGCACAGCGGGTTAAGCGCACCGGTGGCACAAAGCGCAAAGACCAGCAGAAGGATTCCGGTTCGAGCCCCCGGCTCCCCACCTGCAGGGGAGTCGCTTCACAGGCGGTGAAGCAGGTCTGCAGGTGTCTGTCTTTCTCTCCCCCTCTCTGTTTTCCCCTCCTCTCTCCATTTCTCTCTGTCCTATCCAACAATGACAACATCAATAACAACAACAATAATAACTACAACAATTAAAAAAAAACAAGGGCAACAAGAGGGAATAAATAAATATTAAAAAAGAAAACCTATCAGATACCTTTCTCCTTATTTTAATCCTGCATTTCATTCTTTTTTTAATTTTTTTTAAACTTTTTTAAAAGATTTTATTTACTTATTAATGAGAAAGATAGGAGAAGAGAGAAAGAACCAGACATCACTCTGGCACATGTCCTGCCAGGGATCGAACTCAGGACCTCATGCTTGAGAGTCCAAAGCTTTATCATTGTGCCACCTCCCGGACCATCCAGCATTTTATTCTAACAAAAAAAAATTCTGTGGTCCGGGAGGTGGCGCAATGGATAAGGCTTTGGACTCTCAAGCATGAGGTCCCAAGTTCAATCCCCAGCAGCACATGTACCAGAGTGATGTCTGGTTCTTTCTCTCTCTCCTATCATTTCTCATGAATAAATAAATAAATTCTTTTTTAAAAAATTCTAAAAATGTTTTCTTTCAGTTTCTTTATATTTGGTTGTTCACATATATAAGATGTTACTAAATAAAAGTAACTTCTGTGCAAATTGGTTTTGCCCACCAGTCTAATCATTCTCAATTTCCTAAAAAGTCCGACAGACGAGGACAAATCAGATACTAGATTGCATCAGCTTGATGTGTCATCATCATTGTGCATCCTTTAAAACCAGAAGATGACTAAAGTGAAATGGAAAGAAGTTTCTTTACTGTTCAGGAAAGGGTGAAACTTTCGCAGTATGATTACAGATGTGTAGGGGGTCGGGCGGTGGCGCAGTGGGTTAAGCGCATGCGGCGCAAAGCGCAGGGACCGGCGCAAGGATCCCGGTTCGAGCCCCCGGCTCCCCACCTGTAGGGGAGTCGCTTCACAGGCGGTGAAGCAGGTCTGCAGGTGTCTGTCTTTCTCTCCCCTTCTCTGTCTTCCCCTCCTCTCTCCATTTCTCTCTGTCCTATCCAACAACGAATTACGTCAACAAGGGCAATAATAATAACCACAACGAAGCTACAACAAGGGCAACAAAAGGGGGGGGGAAAAAAAGGCCTCCAGGAGCGGTGGATTCATGGTGCAGGCACCGAGCCCAGCAATAACCCTGGAGGAGGAAAAGAAGAAAAAAATAATAATAATAATAATAATGATTACAGATGTGTAGAACACCCGTGTGTACAAAGTCGGGAAGGATTCTTATCTAGGGTGTTGGAGTGGGGACTTGAAGGTATGTCTCTGTCGTAAAACCATTTGGCATAAATAAAAACTCATGTTAAAGCATGGAGTTGGGGCATGAGGTGGTGGGTGTGACGGCTCTCGCGTGTCAAGTAGAGATGGCAGGTGCAGCGCCTGCACAAGCAGTGAAGCAGGTCCATGAGTGTTACTTCCTGGTCTCCTTCTGACCTGTTTCACTGCTTGTGAAGCGACTCCCCACACAGGCAAGTGAGGAGCCAGGGGCTCAAACCAGCATCTTTGCACAGGTCCTTGCCCTCTGTACTGTGTGCGCTTAACCCAGTGCGCCACCGCCCACCCCCCTCTTGCCCTGTTTCTATGGGAAGTATTAACCTGTGAACAGATACCTACCTGCTCAGAAACTTTAGTTGGTCTTCCCACTTCCCAGATAGCCAACTTGGACACCCCTAACCATCGTTTGAGCTCTTCAGACCTCTGCCATCTGATTCCAACCGAGTGTTACACTCAGTGCAGGCATCAGACACCAAATTGAACTTCTCTGTCTTGCTCAACAAAGTGCATCCTGTTGGGTGTGTGCATTTTTAAAGGGAGCTTATTTAAGGCATTTTAGTTGTGAAGACAGCAAAACAACAACAGCAACAAAAAGATTCCTGTCTACAGCAGTAGGTTGTTTCTGTCTGTACACAGCTGAAATAGCGCGTGGGGAGGGAGAAGGGAGTGGAGGGACACAGCCTGACATTAAAAGGGAGGAGGCGGACAATGGTGGTGGGCTGTTTGCTTTGTGCCCTTTATATTCAAGTCGCAGCCTCCGCCTCAGTCAGCTCCTTAAGAAAAAATGTGATACTTGGGCAATTTTCTATGCAGCCTCCTCCAGAACATTATTGAAGGCGCTCTCTTTCTTTCTTTCTTTCTTTCTTTTTTTCTTTCTTTCTTTCTTTCTCCATAGTCAGTGTTAAAAGGCACAGAATTGTGTCTTTTTGAAGTGTGGCTCTTACAGCTGTCCAGTCAAGGTATACTAAGAACTGTGTCTTCATATTCTGAAAATAAAATACAGAAAAGAAGTACTTTCTGATCACTATCTCAGTTGTCTCACACAGGTCTTTATTTGTTCCATCTAAGTATTTCTTTAATACCTCGATGGAGAAAAAAAATGTTTTGATTTAAAAAAAAAAAAAACTGGATAATGTTTCAATACTGCTGTGAAGGTATCCCACACACCCCACTTCATTACAAGTAGCTGTTAGTCCTGTACAAGAAAGGAGTAGAATGGAGTTTTTTTTTTCCCCAAAAAATATTTAGAAAATAGACATGGAAAGGAGGACAGAATTTTAGTCTTTTGATAATGTATGTATAAAGCAGTGTGTGTCATAAAGACATTCCTGAAAAAAATGTTACAAGACTGTAGATACACCATGGTATGAGTAGTTAGTCACATCTTTTAAATGCGTTTGAGAAACAAAATAAAGCAGTCACGGTTTAGGTATAGAAAATACATTTTATCCTTCCCTTTATTCAAACAGTCTGTCAAAAATGCAATTCATTCACATAAGGTCTTGCCTGCACGGATCTGAGTGGGAATCAGTAGTTTCTTTGTTCATCACTATGGAAACAAGTCAGCCTACCCCGCACGCACGCTGTTAGATCAGCAGAGGATGCTCAGATCCTGTGTAGCCTCATCAATGAGCGAGTTGGTGCCGGCAGCGCCTAGCCTCCAGCCCTTCTTCTCCCAGGAGCCGGGCACCATGCAGGACACGCCCCGGAGGCTCTCAGCCATGCCCTTCCTCAGCGCCTTCCTCCAGGGTCGCCGCCACTCCACCTCGGACCCCGTGCTGCGACTTCAGCAGGGTCGGCGCAGCTCTGCCGCCAAGATGCTGTCTTCATCCTCCCTCCAGGTGATGGTGGCCGTGGCCGCCGTCCGCGGTACTGAGAGAAGCCTAACTTGCCCTGAGAAGAAAAGTAAAGTTCTTTTTCTTTCTAAAGATTGGCAGAGCTTCGAGTTTAAACTTAAGAAATGTGCATCTATCTATGTTTTTTAAATGTTGATAATCCTGCAGTCAGTGTTTTAGAAAGAAATAATTGAGTGTTGTGTTTTTGTTTGTTCTCTTTTAAATAATGTAGTTTTTGAATAGAACTCATCCCCTTGTGAAAGATCTGCTCTTATGGTTTCTTCCTCTTCACTACCAATCCAGCCTGTGGAAATTATCCCTGGTGCTGAAGAGATAGAGTACTTTGATGTAAAAGAAACTGCTTTATTCCTGACAGTATGAAAAAGGGCTTCACACCAGCTGGTCATCTGCGACCCTGCAGTCACAGAAGTTGCATCCTATGTTGTTGTTCCATTTGGAGAGGAGAATTTTGAATCCCCCTTGCCTTATGTATTGTAGGAATCTCAGGACGTCCGGCACCAAAATACACAAAAGTAGGAGAACGTTTACGACATGTCATTCCTGGACACATGGCCTGCTCCATGGCGTGTGGTGGCAAAGCATGCAAGTATGAAAACCCAGCTCGCTGGAGTGAGCAGGAGCAAGCCATAAGAGGGGTCTACTCGTCCTGGTGAGTAAGTCTGGAACTGTCACTGCCGCTGCACAGGAAGAGGGAATGCAGATGCCCTGCTGCTGGGAGCAGAGCCTTTGAAGTCAGCGGCCTCCCCCCCACCCCCACCCCCCTCTTACCTTGCTGCTTGATGTGCTGTGTGATCTTATCTGACTCATGTCTGGAGCTTTGAACTTGGTTCCTCATCTGTCAAATGGAAATGACTTTGGAAAACCACATAGGTTTTCTTTTTCTTTCTTTCTTTTTTTTTTTAATTTTACTGGATAGAGACAGAAATCAAGAGGGAAAGGGGAGCTAGGGAGAGAGACAGAGAGATATCTACAGTACTACTTCACTCCTCACTCATGAAGCTTTCCCCCTACAGGTGGAGACTTAGTAGGGGCTTGAACCCATGACCTTGTGTGTGTAATGTGTGCACTCAACCAGGTGTACCACCAAGCTGGCTCCAGCTTTTTTTTTAATTATGAGAAATTATATATATGCAAAATAGCTTATATATATATAAATAATAACAATGTGCAGCTGTAAGTTTGAGAAATTTTGAGCTACATATGTAGTTTTTCAGTTTCACATGGGTGAACTTTAACCTCATTTAAATTCTGTTCCTACATTGTTTATGAAAGGATACACTTTCACACACATGTTTTAAGTCTGCCTTAATAGGAGAGGACTTAAACTACCAGTTGTCTGTTCAGTCAACAGTATAAGGTGTTTGCAATGTTTATGGCATGTCAGTGCAACTCACTCATTATTGAATCATACTGCTTTTATTATTAATACTAGACTTCCAGATAGACCTTTTTGATGTCCTGATAGCTCCAAAAAAATTCTGGTAATCAAATTACATGTGAATCATTTTGTATAGCAAGACTCCATTTATAAATTAGATACTTGGGGGGGGCAGGGATAAATATCATAATGGTTCTTGCAAAGAGATTCTCATGCCTGAGGCTACAAAGTCCCAGGTTCAGTCCCCCACACTACCATAAGCCAGAGCTGAGCAGTGCTCTGGCTAAATAAATAAATAAATTAGGCCCTTGTCAATCACATTACTTGTAATCCACACATCTTCATGTTGAATTTGCTGGGTCACTTGTGTGGCAAGGTAGTCTGAGCCCCACTCTCACCGTGGTTCTCCAAGACCACATCTTAAACTGTGACAACCTGTCTTGAAGAATGTTGTTTTTTTTTTTTTTTTTTAAAAAAAAAAAAAGCAAATGCTGCTTCTCAAGTGTGGGTGCTTAAGTAGTAACACAACTTAAGTCACATGAATATTCTTGGTTAGCTGTTGACTGAACCACCTGACTCTTTTTCATTTTTGCTGCTAATTTTTTGTTTGTTTTTATGATAGGTAGATAGACTCGACAGGTAGATAGATAGATAGACAGATACAGAAAAAGTGAAAAAGACCTCAGCTCTGAAGTTTCCTCCAGTGCAGACTCAAACCTGAGTCACGCACTTGGCAATGAGCCCGTCCCACCTCTAAGGCTGTCACTTTGCGTCTGTCTGCACCTTTTCCTAAGTACTTATAGTGGGCCCCAAACCTTTAGGCTCCCTGGTAAATTTCAGGCATGGCTCCCTGCTCTTTCACTTCTCTCAGGCTCATGTGCCCCACACTTTGGATCGACTACCCAAGATGGCTTTTACCAGATCTCTGGTTAGAAATTTGACCAGGCAGTAAACGAGAGCCCACAGAGGGTGACCGCTGTTTCTTGGGCCTGCGTGTATCTGTGCATTCATTAAATACTTGCTTACTGGCCAGATATTGTGTTTAACATTTGGAAAGTATGTCTCACCTTTGCAAAATTCTCATGGAATAGTCATTGTTAATATCTTTTTATCAGTGAATGGAGATCCAAAGTGATTTGAGCAATTTGCTGCACAACTGAAAAGTAGAAAAGCCAGCTTTTAAAAACAGGCCAACTTGACTCTGAAGCCCCTATTTGTTGCTGTTGTTAAATTAGAGTAACTCCGCGTCTACTAAGGACTTGCTGTCCCCTCTGTGTTGACTTTTCACACAAACCTATAACACAAATGCTAGTTTCTCCATATAACCCTTTGGATATCAAGCTGCACACTGTTTAGTCCTGAGAACACTTCCCAGTGCCTTCCTCACCTAGTAACCTTTGGATAATTATCCAGATTGCTGCCTTTGCTCCTAGGGTGAGCCCTATGTCCCCCTCGAATCTCAAGACAGTCCTTGAAAATATTTTTACAGTTGTCTGTAATAATTGCTTTATGTTCTGCTGGGGTTTTTTCCCAGTGATTTGAGAAGCTAGTATTTATTGAAATCCCTCCCTAATGGTGACGCAAAATTCAAGCCAAATATGTATGAGAAGAGTTTTACCTTACGAAGTTGTTGAAACCATAAAAAGCAGAGGCTTGACACCTTGCACACTCAGCCCTTACAGCTGGAACATCTGTATTTTTTGTACATCTCACCCACTCTTCCTACTGTCTGCAGGGTGACTGAGAATATCCTGGCCATGGCACGCCCGTCTACTGAGCTTCTGGAAAAGTACTGCATCATTGACCAGTTCCAAACGTAAGAACTTTACACAATGCTCACCGGCCTTAAAAAGCCAAGCCATGGACTGGCAAATAGTTTACTTGGTAGAGTGTGCACTTTACCAAGCATGGGGCCTTGGGTTCAAGCCCAGGTACCACATGGAGCTCTATTAATAACAGAGCCATGTTGAGCTGTCTCTCCTTACTATGCATCTGTCTCTTTCAAAAATTAATAACCTGAGGATGACATTTACCTGTGATATAGCATATGCAAAAGTTCTGAGTTCATTTCCAAAAGTTCTGAGTTCATTTGTAATTCATTTACTACAAAAAAAAAAAAACAGAAAAAAAGAAAATTTAAAGCCAGCTTGTGTTTTCTCTTCCATTAACTTCAAACGGAAAATCACTTTTTTCTTTAACAGTAAGCACTAAAGTGCTTATTTCAAATAAGAAATGTTGGGATTTGAGAGTGATCAACAAGGTTTATTAGTGCCGAAAATGATTCATTTCAAAAGTACTGTCAATACTACTCGACTCTTTTTCTTTTCTTTTAAGCCATGGTATAAAAACAGTGATCAACCTGCAGCGCCCGGGTGAACACGCCAGCTGTGGGAACCCTCTGGAACAAGAAAGTGGCTTCACATACCTCCCTGAGGCTTTCATGGAGGCCGGCAGTAAGTCCTCCCACCTCCTGTCAGTGAGTGATCACAGGCAACACTCGGACTTCTGCCTGCTCAGCGATTGGGTTGAAGAGGGGATGAAAATAAACTGCACTTAGCAGAGCTCCCAGAAAGGACGGCCAGCTGACTTTAACTTCAAATAACGCTGCCGTTCTTTCTTAGTGTTGCTGCCGGAAGTATGGGACTTTTCTTCAAGTGAGAGGGAAACTCTAGAAATAGTGCTAGCGGGAGTTGTGTGGTAGTGCAGCGGGTTAAGCGCATGTGGCGCAAAGCACAAGGACCGGCGTAAGGATCCCGGTTCGAGCCCCCAGCTCCCCACCTGCAGGGGAGTCACTTCACAGGCGGTGAAGCAGGTCTGCAGGTGTTTATCTTTCTCTCCCCTTCTCTGTCTTCCCCTCCTCTCTCCATTTCTCTCTGTCCTATCCAACATTGACAACAACAATAAAACAAGGGCAACAAAAGACAATAAAGAAACAATTTTTTTAAATATTTAAAAAAAAAAAAGAAATACTGCTAGCACTAGATTAGTACCTGCATTAATTAATGTTAACAGCATCCCAGACTGTGTTCTCCTTCAGTGCTTAAGCAGTGCTGTAAGTAGTTGTTTTCAGCGTCAGACTCAAGGCCACATGGCCTTAGAGAGTCCCAGCTTTCCCACGCTTACACAGGGAAAACCTAGTTACAGACTCGGGTCTCAGGATTTGCTTATGCTATTACTGTTAGCCAACCCCACCTCAGCAGGACAGACCGACAATCCCAGAAGCTTCTCAGACACTGGAACTTTAGGATGCTATCCACTTAGCTCATGTCATTACCACCAGGCTAGAGGGAGTTAACCTCTGTGGTTGTAAAACCATCTCTAAGAAGCTTTGTTTTATTGCCAGTTAGACACCTTTCCATACTTAAAACAAAACTGATTTCCCTCCATAGCTGAGAGATCCATGTGTACAACACTGACTCTCTTTTTTTATATATTTACTTATTTTCCCTTTTGTTGCCCTTGTTGTTTTTTATTGTTGTTGTTGTTATTGATGTCATCATTGTTAGACAGGACAGAGAGAAATGGAGAGAGGAGGGGAAGACAGAGAGGGGGAGAGAAAGACAGACACCTGCAGACCTGCTTCACCGCCTGTGAAGCGACTCCCCTGCAGGTGGGGAGCCAGGGGCTCGAACGGGGATCCTTACGCCGGTCCTTGTGCTTTGCTCAAACCACTGTGCTACTGCCCAACTCCCGGCACTGACTCTCTTAATTTGCAACCATACTTTTCCATAATCCTGACTGAGTTTCAGCAGGAAATGTAAGTAATACAGAATGTGCTTCATGAAAAGTGTTAGCAATACACTTGCTGGAAATGTGAGAAGACTGCTGTTTATACCTACATAGCCAGTGAAATCTACATGCCTTGCAACTTTATGCTGTTTATTTAATCACTCTCTCTGTCTCTCTTTTTATTGCCACCAGGGTTGTCACTGGGGCTCAGTGCCGGCACTTTGAATCCACCACTCACGGCAGCCATTTTTTCTTTTTTAAATATTTTATTCACTTATTAATGAGAAAGATAGGAAAAGAGAGAAAGAACCAGACATCACTCTGGTGCATGTGCTTCCGGGGATCAAACTCAGGACCTCATGCTTGAGAATCCAATGCCTTATTCACTGCGCCACCTCCCAGACCACACACCTTTTTTTTTTTTTAATTGGATAGGACAGAATTTGATAAAGGGAGGGGAGATAGGGAGAGAAAGAAAAAGGTAGAAACCTGCAGACCTGTTTCACCACTCCTGAAATGTCCCCCCTGCAGGTGGGGAGCAGGGATGTGAACCCAAGTCCTTGTTCTTTTGGTAATATGTGTGTTTAACCGGGTACACCTCCACCCCACTCTCTAATCACTCTCTTCAAATGTCGTTGTAAATATTTTTTCCTGTGTGTTGATTTTCTCTTTTTCCCTTTTTGTGTCCAGTTTATTTTTACAATTTCGGATGGAAGGATTATGGTGTGGCGTCCCTCACTACCATCTTAGATATGGTGAAGGTGATGACATTTGCCTTACAAGAAGGAAAAGTAGCCATCCATTGTCACGCAGGGCTTGGTCGAACAGGTAAATTCTAGGTGGTTTATTGTCTTTAAAATATTCAAACACATAACGAATAATACTTTGTAATTCTAGAGGGAAATGTTTTTATGATCTTATCAAAGCTCTGGAGTTGGATAGAGGATGTAAAAAACAGATGATTGAAGTGTGACTGTCTTTTTTTAATTCCCTTTTGTTGCCTTTGTTGTTTTATTGTTATTGATGCCGTAGTTGTTGGGTAGGACAGAGAGAAATGGAAGAGGGGCAGACAGACGGGGAGAGAAAGACAGACACCTGCAGACCTGCTTCACCGCTTGCGAAGTGACCCCCTGCAGGTGGGGAGCCGGAGGCTCGAACTGGGATTCTTATGCCGGTCCTTATGCTTTGCACCACCTGCGCTTACCCGCTGAGCTACTGCCTGACTCCCAACTCTGTGTTTTTGAGAATATTTTTTAATGACATCTAGACTCAGAACTCATATTTCCAGAGCTAGCTAAATGATCACTGCGGTTTTTTGAATTTTCTTCTTTAAAAGAAAAAAACCAAGCACTTTACTTTAATGCATAACGCCTTTAAATTTTGATTTTTCTTAGCCAAGACAATATTTAAGATATGCATAGAGCCTGCTGTTTTCTAAGTGACTGATTGATTGATTGATTGATTTTATTGCCACCAGGGCTATTGAGGAGATTTCTATGCCTACATAATGAATCCACCACTACCAACAGCCATTTCTTCTTTCTTTCTTTCTTCCTTTCTTTGATAGATACAGAGATAAGTTAAGAGGGAGGAGGGAGATAGAAAGGGAGAGGGACAGACATTTATTGCATTGCTTCACCACTCATGGAGCTTACCTCCTGCAGATGGGGACCAGGAACTTGAACCTGAGTCCTTATACTTGGCAACATGTACACTCAACCAGGGACATCACCACCCAGCCCCATATGTTCTAAGCATTTTGTATCTGACATATATAGCTATATATATTTTTTGAGTCTTTAACAGCAATGTGAGTTTTGAGAGGTTAAGTAGACTATTACATAAAGTATTAGACCCAAAAACCTAAATCCATGACAACAAGAATTGTGTCTGTGAAAATATCTGTGTAGTCCTAGAATCTTACATCAAAATTAATTATTTTATATAGAAATGCAGCAGAATCTCAGCACAGTGTTGGTGCTGAGGCCAAAGTGGTGATCACAGGGTTGTGCTGCATATGGTCACACACACCATACAGTGTGCCTGCCACAGGCCCTGCCTGCTCAAGACTGTCTTCAGGACAGGAACTCGGTTCTTCTCAGATTGTAATCTGAGGGACTGGGGAAACAACATAATGGTTACGCAAGCACCTTTCATGCCCGAGGCTCCAGGGTCCCCTGGTTTAATCCCAGTACTACCATAAGCCAGAACTGAACAGTGCTCTGGTAAAAAAAATAAGTAAAGGGAGTCGGGCTGTAGCGCAGCGGGTTAAGCGCAGGTGGCGCAAAGCAGAAGGACCGGCATAAGGATCCCAGTTCGAGCCCCCAGCTCCCCACCTGCAGGGGAGTCGCTTCACAGGCGGTGAAGCAGGTCTGCAGGTGTCTATCTTTCTCTCCTCCTCTCTGTCTTCCCCTCCTCTCTCCATTTCTCTCTGTCCTATCCAACAACGACAACAACAATAATAACTACAACGATAAAACAACAAGGGCAACAAAAGGGAATAAATAAATAAAATAAATATTAAAAAAAAAATTTTTTTAAGTAAATAAACTATGGTAATCTGAGGGTTGAGCCAGAATATTGCTGTTCCCAGGGACTCCACATGACAGCTCTGCAGATATTTCATGCTGATTTGAAGATTTATCACATCCCAGTGAAATTGCTACCACATACTGGGGAACATCCAGTACTCAGAGGTTCTGGTTCTCACCTGTAAATGAAATTCACAGCTTAGAGAAATACATGGATATCTTTGATCTTTTACTTTGATAGTAACTTATATTAGAATTACTTATCTATCTCCTTTTCATTTATTAATTTGTCATTAGAAAACATTGTCTGGGAGTCGGGCTGAAGCGCAGTGGGTTAAGTACAGGTGGCGCAAAGCACAAGGACCAGTGTAAGGATCCTGGTTTGAGCCCCCGGCTCTCCACCTGCGGGGGAGTCACTTCACAGGCAGTGAAGCAGGTCTGCAGGTGTCTTTCTCTCTCTCTTCCTCTCTGTCTGCCCCTCCTCTCTCCATTTCTCTCTGTCCTATCCAACAACAACGACAACATAATAACTACAACAATAAAAAGAAACAAGGGCAACAAAAGGGAATAAATAAATAAGTAAATAAAAAAATTAAAAAAGAAAACATTGTCTATACAGATATGGCTGGTCTCTTTAGTGTATTAAGTAGCTTATAGGAAAAATATTTTGGGGCAGGGGAGATAACATTATAGTTATACAGAGAGACTCTCATGCCTGAGGCTCTGAAGTCCCAGGCTCAACCCCACACCACCATAAACAAGAGCTGAGCAGTACTCTGGTGAAGAGAGAAAGACAGGAAGGAAGGAAGGAAGGAAGGAAGGAAGGAAGGAAGGAAGGAAGAGGTAGGGGAGTTTGTGGGGCTGGGTGGTAGCTCACCTGGTTAAGTGCACTGGTTACAATGTGTAAGGACCCAGGTTCGAGCCCATGATCACCACCTGCAGGGGGAAAGCTTTGCAAGTGGTGAAGCAGGGCTGCAGGTGTTTGTCTCTCTCCCTCTCTATCACCCTCTTCCCTCTCTATTTCTGACTGTCTCTATCCAATAAATAAAAAAAATGAAATGAAATTTTAAAAAAAGAAAAAAGTTTGTGGTCTGGGAGACAGCACAGTGGATAAAGCACAGAACTTTCAGTCATGAAGTCCCAAGTTCAATCCCTGGCAGTACATGTACCAGAGTGATGTCTGGTTCTTTCTCTCTTCTGCCTACCTTCTTCATGAATAAATAAGTATTTTTTTAAAATGGACTTGCATCTAGAGAAAAACACCTATATAGACTAGACTGAAGAAAAAAGATTGTGACTGTAAATAGTACCCTTCCCCCCAAAAAATGAATGAACCAGTAGGGAAAGCAGTGCCTAACAGGACTTTCAACAAGTATTCACTAAGATTGGAAGGGCCGGTGGTGGCACACCTGGCTGAGCGCACATGTTACAATGTGTAAGGGCCTGTGTTCGAGCCCCCGGTCCCCACTTGCAGGGGGAAAGCTTTGCAAGTGGTGAAGCAGTGCCGCAGATGTCTCTCTGTCTCTCTCCCTCTCTGTCTCACCCTACACTCTCCAATTTCTGGCTGTTTTTATCCAATAAGCAAATAAAGATAATTTTAAAAACAAACAAAAAAAAAAGCAAAGATGGCAGGGCTGGACAGTTTCAAGCACAGTGTACAGTGTACATGTAACTGGGTGGACATTTTCAGCAGCTATTAGAGGTAGAATTAGAGGTAGATTCGTGTTCTTTATGTTGGAGCTGTACAGAAGGAGGATTTATGGGTCGGCCAGCATATGATTTTACTGTCTCCACCCCCCTCCATGCTTACTAGTCGTCCACACTTATGAATCACCCTCTGTACTCCACACTTAGTCATCACCCCCCGACTCTGTTGCTGCATTAACTCCAGGAACACAAGGCCCAGGAGGCCATCAGTCAAGGGCATGATACCATATAAGACAGTAAATGGTGCACACTGGTGTAAAAATTACTGTTATGGGGGCCAGGCGGTGGTAGCACAGTGGGTTAAGTGCACATGGTGCAAAGCACAAGGACTGGCATAAGGATCCTGGTTCGAGCCCCCCGGCTCCTCACCTGCAGGGGAGTCGCTTCACAAGTAGTGAAGCAGGTCTGCAGGTGTCTGTCTTTCTCTCCTCCTCTCTGTCTTCCCCTCTTCTCTCCATTTCTCTCTGTCCTTTCCAGGAACGACGACATCAATAACAACAACAATAATAACTACAACAATAAAACAGCAAGGGCAACAAAAGGGAAAATAAATAATAAAAAGTAAAAAAAGTAAAATAAAATTTTAAAATTACAGTTATGATTGTTCTTTTTTTATATTTTTGTTTATTAATGGATAGAGAAAGAGAGAAATTGAGTGGTGACGGGGAGATAAAGAGGAAGAGAGACAGACAGACACCTGCAGCCCTGCTTCAGCACTCAAGAAGCTTTCCCCCTGCAGGTGGGGACCAGGGCCTTGAACCTGTGTCCTTGTGCACTGTAGTGTGTGGGCTTAACCAGGTGCACCACCACCTGGCTCCCTAAGTTATGATTGTTCTTAAAGCTTTACTTTATATAATTTCCTAACACCTTTTCACATTTTGAATCAGAAAAGAGTGATAAACAGATAAGAATACAGACTTTTAGGAGTCGAGCGGTAGCGCAGCAGGTTAAGCTCAGGTGGCGCAAAGCACAAGGACCAGCATAAGGATCCCGGTTTGAGCCCCCGGCTCCCCACCTGCAGGGGAGTCGCTTCACAGGCAGTGAAGCAGTTCTGCAGGTGTCTGTCTTTCTCTCCCCCTCTCTGTCTTCCCCTCCTCTCTCCATTTCGCTCTGTCCTATCCAACAACAATGATATTAATAACAACAACAATAATAACTACAACAACAAAACAAGGGCAACAAAAGGAAATAAATAAATATTTTTTAAAAAAAGAATACAGACCTTTTCTGTTAGCATTTTTCTCTTCTTCACTACTTAGGTGTCTTAATCGCATGTTATCTGGTCTTTGCAACAAGAATGACTGCTGACCAATCGATCATATTTGTGCGAGCAAAGCGACCCAACTCCATACAGACTAGAGGACAACTACTGTGTGTGCGGGAATTCACTCAGTTTCTGATTCCTCTCCGCAACATATTCGCATGCTGCGACCCCAAAGCGCACGCCGTCACCTTAGCACAGTACCTCATCCGCCAGCGGCACCTGCTTCATGGCTACGAGGCACGACTTCTGAAACATGTGCCAAAGATCATCCACCTGGTTTGCAAACTACTCTTGGACTTAGCCGAGAACAGGCCGGTGGTGCGGGAAGAGGCGCCCAGCGTGCCTGGTCTGTCTGCAGAAATTGAAAAGACGGTGTCTGAGGTGGTGACGATGCAGCTCGATAAGGAGCTGCTGCGGCACAACAGTGACGTGTCCTGCACCCCTTCTGTGGCGGCCCCCGACTTTGAGACTCAGGACATGGCCCTTCCCCACGAGCAAGAGTTTGACCCCCTCTGGAAGAGGCGGAATGCTGAGTGCGTTCAGCCCCTCACTTGTCTGAAAAGGCAGCTCAGCTACAGCGACTCGGATCTAAAGAGGGCCGAGTGGCTTCTGGAACAAGGGGGGACTCCCTGGACGGTGCCTGCCCAGGCCATGCCTTGCCAGCACTCCGAGCAGCAGATGCCTCTAAGCCACTGTCACACCCCACAGTCACCACGGGTAGACTTAAGTAAAGAAATACTGTGCCGGAATACATTTTCTTTCTGGAACCAGACAAAATGTGGAGGTCTAGCAGGACTCAAAGAGGATGGGTCACCAGTCTCAACAAAGAATCTTTCAAAAGAAGTCCAGCGAAGTAGAACCTTCTCTTCAGGAGTTTATAATCCTGGGGAGCCAGCTTCTCCCAACTTTGCAAATCTCCATAAGGAGCAAGACTGTTCTGACCACCAAGCACTCCCTGATCAGGGTGAAGCCCATGGTGGTGGTACTCAGGGCTCGGTCTCAGAGGATGGTGACCTGATGGGCTGTGATCTTGGTACCAAAGCCCAGTTCTCCGTTGGACCTGAAACTGACGATAGCAAAGATGTATCTCAAGTCACTCCACACACTGTTTTGCTGTCTGAACTGAGTGTGGAAGCAAGGAGAGTACTGGTAGCCAAAGCCCTGGCAAATTTAAATGAGTTTGCAGAGGAGGAGGAAGTGAAAAGGAAGGTAGAAATGTGGCAGGTAGGTATCCATAGTTCGTTCAGCTAACGTATGTATGGGGGAAATATTTGTGTCTGAGCAGAAAGAAATACGGTACGTTTTCCCAAATCTATTTGCCGTAAGAACCTGAAGGTACACTTGTCTAGTACTTCCTTTTTGAACTTGCAATTGCCCAGCTATAGTACAGACCTGCTGTTGGAGAAACAGCAGACAGTGGTGATGTTGTGTGGGGGCCCGCCCACCCGTCTCTGAGTGAAAAGAACCGGTTAGCACTTGACTCTCAGCAGGCTGCTGACCCAGTTAATGCTGATCAATACCAGCAGCTTCTTTCTTGCTTGCTCACTCAGTTTGTAGGCCACGGCAGACATCTTCAGAAGCTGACCGGAAGTATCTCTAGCTAACCCAAAGCCGGCAGGAGGGTAGAGGAGCCCACCTCCCAGAGAATCGCTGACATAGAGACAGAAATGAGATCAGAAAAGTGGTTTATCGATACCCAGCACAAGTGTTGAGAACACGCAGTGGATGCTTTCCACTCCGTTCCCTCCTGGTGCCTCCGTGTCCCCTGAGAAAGCAGTTTTTACATTTAAGAAAGAAAGTGGGAATGGCCTCTGTGCTGTTACCGTGCCTGTGACTGCGTCTTTGAGGTTCATTTCTTGGCTTTCAACTAGAATGTGGAACTTGAAAGTCGAATCCCTTTCTTGTGTTGTGTTTTCACTAGGAAGCTGCAAATGAGCAGCTGGTCTAAAGGACAGACCCGAGAAGTCTGGCTGTTGGATCCAGTGACCTGCCCCAGTGGGGGACTGACCTGAGGACGCCTAGCTCAGTGGAATATTGCCAGCCCCTACTTAACCATGGATTCTTTCCACAGCTGCTTGCCATTCTCCCACTAATCCTACAAGGAAGGCTCGGGAGTGTTCTCAGATATGGAGCCGCATCTCTGTCCTGGGAGGAGAGCCTCCATCAAAACTGCATTTTGCTTCACAGTTAAATCTATCATTTCCTTTCAACATGAAGTTGTTCCTTTATTTTCTGCTCAGAGCCAAGAAAAAAAAAAAAGCTTTCCAGGGTAGGGGTAGATAGCATATGGTTATGGAAAGAGATTCTCATACCTGAGGCTCCAAAGTCCCAGGTTCAGTCCCCCATGCCACCATAAGCCAGAGCTGAGCAGTGCTCTGGTGAAAAAAGAAAAAGAAAAAAAAAAAAACTTTCCACAGCACAGCAGCCAGCAGCAGGCTACCAGAGCGCCCTCTTGTGGTTTGGCCTACCTGTGTCTGTGCTGACCTGTGCTCCTTGGCACAGGCCAGACAGACCGTCTCAACACGGAACACTATGACAGCCCTTTCATTTGGATACGTTCGTTCCCACACCCTCCACCCTCCCCTTTTTTTCTTTCCATTCTATATTTTATCATAGGCTTTTCTAATAAAATTAATCAAATCCTGGGAAAAGTCAAATGAGCTTTGATGTGACCAGTATAACATGTGTGTAGCTGTGTTTAGAGCCTTTCATCACTTGTGAAATTGTGAAGCTTTCTCTCTGCAGGTGGAGACTGGGGGCTTGAACCTGGGTCCTTGTGCATGGTAATACATGCACTTCACCAGATGTACTACCACCCAAACCCCTCTGTCTTCTCTATTTCCCGGTCCCTCTCAATTCCTGTCTGTCTTTATCCAACATAAATAAATAAAATTAAATATTTTTTTAAAAAATAGGGTGGAACCCAGTGCCAGGGGCCCCTGTAGCATGGGAGAAGCACTGTGTACTGGCTGGCAGAGAGCAGAATGAGGTGGAACGCCTCTCAGCTGGCCCTGTCTTCAGGTCTCTGTACATTAGCCCACCTTTTCATAGCCCAGTACCTTTGTCTGTACTGTGGCCTCCCTGACAGGTTACTAAGAGTCAGGGGTAAGTCACATGTTATACTTCCTGTCATATTTTAAGGGCTCTATCAATACTGGGTAGACACATGGATAAATGGTAGCAATTGTTCTCAGTACGATTGTAAGTATGTCTCATTTACTAAGATATAAATCTGAACCCTGTCAGCAATTAAATTATCTCACTCTCCCTGGTTCTGTGCAGTAAAATTTTAAAATGTCCTTAAATTCTTTTCTTCGTTGTTGTTTTTTTTTTTTTTTAACCTCCAGAGTTATTGCTGGGACTCGGTACCTGCACTACAAATCCAAATCCACTGCTCCTGGCAGTCTTTTTTTTTTTGCATTTTATTGGATAGGACAGAGATAAATTGAGAGAGAAGGAGGAGAGAGAAAGGGAGAGAGAAAAATAGAAACCTGCAGACCTGCTTCACCTTTTACACCACCACCCACCCCATGCAGGTGGGGAGCGGGGGCTCAAACCCAGATCCTTGCATGGGTCCTTGCACTTGATACTATGTGCAGGCAGGGACCAGGGGCTTGAACCCATATCCTTGCACACTGTAATGCGAGCACTTAACTGGGTGTGCCACCATCTAGCCCCTGCCCTTAAATTCTTTCTTTTTTTTTTTTTTTAGAGGCCAGATATGGTATAATGTATTTGATGTCCACTAAGAGCAGAGCATATAAAAATGTAATGTTAGTAGTGTCTGAAATTACATGTTTATATGATTGACAGGGGAACTACTTGGATGATACTGAAAAAACAAAAGCTAGGGCCAGGCAGTGGCGCAGCTGCTTGAACACACACTTTGCAGGGCAAGGACCCGGGTTCAAGCCCCTGGTCCCCACCTTCAGGGGGAAAACTTCACAAGTGGTGAAGTAGACCCTTAAATTCTTTATAGCCATTTAGATATTGGCAGGGCTTCTTCAGTATTCCCATCGTTATCAGTTTCAGATGGTGGGAGTTAGGTGTTAAAATTCCATACAGGGGTAGGGAGTCTAAAAATGAATTTTAAAGAAACAAACATACCCCATTCCCAGCTTTTTAAAAAAATATTTATTTATTCTCTTTTGTTGCCCTTGTTTTATTGTTGTAGTTATTATTGTTATTATAGTTATTGATGTCATCGTTGTTGGATAGGACAGAGAGAAATGAGAGAGGAGGGGGAGACAAAGAGGGGGAGAGAAAGATAGACACCTGCAGACCTGCTTCACTCCCCTGCAGGTGGGGAGCCAGGGGCTCGAACCAGTCCTTACACCAGTCCTTGCACTTTGCACCACCTGCGCTTAACCCGCTAGCTGCACTACACCAGACTCCTCCACTCCCAGCTTTTTGGGGCGCTCTTTGAAATCTCAAACAAGAGCTCTTCCTTATCACAGCTCACTTTTTTAAAATACCATCTCACTTCACTGCAGTCTGTTCGAGAGCACTCCCTCTTCCTGAACTGTTTCTATGAATGAATTAGAGAAACTTAGGTTAATCAAACACTGCTCTGTGCTGAGCTTCAGCAGACTCCTTGATCAATCAGCACAGCACCTATGAGGCAAAGGGCCAGCTAACAGGGGAAGTTAAGACCTGGAGGAACTCAGTCCTGTGCCACCTGACAGTGGGGCTCTGGGAAGGGTCCTCATCTTACCCAGAGCCCCACACTCACTTCCCTGGACACCCTGGCCATCAGTTGTCAAACGGTGCAAGCCTCCCTGCCTCCCTCCCTCCCTTCTCTTTCCCCCTTTTTTTCCCCTTCTCTCCCCATATGTCCCTCCCTCCCTTCTCTCTTGCCCTTTACTTCCTCTCTTCTCACTCCTCATCTCCTCCATTTCTCTCTTTCCTTGTTTTTTTTCCCTTCCATTTTAGAAAGAACTAAATTCCCAAGATGGAGCTTGGCAAAGGATATGTGGCGAAAGAGACCCTTTCACCCTGTGCAGTTTGATGTGGTCTTGGGTGGAGCAGCTGAAGGAGCCTGTGATAAGCAGAGAGGACGTGGACATGCTGGTTGATAGCCACTCGGATACCGCAGAAGCGCTGTTTTTATTGGAGAAGGTCAAGTAACTCTTGAACTAGCTGATAAAAGTTAACAAAGGCCCCTTATCATTCCCACACACTAAAGAAATCATTGAGAAAAGGCATTCATGGGCCTGGGAGGTGGCCCCCCTTTTGCCAGAGTGATGCTCTGGTTCTCTCTCTCTCTCTCTCCTTCTCTCTCTCTCTCCTTCTCTGTCTTGTGTTAATAAATAAATAAAGTGGTTTTTAAAGGTGAGGAGGGGATTTGGCACAGAATCTCATTGGTAGGTCTACTCTGAATCTTTCCAAGATAAATGAAGAAATGCATGCCCAGGGGCCAGGCAGTGGCGCACCCTGTTAAGCGCACACATTACAGTTCACAGGACCCAGGTTCAAGCCCCTGGTCCCCACGTGCAGGGGGAAAGCTTCACCAGTGGTGAAGCAGGGTTGCAGGTGTTTCTCTGCCTCTCTCCCTCTCTATCTCCCCCTCTTAATTTTTCTGTCTTTATCCAATAATAAATAGATTTAAAAATAAAATAAAGGGGGTCGGGCGGTAGCGCAGCGGGTTAAGCGCACGTGGTGCAAAGCGCAAGGACCAGCATAAGGATCCTGGTTCGAGCCTCTGGCTCCCCACCTGCAGGGGAGTCACTTCACAGGCGGTGAAGTAGGTCTGCAGGTGTCTGTCTTTCTCTCCCCCTCTCTGTCTTCCCCTCCTCTCTCCATTTCTCTCTGTCCTATCCAACAACAACAATAACCATAATAATAACCACGACAAGGCTACAACAACAAGGGCAACAAAAGGAGAGGGGGAATGGCCTCCAGGAGCAATGGATTCATGGTGCAGGCACTGAGCCCAGCAATAACCCTGGAGGCAAAAAAATAAAGACAGAAAAACCGGGAGGTGGCACAGTGGATAAAACCTCAGGCTCTCGGGCATGAGGTCCTGAGCACATGCACCACAGTGATGTCTGGTTCTCTCTCTCTCTCTCTCTCTTCTGTCTTTCTCATTAATTAATAAATAAAATTTTTTAAAAAATCTACAATATACAATCATAAGGATATAATTTCAGAACCATCACTGTAAACATTTTCAATTTTTTTTAGCATTTTATTTATTTACTTATTTATTTGTTGAATAGAGACAAACTGAGATGGAAAGGGGAGGTAGGGGGAGAGAGATGAGAGAGGGAGCAAGAGGAAGAGAGAGAGAGAGAGATTGACCAACCGACCTGCAGCATCACTGCTTCACTGCTCAAGAAGATTCCCCCCTGCAGGTGGGGATCAGGGATTTGAACCCAGGTCCTTGTACATGGCAACATTTATGCTCAGCCAGGTGCACTACCACTCATCTCCAAGTTCTGAGTCTTTTCTTTCAGACTTGTCAGTGCATATGTTAATTTGGTTAAAAATTGTTTCCCATATATTTTTGCTCAAAAATTATAAACTAAGGGCTAGGGAGATGGCATAGTGGCTATGCAGAAGACTCTCATCCCTATGTCTGTAAGGTCCTCGGTTTCAATCTACCATAAGCCAGAGTTGAGCAGTGTTCTAGTCAAAAAGAAAAAAAAATAATAATTTTAAAAGTTTTAACAGAAGTATTTCCCATGTTTAGTATAAGTTCTTAATATATATAAATATGTATGTGCAACAGGAGGGTCCAAGATGATGAAAACAGAAGTAAGTTTGGATTATTGAACCTCTCCTGCACCCTTTGTCAGACGTTATCAAGCCGTCTCCCTCTCCAGGGCTGCAGTTAAGAGTGGTCCATTTGGGAAGAGGAAACATTCCTCAGCTTAGTAGAGTGTATACACAACAGACTCACAGCCAGTATTATACTTAGTAGTGAGAAACTTAAAGCTTTCCCTCCTAGATTTGGAACAGAAAAGGCTGTCCTCTACTATTCAACATGGTCTTGGGAGTTCTAATCCTAACAGTGGAGAAGAAAAGTAAATTAAAGAGATCTACATTGGAAGACAAGCAATGAAACGAGCACCATTTGCAGATAACATGACAGTACACATAGAAAATCCAAAATAATACAACAGATAACTCTTATAAGTAATTAGATAACCCAGTTGTCTAATTACTTTTAAGAGGCAGACTACACAGTTAACATATAAAGTCAGTAACAAGCCTCTATGCAAGCAGTAAAACTGAGGAAGAAAAAATAAATTCCATTTACAGTGAGAAAATACATATATGTGTGTGTGTTAACTATTATAGGTCTGTAGTGCTTTGACAGAAACATGTCATAACTATTTTTTCACTTTTAAGCATTTTCTACAAGGCTGGTAAAATAGCCTAGTAGTTATGCAAGACTTTCATGCCTGAGCCTTTGAATTCCCAACCCCTGGCACTACCATAAGCCATTGCTGAGCAGTGCTATGATTGAAAAAATAAAGTATTTTTTCTTGATTTTCTTTTCTCTCTCTTTCCTTTCTTTTTTTTTAAGATTTCTTTTATTTAATTTTTTATATTTATTTATTTTCCCTTTTGTTACCCTTGTTCTTTTATTGTTGTTGTAGTTACTTTTGTTGTTGTAAGATTTATTTCTTAATGAGAAAGATAGGAAGAAAGAGAGAGAAAGAACCAGGCATCATTTTGGTACATGTGCTGCCGGGGATTGAATTGGGGACCTCATGCTTGAATTATCTACTGCACCACCTCCCAGATCACTTTTTTGTTTGTTTAGTTGTTTTTACCAGAGCACTACTCAGCTCTGGCTTATGGGTGTGGGGGATTGAACTTGGGACTTTGGAGCCTCAGGCATGAGAGTCTCTCCATGTAACAATTATGCTACCTACCCCTGCCCAAAAATAAAGTATTTTCTATTTGCTTGTCATAAGCATACAATAAGAAGTATAAGGTAGATGCATGTGCTCTTGCTTGTGTTTCTTAAGAAGAGCAATATTACACATAAACTTTAGTGTTTATAATTAGTACATATAGCAAAGACAGATGAACAAAGAAGGAGAGCAAAAGAACAAACGGTAGTTGCATAAGTCCGTGTACAATAAAAAGTTTTTAGTTGTATAGAGATATTAGAAATCTGAATTTTAAAGTGGGCTTTGTTGTTGCTTTGGGAAGCACTTACATCATCATCAGCCTAACTGTAGTTACCCAGTGTGCTTGCTAACAAGCATCTCTCTCTCACTCTCTCCAGGTCTTCTGCTGTTAAACACACACAACCTGTACACTTGATATCTTTGAAGATAAAGATACAGATGGTAGGGGAGTCGGGCGGTAGTGCAGCAGGTTAAGCACAGGTGGCGCAAAGCGCAAGGACCGGCAGAAGGCTCCCATCCTGCAGGGGAGTCGCTTCACAGGCAGTGAAGCAGGTCTGCAGGTGCCTTTCTCTCCCTTCTCTGTCTTCCCCTCCTCTCTCCATTTCTCTCTGTCTTATCCAACAACGATGACAATAATAAAACAACAAGGGCAACAAAAGGAAATATTTCTTATTCCCTTTTTTTGCCCATGTTTTTTATTGTTGTAGTTATTATTGTTGTCATCATTGTTGGATAGGACAGAGAGAAATGGCGAGAGGGGAGGAAGACAGAGAGGGGGAGAAAAAGACAGACACCTGTAGACCTGCTTCACCGCCTGTAAAGCGACTTCCCTGAAGGTGGGGAGCCGGGAATTCGAACCGGGATCCTTACGCCGGTCCTTGAGCTTTGCGCCACCTGCGCTTAACCCGCTGCGCTACCGCCCGACAACAATAAATAAATATTTTTTTAAAAAGGATACAGATAGTCACTTATCTGGGGTCTTTTAATTGGGATATATTCTCGAAGTTACAGAGCTGAAGCTAGAAGTACAGTTGGCGATAAACCTTAGTGGAGTGGCCGTGTGTCAAGCCCTTGCTAAGTTGTCATTTCTACTTCTATGTCCATGACTCTGAGTGATGGAGACCCATCTCACAGAAAAGGCAGGTGGGACCTCGTGGCCAAGGCACAGCTGCAAGCTCCAACGGCTCTGAGGCAAAGCTCCTGGACTCTTCTAGTCCTTCAAGCCATCGCTCGGTCATAATCAGTCCCACCCTCGTGATTATAGGTTTCAGCCTTTTTTTTTTTTTTTTTTTTACTGTTATTGGCGCTGCCGCAGTGGTCGCCTGCCCTGCAGGTGTTTGGGGGTTCAGAATATGCCTCAGTGGATTTCCAGAGTGAAATCAGCGACTTCCAGGTGCAGTGTGTGCTGGGTGCCTGTTGCCCAAGTAGTTCCTCCTTGACTTCTCGAAGGGAAATAGCTCCCAGGAGTCAAGTCTGGGAGGCGTTCTTCAAGGATCTTTCCCCGTTGAGTACTGATGCCCCTGGAGGGCTGTGGCTGTACTCCCTCTGCTCTGCCCAGTATCTGCAAGGCAGGGCACACAGGTGGTGAGTGCTGGTGTCCACATGCTGCTGTGACATCGGCCTCTGCTAGCCAACTGAAATAGTGAAAGTGGGTCATCGCAGATTACTGCGAGGAGAACACCCGGCTTGCAGCATCACCTGTTCTCAGTTCCACTAGGACTTTGACAATTAACCAGCTTAGACTTTTATCTCCCGAAAGCTTTTCAAATTACTTTAACACAACAACAAACACTGATAATGCCTTGGGTACAAATATACTACTTTTTTTTTAATATCAGAGGATTTTTTGTTTGTTTATTTGTTTATTTTAGTCAGCACCAGGGCTGCACTGCTTCAGGCCGACTTTTTAAAACTTTATTATTATTATTTACTTATTTATTAGATAGAAACAGAGAGAAATTGAGAGGAGTGGGGGAAATGGAGAGAGACAGAGTGACATCTGCAGCCCTGCTTCACCACTCTTGAAGTTCCCTTCCTGAAGGTAGGGACCAGGGGCTTGAAGCCAGGTCCTTGTGCACTGTAATGTGTGAGCTTAACCAGGTGTGCGCCACCGCCTCGGGCCCCCCCAGAGGATTTTTTTTTTTAATTATCTTTATCTGTTGGGTAGAGACAGCCAGAAATTGAGAGGGTAGGGGAGATAGGGAGAGAGACCCCTGTAGACCTGCTTTACCACTTGCAAAGCTTTCCCCTACAAGTGGGATTGGGAGTGGGGGTGGGCTCGAACCCAGGTCCTTGTGCATTGTAATGTGTGCTCAGCCAGGTTCACCACCACCCAGCCCTGAAGTTTCATACTTGAGACTGTAAGTACTTGGTCACAAAGCACTTCCTATTTCAGTAGTTGCTTTGAGTTTATTTCTTGAAGCATTTTTGAGACTTTAGATTTTTATCTCTTCAAAAACAGGGCCAGCATCAGACTATTCTGTGTGTGTTGCATTGCATAGTGAGCCTGCAAACCCTGCCTGCGAACCTGGAGGAAGCTGTCCTCGTCCACACCATCAAAGCTTTCACCAAGGTGAGTGTGCTGCTCCCTCCCCTGCAGGCTGCAAGTCCACAGATCAGTCCAGAAGTGGCCAGCATCTATACTAAAACTTCCATCGTCTGTACTTGTTCTTGATAAACAAGCAATTGACAGTTCTTGAAAGACCACTTGGCCAGAAAATAAGCATTTCCTAAGAGTGGTATTTAAAAAAAAAAAAAAAGCTGAACCCTCAGTTTTTTGAAGAAGAACAGTAGAACAAAGAGCCTTTGTACAGAGAGAAACAATCGGGTGTTGAGAAAGTATATTTAAACCATGTGCCTAGTAGGAGTCAGAGAATCTTTCCTTGTTGAGGCCATTCTACCTCTGATCTGAACAAGAAGCCATCTGTTGGGAATCAGAATCCAGCGCCGAGCATTCAGTGCCTTGTCCTAGCTGGCAATTCCTGAGCAAGGAGTTTTTGTATGTGTGTGTGCTGTGCTTCTTGGTTTATGTTCTCCCTGTATAGGTATCCTTTTGATTTGCTATAATCTTTTCTGGCTTAAGAAAGAAACCAGGCTCATGCTAAGAACAAACGATTCCCTCATCCCTCTAACTAGGATTTTGGCATCACTCATACATGATGTGAAAACTTCATTAAGCAAAAACCCCAGCTTTGGCAGTACCTTAATGAAAATAGTAGCTATTATTTGTCCTAGTTCACCAACCTCCTGACCCACCATTCCTTCCAAAGTGAGGTCTCGTCTGCAAACTCTTAGCCCTTTCTGGACACTCCAAAGTCAGCAGCTCAAGCCCCAATCATATGAACATATAATATATAACATGTTTTTATTTGTTCATTTTAATGAAATGTTTTTATTATTTTTCTATGTATTGGATAAAGATAGCCAGAATCCGATAGGGTAGGGAGAGATAAAGCGGGAAAGAGACAGAGAGACACCTGCTTCACCACTCACAAAGTTTTCCCCTGCAGGTGGGGACTGGGAGCTCGAACCAGGGTCCTTGCACATTATAACTTGTGCTCAATCAAGTGTGCCACCACCCAGCCCAACCCTTCCCTTTTTTTTTTTCACCAGAGCACTGCTGAGCTCTGGTTTATAGTGGTGCTGGGGTTGGAACTTGCGATCTTTGCTGCCTCAGGCATGAAAGTTTTGGTTTTTTTTTTTTTTTTTTTTTGCATAACCATTATTCTCTCAACCCTATGGAAATGTTTTTTTTATTACTGTTGTAGTTATTGTTGTTGTCGTTGGATAGGACAGAGAGAATTGGAGAGAGGAGGGGAAGAAAGAGAGGGGGAGAGAGAGACACCTGCAGACCTGCTTCACCACTTGTGAAGCGACTCCCCTGAAGGTGGGGAGCCGGGGGCTCGAACCGGGATCCTTATACCGGTCCTTGTGCTTTGTGCCATGTGCGCTTAACCTACTGCACTACCACTGCCTGACTCCCAGAAATGTTTTTATAAGTAAAGAGGATTCCTACCATGTGGGGAAGGTTATTATTTTGTGATTAGCAGAATAAAGTATTTGAACTGTTGTTAATATGAATAATTCTTGCAACTAGGGTAGAAGATATAATAGCTAAGATAACCTAAGATATTAGGTTTCTCAGTTTAACTGAAAAAGAAATTTTTTAGTACTGGTCTCTCAAAACATGCTATGGCTTCTTTTATATTTACTTTGCTTATTTCATATGAGATATATAGAGAGAGTTTCTTTTTTAATTTTTTTATTTATTTAAAAAAGGAGACATTAACAAAACTGTAGGATATGAGGGGTACAACTCCACACAGTTCCCACCACCAGAACTCCATATCCCATCCCCTCCGTTGATAGCTTTCCTATTCTTTAACCCTCTGGGAGTATGGACCCAAGGTCATTGTGGGATGCAGAAGGTGGAAAGTCTGGCTTCTGTAATTGCTTCCCCGCTGAACATGGGCAATGACTGGTCGATCCATACTCCCAGCCTGCCAGAGAGAGAGTTTCTTTTTTTTTTTTTTTTTTTATTTAAGAAAGGATTAATTAACAAAACCATAGGGTAGGAGGGGTACAATTCCGCACAATTCCCACCACCCAATCTCCATATCCCACCTCCTCCCCAGTAGCTTTCCCATTCTCTATCCCTCTGGGAGCATGGACCCAGGGTCATTGAGGGTTGCAGAGGGTAGAAGGTCTGGCTTCTGTAATTGCTTCCCCGCTGAACATGGGCGTTGACGAGAGAGAGTTTCTTATGAAAGAGAGACCACCATACCACCCTATACATGCGGCTCCAGGAATTGAACCAGGAGTTTCAGGCATGCAAGTCCTAAACTCTGCCAGCTGAGCTACTCACCCAGTCTCAGTGGTAAGATTACTTTACTGCTTCTCTTGGCCTTTTAGAGGGACCCTTGTGGTAAATTAAACTAACATCATTCCAAATCCATTCAAATATCAAGAAGATAAGTTTCTGGGTCTCTCCCCTTGTGCACATCTTTTGAGCCAACTGCTCTTGTTTGTGAGAAGTCAACTCCTAGCCTATTAAAAATCCTACTTCTCTTCATGATAAAGCTTACAGGGTTTGTTTGCAGCCCCCTGGGGGGGAGTGAGAGGGCAAACATTGGCATCATCTACATTTGGGGCTCCTTGGCTGTCATGCAAACCCCCTTGCCCAGACTTATCTCCACCTTAGCCCTCCCACGGCTTCTGCATGTCACCTCCCCGGGACCTGAAGTACAGGGGAGCCTTTGTGATGGCAGAGCTCCCGCAGCCTTGACCCACAGCACTGTCTTTGCCCTGAAGCTGCATCTGTCTGAGCAGGCTGTTGCCACAAGCCCTCCTGACCCTTCCACCCCGGCTCTTCCAGGAGGAGGGAGCTGCTGCTGACCAAATGATCCTGACCACATGTCAGCGGAGGTGGGAGTGGGTTCTCCCCCTATGGCCCTCTTCACCCTAGTTGGGTGAACTAAGGCAGGAAAGCCAAATAGGTATGCCCACGGTGCTTTCCCACAGAGGTGAAAGGACACTTCTGCTGGGGTTGTTGTGTACGCCAGACATCTATCCGACCCCTAGTCAGTGTGCACACAAGTCCTGAGAGGTGGTATACTTCAGCTCTCCCTTTGACAGAGAAGGTAGGCGTGACCAGAGGTTGCACAGCGACAGCCAGACAGGAGTCTTCCTGTTCAGGGTGCCAGGTGCCTCTCAGTTGAAACACACAGCATGTGTGTATTGTCTCCAAATGGAGGGCTTTTCTTTGATTTAATATTTATTTACAAAAGTATGATTTACAAAATTATAAGGTAACAAGGGGTGTAATTCTGCACCATTCCCACCACTAGAGTTCTGTCTGCCCAGTCCCTCCACTGGAAGCTACTGCAGTTCCCCCAGGTTTGCAGATATGGGTTACAACTGTCTGTCTACATTTGTATATATTTGCCCATTTCTTTCCATGAGCCCATCTTCTCTCCTTTCCAAGTCACACATACACCTACTACTACTTCTGAATGTTCCTTCTTTTTTCCTCTTCTCTCTCTGGGTCCTGATGGAGTTGGAGTTCAGAGCCCCCTTGGTCATCTTTTCCCTATCATTTCTCCCCTGCTGGGAGTATGGACCAAAATTCTTTTTTTTTTTATATTTATTTATTCCCTTTCGTTGCCCTTGTTGTTTTATTGTTGTAGTTATTATTGTTGTTATTGATGTCATTGTTGTTGGATAGGACAGAGAGAAATGGAGAGAGGAGAGGAAGACAGAGAGGGGAAGAGAAAGACAGACACCTGCAGACCTGCTTCACCGCCTGTGAAGCGATCCCCTCCAGGTGGGGAGCCGGGGGCTCGAACCAGCATTCTTACATGGGTCCTTGCGCTTTGCACCATGTGCACTTAACCCGCTACGCTACCACCTGGTTCCCTGGACCAAAATTCTTTACGGGGTGTGGAAGATGGGAGTTCTGGCTCCTGTAAATGCTTCTTCTGGCATGGACATTGGCAGGTCGTACATACCCCCAGCCTGTTTCTAGCTTTCTCTAGTGGGGTAGAGCTCTGGAGAGGTGAGGTTGCAAGGTACACTGGTGAGGTCATCAGCCCAGGGAAGTCAGGATGGAATCATGATAGCATTTGCAAGTTGGTGGCTGAAAGACAGCAAGATATAAAGTGGGACAGAAGGGGCCAGGTGGTAGCACACCTGATTGGATGTCCATGTTACAATGTGCAAGGACCTGGGCTCGAGCCCCTGCTCCCCACCGGCAGGGGAAAAGCTTTGCAAGTGGTGAAGCACTGCTGCAGGTCTCTGTCTCTCTCTCTATCATTTTGTCCCACTTAATTTTTTTAATTATCTTTATTTATTTATTGAATAGAGACAGCCAAAATTGAGAGAGAAGTGGGTATAGAGAGAGGCCAAGAGACCCCAGCAGCACTGATTCACCATTTGTGAAGCTTTCCCCCTGCAGGTGGGGGCTGGGGGTTCAAACCTGGGTCCTTGAGCACTGTAACGTGTGCGCTTAACTAGGTGCACCACTACCCGGCCCCGACTTTCGTAGTTTTTGAGTTTGATAGCTAACATGGGGTTGGACAGAAGTATTGTCTGAGAAGATGGCGTCAAAGTTGCAGATAGGGCTAGAAAGTTGATTGGAGCAGAGTAGCTCCCAGACTTGAAGAAAATCTATGAGTAAAATTAACTGTTTACCCCATCAAACAGACCTAGAGCCCATATCTATTCCTATTTAGCACAGGAGCCTGTGTGACCTCTGAGTCCCTGTCAGTCTGAGCTCACAGTCCCTGGTCACAGATGGGAACATTCTAGGCTGCACTCATTTCAGGACCAGTCTTCTCGGACATAAAGAGATTTTTTTCCTTAATACCATTAAGAACTATTCTCTGTAATGAATAAAAACTGCTTGAATAGTTTACCTTAAAAAAAAAAAAAAAAAGAACTATCCTCTGGATTGACTTGTTTCATAACCTTATATGTGAAAATTCCATGTACAGCCAGGCACTCAATTTATATCTGAATTTCCATTCATAAATTTGGTACTAACATGATTTGTAGTTCTAATATCTAGTCTCTCAAAATTAAAGTATCACAGAGCGCAAGGACCTGCTCAAGGATCCTGGTTGGAGGTGGCTCCCACCTGCAGGCAGGGGGTCGCTTCACAGGCGGTGAAGCAGGTCTGCAGGTGTCTGTCTTTCTCTCCCCCTCTCTGTCTTCCCCTCCTCTCTCCATTTCTCTTTGTCCTATCCAACAACGACAGCAATAACAATAATAATAACTACAACAATGATAACAAAGGCAACAAAAGGGTAAAAATGGCCTCCAGGAGCAGTGGATTCATTGTGCAGGCACCCAGCCCCAGTTATAACCTGGAAGCAAAAAAATAAAGTATAAAATGTTTCATGTGTGCTTTTTAAACTATGTGCAACTTTGTTTGTGATTCTTCTGTTTTTCTACTGCCACCTACCTCCCCTTTCCTTCCAAAGCGGAGACTGGTTAAAATGCATGTTACCGTGCTCTGAATATAAACTTTCTTTTGTCACCAGGTTAATTTTGATTCTGAAAATGGACCAATAGTTTACAACACCCTGAAGAAAATATTTAAGCACACACTGGAAGAGAAAAGAAAAATGGCACAGGATGGCCCTCAGCCTGGTGTTTTGTAAAGCTAAGCTGTCTCTCCATAGTGAATATCCAGACCTTCTGAAAGTCAAGCCAGGCTCCTGTGCATAGGTGAACAAGTTCAGGTGTGGGGCTACTTCATCCTGCAACACTTTGTTGCAGACGCTCTTGGTTTACGCTAAAAAATGCTCGTTCCTCTTTGGAATAATTATTTATTTTAAATAACATTCATACGCTTTTTGTTGTTGTTGTTGTTGTTGAAAATTGCCATAATTTGAGTGCCACTTTCTTTTATTTATGTAACTAAAGATTATATATTATTAACATTTTAAGTATGTGGTAGTTACATCCTTATTATCATTATTTATTTTTTGTAAACGTCAAATAGTGGTTGATGGAACTCTTCCTAGAGTCTTTGCCAAATAGAACATTTTATAGTGAAACCTCACTGCTTCTCCATCACCTTGTTTCAGGACCGCAGGAAGTCACCAAGTGTCTTAAACTGTTTTATATTTGTTACTAAGAAAGCTGTTGGTACATTTTTAAGGAATTTTTCCAAAAAAGAAAAAAAAAAGATGGTTTTTCTTTTCTTTTTATAAATGTGACAAGAGGAATTCAAAATACATTGTCCAGAGTGATTTTCTTTAACATTAAAGGATCAACTAGGAGATGGTTGGTTGGGTGGTAGTTTTTGGTTCCGGGTTTTGTTGTTGTTGCTTGTTTTGGTTAGAAAGTCACTGGGTCTTTGAACGGTTCCCAGCTGTGTCCATCCCCCCACCGCCTCCACAGAGGCAGTGCAGCCCTCAGCACATAGGGACTTCTCACTCACTTGGGTGTGCTGAGTCGAGGAATATCTTTAAAGAGGAAGCAATAAAGAACAAGGGCAACAAAAAGGGGGGGAAAGGAAGGAAGGAAGGAAGGAAGGAAGGAAGGAAGGAAGGAAGGGAGGAAGGGAGGGAGGAAGGAAAAGAAAAAATCAAAAGAAAAAAAGTGGGAAAAAAAATAATAAGGAAGCGAGATCAGTAGCTGTGAGGAAGCGACTGCGCCAGGAAAGACTGCCATGCGGGTGGACTCTTCCCACCACAGCTCCATCCTGAGACAGTGCTCCCCCTGTTGTCACTGTGCTGCTATAACTGCCTCCTCCAACCTCCAGCTCATAGAATCAGCAACCCCACGACCCCGGCTTTGGTTAGATTTTTACTCTACGAATTAAGATTTTTAAATTGAGTTTGGTCCATGCAGTTTTCATTTGATTTGGTAACTGCCTAACAAAGTTCTCGATTCACCAGCCTACCTGTCAGTCACTGAAATCATACCTGTTACCTAAATTTGCTTGTAGAGGGGCCAGGAGCCAAGGCACAGAGACAATCGTAGTTTTTCCCCAATAAGAATGGTGTAAACAAACCAACCGCAGATTAAAGAAGCTGCTACTTAACCTTATAGGTAGAATATCAGTGGAATCAAAGCAAGCTTACAACAAAAACAGGCAAACAAAAAATTCTCTGGGAGTCAGGCGGTAGCACAGCAGGTTAAGCACACGTGGCACGAAGCACAAGGACTGGCGTAAGGATCCCGGTTCCAGGCCCTGGCTCCCCACCTGCAGGGGAGTCGATTCACAGGCGGTGAAGCAGGTCTGCAGGTGTCTTTCTCTCCCCCTCTCTATCTTCCCCTCCTCTCTCCATTTCTCTCTGTCCTCTCCAACAACAATAACATCAGTAGCAACAACAATAATATCGACAACAATAAAACGAGGGCAGCAAAAGGGAATAAATAAAATTTTTTAATATTTATTTATTCCGTTTTCTTGCCCTTATTGTTTTATTGTTATAGTTACTACTATTGTTGTTATTGATGTCATTGTTGTTGGATAGGACAGAGAGAAATGGAGAGAGGAGGGGAAGACAGAGAGGGGGAGAGAAAGACAGACACCTGCAGACCTGCTGTGAAGCGACTCCCCTGCAGGTGGGGAGCCAGGGGCTCTAACTGGGATCCTTACGCCGGTCCTTGTGCTTTGTGCCACGTGTGCTTAACCCACTGTGCTACCGCCTGACTCCCCTAAAATATTTTTTTAAAAAATTCTCCAACCCTTACATTTCTGAATCAAGCTCTAGCCCATCAAAACTACTTCAGTCATCACCAGTCTTACAAGCTCTGCTGGCAAACACTTGGTGCTGTTTTCACTCCCACTGTTTGAAGTCTCTGAGGAAGTCCAATCCAGTGAATTTTAATGAACCAGCTTGTCCATTCTTGACACTTCTTTTTCAAGTGCTTAAATTGAAAAATACAAGAAGAAAACAATTACATTACATCCATAGGTCCAGTATTAAAATATGCTCTTTACCAAAAAAAAAGAAAAATTCACCCTCATCTTGGCCAGTCCTGTGTGACACCACAGCTGTGAATCCCATGGCCGTTGGCCTCTGCACCTGAATTGATAGTTTCAAACGAGGCATATCCTGCACAGTCAGTCATGAGGTGACACGGTGCTTGTCTGAACTCCAAGTGCCCCCACTCAAGATAGATAAAGTGTGTGTGTGTGTGTGTGTGTGTGTGCGCGCACGCGCGCGTGCGTGCGCGCTCTGGTTTATGTGTTCTCTTGTGAGAAAGAAACAGTTTTGCAATTAGATCAGATAGCTGCAGGCTAATAGGCAGCTCATCTAGCCCTGCTCACTGCCACGTGTTCAAGGTGACCATGCAGGATGGGAACATTCTAGTGACAGAGCAAGATTTCTGCCTTCCTGGCCAGGTGGTGGTGCACCTGGTTGAGCGCACAATGTTACAATGCAAAAGGACCCAGGTTCAAGCCCCACTTTTCCCACCTGCCAGGGGAAAAACTTTGTGAGTGGTGAATCAGGGCTGCAGGTCTCTGTCGATCTACCTACCTATCTGTCTTATCTCTCTCTCTCTGCCTCTCCCTTCCCTCTCCATTTCTGACTGTCTCTATCATAAATTAAAAAATTTTAGGGAGTCGGGCGGTAGCGCAGCGGGTTAAGCGCAGGTGGCGCTAAGCACAAGGACCAGCGGAAGGATCCCGGTTCGAGCCCTCGGCTCCCCACCTGCAGGGGAGTCACTTCACAGGCGGTGAAGCAGGTCTGCAGGTGTCTGTCTTTCTCTCCCCCTCTCTGTCTTCCCCTCCTCTCTCCATTTTCTCTCTGTCCTATCCAACAACAATGACATCAATAATAACTACAACAACAAAACAACAAGGGCAACAAAAGGAATAAATAATAAATAAAAAAGGAACATTTAAAAAAAAATTTTTAAGAGATTTCATTAATAAAAAGTATACTGATGGGAGTCGGGCAGTAGCACAGCAGGTTAAGCGCATGTGGCGCAAAGCGCAAGGACCAGTGTAAGGATCCCAGTTGGAGCCCCCGGCTCCCCACCTGCAGGAGAGTCGCTACACAGGTGGTGAAGCAGGTCTGCAGGTGTCTGTCTTTCTCTCCCCTCTCTGTCTTCCCCTCCTTTCTCCATTTCTCTCTGTCCTATCTAACAACGACAACATCAATAACAACAACTACAATAACTACAACAATAAAATAAGGGCAACAAAAGGGAATAAATAAATATAAAAAAAAATTTAAGTATACTACCTTCTTATATCTAAAAGGACAGAATCTTCCTACTGGAAAAAGTAACCAGGTTGCAACACTCAGCTGGACAGAGATGGGGCAAATAAAAGCACATACGTTGACTTTACACACCCAACAGCACAGTCCCCGGTACCTCTTCCCAGACCCCACAATGTAGTTAACCAACCCTTCAGCCTCGTTCTATGTCTTCAGTAGTTGTTTTTGCTTTTATTTTGTAAGAGGTAGAAATGATAAAGCAATTCACTAAATCAAAATCAGGGCTGTTTGCACAGATTGCAATCAAACAATGAGGTGTAAGTCAAGACCTATTCCCAAAACATAACTTCCCAAAATAAGCCATCTTGAATAAGGTATCTTTTATTTTAGCTGAGAGAATCAGGAGGCAAGGGCAAGGGCGTAGTAGCCTCCTGTCTCAATGTATATTTTAGTGGGTGTGTGAGACCTTTGCTCCCAGTGCAAAAGGTTTCATGATATTCAAGTCTTAACTGAGACATCAGTGCTTTAATGTTTTTTTTTAACGATTTTATTTATCTATTAATGAGAAAGAAAGGAGGAGAGAGAAAGAACCAGACATCACTCTGGCACATGTGTTGCCAGGGATCAAACTCTGGACCCCATGCTTGAGAGTCCAAAGTTTTATCACTGCGCCACTTCCCGGACCACGAGTGCCTGAATGACTTTAATGAATGGCTTAGAATGAAGGTTCGCCCCAGTCCACTACTCAATGGCTCTATTGTGATCATTTATAAATCAGTTCTATTGTGTTGAGCTAATCAAATCAGTTCATGCCTAAAAGCACAGGCTAAAAAATAATGCACCATTGCATAACAGGATTTGTTGGATTTTTCTCCTGCGATACCATCTACAAACAATGTCTAACTATTCTGTTACCATAAAGGGCTCCTGCAGGTATAAGGGGCCATCCTTGGGCCACATTCATAGAAGTAAAAAGCTCCAAAAGGAACGTCATTCTCGATTTACTTGCTCTATTTCTTTCTCTCTACATATCTTTTTACCTTCTAGAGGAAAGAAAAAAAGAGAAAATGACCACCATTTACACGATTACAGAAATGGTAGAATCATGCAAGCACTTTAGACCTAGGCACTGGTGGCCAAAAGAAGGAAGGAAGGAAGGAAAGAAGGAAGGAAGGAAGGGAGGGAGGGAGGGAGGGAGGGAGGAAGGAAGGAAGGAAGGAAGGAAGGAAGGGAGGGAGGGAGGGAGGAAGGAAGGAAGGGAGGGTTCTGACACCACAGTTCCAGGTGAACACCAGTACAGACTTCGGTTGTGACTGAGTAGCTTCTTTAAAGCCAACTGTGAACATATCCGCACGAGAGCAGGACAGCAGACAAGTGGAAAGGTCGTAGCAAGCAGTCAGAGCACTAAGGGGCTTGACCACCACTGCAGGTTCCCTGTGCTCCCTTCCTGTCCTTGCTTCTCACAGTACCAGATGACACTGCAGAAACCTCTGTCTCAGGCAGGAGCCCCAATAGGCGCAAATGAATAAAACACCAAGGAAGGGAGGTAGCTTAATGGTTTTGGAAAGAGACTTTCATACCTGAGGTTCCAAAGTCGAAGGTTCAACCCCTAGCACCACCATAACCCAGAGCTGAGTCGTGCTCTGGTAAAAATAAAAAGACAACTCCAAGGGAAGCCCACCGACAGAAGACTGACAGCACCTGTCAGCTATAAGGACGCTGGCATTCTAGCCTTCCACAACACCAGTGGGGACAGGTGGTGACTGGCTGCCCCACCAAATACATTACCGGGTGGGCTGGAGCTGATACCCTCCTTTCTAACCTGCAGAAGAAGGCTTGAGAGCCCCAATTCCCCAGCCTAGTGTGGGCGTGGAGGTACATTAGCAAGTTGAGTCCCCACCCCCCCTGAGAGTCTTAACACAGAGCAAAATAAGTTGGTCACGGATCTGCCAAGCATCCTCAAGTGCCCAGCCAGCACCAAGGTGGGGTGGTGCAGACAGGGCTGCTCACCCTCTGCCATGCAAACCCTCTCCTGGTGTCAGTGAGACCCAGCAACCTTCCACAGAGGCTGCCAGGGGGAGCTGGTTAGACCTGGCTTCAGCAGAGCTTAAGAGGAAAAAAAAAAAAAAAAAGTGCAAGGTAGTGAAGACAGGCTGCCTCCCTCCCTCCCTCCCTCCCTCCTGTAGTGTTGATCAGCTTTGTGGGCAGTTGCACTCACTCCATCCCAGCGCTAACAGGTCTGAAGGACTCAGATCAGGGTCTGAGCCGAGAGGTGAACAGCCCCCCAGCTATCTGCAAGGAGGGCAAGTCAGCACCAGCAGGTGAGGGTTGGGGACACAGCATTAACACCCACCTCATGTGACCCAGGTTTGAGCCCACACCCTCTACATTGAAGGGCTCTTGGGTGATGTGGCTTCTTTCCCTCTATCTCCCAGTTTCTCTCCTCTCCCCTCCCCTCCCCCTCTTACTCTCCCTCTCCTCCTTCTTCTCCCTCTCCTCCCTCTCCTCCCTTTCCTTCTCCTCCCCCTCCCCCTCTCCCCCTTCCCCTTCTCCCTCCCGTAGGAGAGAGAAAGAACCAGACATCACTCTGGTACATGTGCTGCCCAGAATTGAACTCAGGACCTCATGCTTGAGAGTCCAATGCTTTATCTACTACACCACCTCCCAGATCCCTTTTTTTTTTTTTTCCAGATCACCTTCTCCTAGCTTCTCTGTCTCACCCTTTCTATCTGAAAAATTATTTCAGAATGGTGAATCCCCAGATGTTGTTTTCTCCGGCCTGGCTTCACTGGCGGGAGACATAGAAGATCAGAAACTCATGGCTGGGGAGTCGGGCTGAAGCGCGGCGGGTTAAGCGCAGGTGGCGCAAAGCACAAGGACCAGCGTAAGGATCCCAGTTTGAGCCCCCGGCTCCCCACCTGCAATCGGTGAAGCAGGTCTGCAGGTGTCTATCTTTCTCTCCTCCTCTTTGTCTTCCCCTCCTCTCTCCATTTCTCTCTGTCCTATCCAACAATGACAACAACAATAATAACTACAACAATAAAACAAGGGCAACAAAAGGGAATAAATAAATAAAATAAATATTTTTTAAAAAATTAAAAAAAAAAAAAAGAAACTCATGGCTGAGCTGAGAACGCAGTTTAATCTTTATTTACAAGCGGGCAAGCAGTCCAACAACCTAATCACAACACAATGGGCTCCTCCATCTCTCTCCTCCCGCCCCGCCGTCCAGAACCAAGGAAGTACATAGGATAAGGGGCAGGGAGAAGGAAGAAGCGCCAACTAGTAGGGACTAAACCAAAATCTCCCGGAGGCAGGGGGAGTGAGACCAAACCAATGTAACAGAATGACCGTGTAAATAGACCACAACGTCAAGCAATGTAACAGAAGGGCTCCCAGAAGCAGAACTAGAAGCATACCAACACCCAGAGATAACCAAAAAAAAAAATAAAAAGTATGTGGGACCGGGAGGTGGTATACCTGCTTAAGCGCACATAGTACTCTGTGCAAGGACCCCACCTGAAGCAGGGACACTCCACAAGCAGTGAAGCAGGTCTGCATATGTCTCTTATCTCTCTTTTTCCAATATTTGATTATACTTCTCTATTTATTGGATAGAGATAGCCAGAATTCGAGAGGAAGGGGGTGACAAAGAGGGAGAGAAACAGACACCTGCAACATTACTTCACCACTCGCAAAACTTTCCCCCTACAGGTGGTGACCAGGGGCTTGAACCTGGGTCCTTTCACTTTATAACATGTACGCTCAACCAGATGCATCACCTCCTGTCCCCTCTTTATCTCTCACTCTCTCTGTCTCATCCTCTCAATTTCTCTCTATCCTAGCCAATAAAATTGAGAGAAAAACATAGAAAAATGGTTGCCAGGAGTGATGATTCTCAGTGCCAGCACCGAGCCCCCAGCAATAATCCTGGAGACAATAAATTAATAAAATGAAGGACAAATGAGGTCATTTTTTAAAGACCCACAGAGAAAGAGGTACTTGAAATTGAGAGGGGGAGATAGAGAAGGAAATAGACAGAGAGACACCTACAGCTCTATTTCACCACTCGTAAAGCTTTCCAGGTGTCCAACAACAGATGAGTGGCTAAGAAAGTTGTAATACACAGATACAGTGGAATACTACTCAGCTATTACAAATGGTGACTTCACCTTCTTCACCTCATCTTGGCTAGAGTGTGAAGGAATCATGTTAAATGAGATAAACCAGAAAGAGAAAGATGAATATATGGGATGATGTTACTCAGAAAGAAGTTGAAAAATACTTCCATGGTGCCAACTTGACTTCCCTGGGCAGGTGACCTCACCAATATGTCCCAGAACCCCACTTCTCCAGAGCCCTGCCCCACTAGGGAAAGAAAGAGAGAGGCTGGAGGGTGAATTGACCTGCTAACATTCATGTTCAGCGGAGAGGCAATTACAGAAGCCAGAACTCCCACCTTCTGCACCCCATAGAGATCTTTGGTCCATACTCCCAGGGGATAAAGAATATGGAAAGTTTCCAATGGAAGGGAGGGGATATGAAACTCTGGTGCTGGGGATTGTGTGGAATTGTACCCCTCTTATCACATAATAAATCACTAATAAAAAATATTTAAAAAATAAAGTCTCAATGACTATCAATGTACCTTTTCACAAATGGTTAAAGTAACAAAGGCTGTGGCAAGGCAGTGGCACACCTGGTTGAACACATACTACAGTGTGCAAGGACCCAGGTTCAAGCCCCTGATCCTCACGTATAGGGGGAAAGCTTCACGAATGGTGAAGCAGGTCTACAGGTGTCTCTCTGTTTCTCTCCCTCTCTATCTCTTCCTTCCTCTCATTTCTCCAATAAATAAGTGAAGACAATAAAAAACTAAAAAAGAAAGGAAGGAAGGAAATAATGAAAAAGAAGAAAGAAAAAAGAAGAAAAATTGAAGGAAGGAAGAAAGAGAAAGAGAGAAACAGAACTCTCATACACAGTGCTGGTGGGGGTACCTATCTTGGAAAACTGGTTAGCCATCTCTTAAAACGTCACATAAGCTCTCACTGTGGGATTCAGTCACTCCACTCACCTGCATGCATTTACCCAAGAGAAAAATATGTTTGCTCATACAAGGATGTGTACACAAGCGTTCATCACACCTTTATTTGGAATAGCAAGAAAACTGGAAACATGCCCATGGACAGGTAGATAGACAAATAACCTACTGGAATGTTATCCAGCAATGGAAAGGAATGAATTGCTAATACAGAAAGGTAGGAAAGAGTCTCAGCCCAATTGTGTCGAGTGGAAAAATTCAGGAGAAAAGGTTACATACTGTCATCTGGATGGTGGTGCAGTGGATGAAGCATTGGACTCTCGAGCACAAGGTCCTGCGTTTGATCATTGATATCGCTAGAGTGATGCTCTGGCTTCTCTCTCTCCCCCCGACCCATAACTATTTTTAATGGTACATATAAGCTCAGTAGACAGCTGCTTTGTCATGTGTACAACCCAAGTTCAAACCCAGCCCCCCTGCACTGAAGGAAGCTTTGATCCTGTGGTCTCAGAGACTCTCTCTCTCTCTCTCTCTCCTCTTTGTCTCTTTTGATTTTTTAAAGTTTTCTTTTTTAATATTTATTTATTTATTCCCTTTTGTTGCCCTTGTTGCTCTTTTGATTTTTTTAAATGTTATTTATTTATTAGAAAGATAGGAGGAGAGAGAGAAAGATCCAGATAACACTCTGGTACATGTGCCGCTGGGGATTGAACTCAGGGCCTCATGCTTGACAGTCTAGTAATGCCTTACCCACTGCACTACCTCCCAGACCACATGAGGTGTCTCTCTCTCTCTCCCCCCCCTCCTCCTTCTCTGACTTCCTGCCTCTATACCGCTCTGTCTCTAGTTTAAAAAACATAGGGGCTGGGCAGTGGTACACTGGGTTAAGCACACAATACAAACTTCAAGGACCCACCCAAGGATCCTAGTTGCAGCCCCCAGCTGCCCACTTGTAAGGGGTTCGCTTCACAGGTGGTGAAGTAGGTCTGCAGGTGTCTATCTTTCTCTCCCCCTCTCTGTCTTCCCCTCCTCTCTCCATTTCTTTCTGTCCTATCTAACAATGACAACATCAATAACAACAATAATAACTACAACAATAAAAAAAACAAGGGAAACAAAAGGGAAAATAAATATATATATTTTTTAAAAATTTTAATGAAAAAGAAAAAAAAAGGCTGCTAGGAGCAGTGGATTCACAGTAAACCCCCAGCGATAACCCTGGAGGAAAAAAATAAAATTAAATAAAAATTAAAAAATTAAGTATATAGAAATCTAGACGATGTAATCTCAAGCAGATCTGTAGCACGTTGGAGGTGGATGAGTGGGAGGGGGAGAACCACAGAGGGTGATAGGGAGCTTTCTGGGAAATGGAAGTGCTGTTCTGTGCTGCTGGTTTGTGGGTATACACATGCCATAAATTAGACTGTGTACTGTATGTGTTCTATGTCAAGTTTACCTCAAAAAAGTTAGGGGGGAGGAGAGAGCATAATAGTTATGCAAAGAGACTTTCATGCCTGAGGCTCCAAAGTCCCAGCTTCAATTCCCTCATACCATCATAAACCAGAGTTGAGTAGTGCTCTGATGAGAGAGACAGAGACACACACACACACACACAGAAAAATTTTAACTATTTTTTAAAATTCTTTATTGGGTAATTAATGTTTTACATTTAACAATAAATACAATAATTTGTACATGCATAACATTTCCCAGTTTTCCATATAACATACAACTCCCACTAGGTTCTCTGTCATCCTTCTTGGATCACAGAGAGAAATTTAAAATTTTACTAAGATAAAAGAAATATTCCTGGGAGAGAGTATGATGGTTATGCAAAAAGACTTTCATGCCTGAGACTGTGTAATCCCTAATTAATCAACTAGCAGCAACATGAGCTAGAACTGAACAGTGCTCTGGTAAATACATACATAGACACACACACACACACACACACGCGCGCGCGCGCGCGCGCGCACGCGCGCGCGCGCAAAATGGGGGAAGAAAGAATGTTAAAAGACATTGAGCTGGCAGGGGAGGCATATTCTGTTCAAGAACTTGAGCTTTACCTGTATTATTTGGATTTTTATAACAAGGATGTGTCCACATACTGTTAGAATTGTTATTATTTTAGTTCAAAGTAAATGTCCATCTACAGCAAGGCTCTCATGCTTCCTGATGCTAAATATTCAGGGAATCTATGAGCTGGAATGTTTTTATAGTAGGAGTTTTCATTTTAGAATCTAAAATATTATTAAATATGTTAAAAATTATTTCCTATTTTAAAATGCTTCTTCCTGAGAATTTCTGAAGCACTGGACTTAGAAAAGTCTGTTTGTAACAGATGTCTTATATACCCTCCTCAGTCCTGACTCTAAATATTACTTAGAGAAGGAAAACACTATTTTTCTAGACTCTGACTAATACACGGATTTTTTTTTTTTTTTTTGGCCACCACTCATTTAGCACACGCCTCTCTCACCAGATGTTTGTCTTCCTGCTTTCTATATTTAAAATGTTCTGAGGAGATTCAGCTGTTAGAGGCACCTAGCTCTATTTTTCAACAATTTAAAACATTGACAGCACTCACAGAGCTTGTGGAGGCGAGGGAAGATCAGTTTCCCTAAGGAGGCTTTTTCCAGAAAGGCTTCTACGCTGCCTTCCCCCATGGCGCCATTGGTTTGCTCATGGGCCTCACCCCAGAAATTCCAGCAGAAGGAGCCTCCTGGCTGCAGCCCAGGAGCTGTGAGTCATAAAGAAACCCTGTGTGTAAAATAAACTTCAGGCAAAGGAGAAATGGTACTGCAGATAGTTCTGAGTCCAAGCCACAGAGTAGAAAGCTGAACTAGAGATGGAGGAACCTAAATTCCTTCCGGGTGGTGTCATTCAGTCCTGGCTCAGGGGCCTTCAGACTCCTTGGCCTTAGGGAAGGAAACCCACTATTTGGCCCTGAGAGATACAACACTGCCACGTAGGAGGGCTCTGAGGTAGGTACAGGCCTTACATGATAAATTCCCTTGGAAAGAGAAGATGGCTATGCAAAGAGACTCATGCCTAAGGCTCCACAGTCCCAGGTTCAATTCCCCACACCACCATGAGCCAGAGCTGAGAAGTGATCTGGCAAAAAGAAGAAGGAGAAGAAGGAGGAGGAGGAGGAGGAGGAGGAAGAGAAGAAAGAAAGAAAGAAAGAAAGAAAGAAAGAGAGAGAGAGAGAAAGGAAGAAAGAGAGACACACAGAGAGAGAAGATGCACAACTGGCCTTGGTCTTACCAATTCCTAGTAAAGAAATAGGGGACCTAGATAAAGAATTGTGGATGAAAGGACATGAAAGCCTAACTTACAAGGGACAAATGTGCTCAATAGCCAAAGAGTAGAAGCAGCCTACATGCCCATCAACAGATGACTGGCTTAAAAAATTATGGGACGGGATCCTATCTAATAAAAAAAGAAAGGAAAAATGAACCCCAGGGAGCAGTGAATTCATCGTGCAAACACCAAGCACACACCAACGGTAACCTTGGTGGCAATAAAAAAAAATATTATAAGAAAGTAAAAAAAGAAAACAAAAAAAAAAGGAAGGGAGGGAGGAAGGGAGGAAGAAAGGAAGGAAGGAAGGAAGGAAGGAAGGAAGGAAGGAAGGAAGGAAAGAAGGAAGGAAGGAAAAGATAGAAAAAAGGAAAGCAACTGTATGGAGGTAGATTTCATTCTGAGACCATAGAGTGCTTTGTCCCTGGACTGAAGGTGAGAGTTGGGACAAAGTGAAAGGTTATCCTGGTGTCAAGTTTAGAAGACCCTCCACTTGAAATTTTGCAACCCACAAACACAGGTGGTCAGGAAATAGCACATCTTTACTTCTTTAAATCAACTCAGCGTTGACTCCATGTCCGCACAACCCCAGGTTGTGGAATTCTGATCTCAGCATTTCTGGCTCTCCCATGGTCAAAAAGAACCCTCAGGTGGGTCCTCTGCTCCCTCTTCCTCAGCCTGGGCTGGACAGATTCATGACTCCCAGATGCTATAGTGGTCTTGGGGCCCAGGGTTTTCTGCAAAATTTTTTTGTCTCCAGGGTTATTGCTGGGGCTCAGTGCCTGCACTATGAATCCACTGCTCCCAGAGGCCTTTTTTTTTTTCCCATTTCTTGCCCTTGTTGTTACCTTTACTGTTGTCATTATCATTATTGTTGTCATTGCTGTTGTTGTTGGATAGGACAGAGAGAAATTGAAGACAGAGAAGGGGAGAGAAAGATACCTGCAGACCTGCTTCAATGCTTGTGAAGTGATCCCCCTGCAGGTGGGGAGCTGGGGGCTGGAACCAGGATCCTTATACCGGTCCTTGCACTTCGCGCCATGTGTGCTTAACCGGCTGTGCCACCACCTAACTGACTCCCCCCCCACAATTTCTTAATATGAGAAAGAGCCAGAGCATCACTCTAGCACATGCTATGTCAAAGACTGGACTCAAGACCTCATGCTTGAGAGTCCAAAGCTTTATTCACCATGCTGCCTCCCAGACTACAATGAAGTTTCATGCCCATGGAACTTGATGACCAGATGACAAATGGCTTCTAAATGGGGGGTCCCCTCTTGACCTCGATGAAATGACTTTTCTGTTTGTTTTTTTTTTAACCAGGGCACCACTAAACTCTGACTTTATGATGACACAGGGCATTGAATGTGGGACTCTGGAGCCTCAGGCATGAGAATCTTTTTGCATAACCATTCTGCTAGCCTCCAACCCACCCCTGCCTTGCTTTATCTACTAGAATAAGAGAGACCACAGCACCAAACCTTCCACCAATGTGGTGGTGAACAGGCTTGAAGCTGGACTGTGTACATGGCAAAGTAGTGCACTATCCAATGAGTTATTTTTTCTGCCCTGCCCCTCCATACACACACACACACACACACACACACACACACACACACACACACACACGCTCTTTAATCAGGAATGCAAGGAAGTTTCAGTGAAACCTCCCAGCAAAATTCAGCACAAGTCTCACTGCCTAATCAAATCCATCTCAAATTGTGTTGGCTGTAGTCTGAAGAGGGGGTGAAGCCTCTTTTCCGGATATGTCTCTTCCATTGGATATGTTTTTTTTGGGGGGGGAGTTCTCTGAGAGGTGGCCTTACTTCACTTGTCTTTGTGATAAGAACCAACTTCTCATCAGCAGTGTGCTGAGTTCACGTGGACAGAGCACATGAGAGCCACGTGTGATAACCACGAGGTGACTGTCACTGCCCACACAACCTGATCAAGCAGAAAGTCCATTGGGCTCTCAGGTGCAGGGTGCTTATTCTGTGCCATCCTGTCCCATCCAGTCCTTTCCTGTCTGTCCTGTCCTGTCTTGACCTATGCCATCCTATTCTTGTTCCACTCCTAGCCAACTTTTCCGGAGAGAAACAGAGAGACTGAGACAGATAGAGGAAGAGAAGGAAAGCTGCCAAGCTTCCATGCAGTGTGCTGATGTCATGCTCAAGCCTGGGTCCTGTGCAGCTGCACTCTCCAGGTAAGCTGCCATGCCAGCCTGGCTATTGTCATTCGCTGATTTATTTCCTTCTTGCTTTTTTAAAAAAATATTTATTTATGGGAGTCGGGCTGTAGTACAGCGGGCTAAGCGCAGGTGGCGCGAAGCACAAAGACCGGAATAAGGATCCCTGTTCGAACCCCGGCTCCCCACCTGCAGGGGAGTCGCTTCACAGGCGGTGAAGCAGGTCTGCAGGTGTCTATCTTTCTCTCCTCCTCTCTGTCTTCCCCTCCCTCTCTCCATTTCTCTCTGTCCTATCCAACAACAACAACAACAATAATAACTACAACAATAAAACAACAAGGGCAACAAAAGGGAAAAAATAAATTAAATAAATATAAAAAAATATTTATTTATTCCCTTTTGTTGCCCTTGTTGTTTTATTGTTGTTGTTATTGATGTCATTGTTGCTGGATAGGACAGAGAGAAATGAAGAGAGGAGGGGAAGACAGAGAGAGGGAGAGAAAGACACCTGCAGACCTGCTTCACCGCTTGTGAATCAACTCTCCTGCAGGTGGGGAGCCGGGGGTTTGAACCGAGATCCTTACGCCTGTCCTTGTGCTTCGCACCACGTGCGCTTAACCCGCTGTGCTACCGTCCGACTCCCTGTTTCCTTATTTCTGTGGTGACATGGCCTTATACATGAGTGGTTTCTCTGTTGCTAAGCCAACTTTGTCTTTTTTGTTTATTTATTTACTTACTTCTTAACTTGTTTATTTATTTGTCATTGCTTAGGCCTCACAGCTCCCAGGCCAATTTTTCAGATAGAAAGAAGAGAGAGATGGGGGCACCGTGCGGTGGTGCATCAGGTTAAGCACACATGACTAGAGAGAGATGGGGACCAGGTGGCGGCACACCCACTCAGACACACATGGTACAAAGAGCAAGGACCTGAGCAAAGATCTAGGTTCCAGCCCCCAGCTCCCCACCTGCATGGGAGATGCTTCAAGAGTGGTGAAGCAGGTCTGCAGGTGTCTCTCTCTCTCTCCCTTTCTAGCTTCCCCTCCTGTCTCAATTTCTCTGTGTCCTATCCAATAAAATGGAAAAATGGCCACCAGGAGTAGTGGATTCATAGTGTCGGCACTGAGCCCCAGTGATAAGCTTGGAGAGGGAAAAGGAAGAAAGAAAAGAAAAGAAAAGAAAAGAAAAGAAAAGAAAAGAAGAGAAAAAAAAGGAGGGAGGAAGGAAGGAAGGAAGGAAGGGAAAGGGAAGGAAGGAAGGAAAGAAGGAAGGAAGAAAGGAAGAAAGACACAGAGAGGGAAAGAAACCCAGCACTCCAATGTAGTGAAGGCCAGGTTCAAACCTGGGTTATGCCCATGGCAAGCCAGGCACTCTATCTGAGTGAGATATTTTGCGGGCCCTTCTGTTTCAGGTAGAGAGACATACAGAGACAAAGGAAGAGAAGCTACAGCACTAGAGCTTCTCCTGCTGCCATAGCACTCCCACCTGGTGTCCGGGCTGGAGCCTGAGGCATGTGCATGCGCATGGGAAGACACACACCCTACTAGGTGAACTATCTCCCAGCCCTGGGACCAGCAGATGAGCTAATTTTCCAGGGAGGGAACAACCTATAAGACCTGCATAGCTGTCCCTTTTATAAGGCACGGTGCAGTTAAGAAAGATGGCGCAGGGACAGCAAGGCAGCTCACTTGAGAGGGAACCAGCTTTAGCATGCGTGCGACCCTGGATTGAGTCCCTGGTACTCTGTGTGGGGTATACTATGGTACTGAGGGAAACTTCAGTGCTGTGGTGTCTGCCTCTCTCTCTCTCTCTCTCTCTCTCTATCTATCTCCCCTCTCCCCTCCCCTCCCCTCCTCTCCAGATAGATGATGATAGACAGACAGACAGATGCCAGATAGATAGGCAGATAGACATAGCTTTAGGCTTAGCACAGAATTCAGGAAATAGAGGGTATTAGAGGCAGAGAACAGAAGACCTCCATGTTGAGGCTTCACCCACTTGTTACAAGGGCAGAACAGTAACAAAATACAAACACACACACACCAAGAGGTGGTGCACCTGGTTAAGTGCACACATTATAGTGTGAAAGGACCAGAGTTCCAGCCCCTGGTCCCCACCTGCAGGGGGAAAGCTTCACGAGCGGTGAAGCAGGGCTGCAGGTGTCTCTTTTCCTCTCTATCTCCCCAATCCCTCTCAATTTCTCTCCGTCTATTCAATAATAAATAAATAAATATTAAAAATTGAGAGAAAGAGGAAGGGAGGGAGAAAGAAAACAAGGAAAGAAACACTACACTGGTGGGAACAACAATCTTGTAAATCATCATTTCCCCATTAACAGTTTGTGAGCGGTACAAATAGAAGCCACTTTGCTTTTTTCTAATATTTAATTTATTTATTTATTAGATAGAGACAGAGAAATTTAGAGGGAAAGGTGAGATAGAGAGGGAGAGAGACACCTGTAGCACTACCACTCATGAAGTTTTCCCACTGCAGGTGGGGACGAGGGCCTTGAACCTGGATCCTTGTGCACGGTGATGTGTGTACTTAACCTAGTGTGCCACCGTCTGGCCCCACCACTTTGATTTGATGACAGGCCCTAGGTTGAGTGCTTGTACCTGTTGTGTGCATACTCAGTCTTGCTTCCCTCATTTCTGACCGGAGACAGGCCCTGGCTTGATTGTGACCTATCTCCCACAGCCGTGTTCCGAGCCTGTTCTAGAAGTCCTGAGAAGGCAGGACACTACGTGGCAGCAGTGGGACCATGGAGGCCCTCGGCACAGTGCTGTCCTGCCCCGTGTGCATGGAGCTCTTCACGCCCCCCGTGCTGTTGCTGTCCTGCTCCCACAACTTCTGCAAACAGTGCCTGGAGCTGGTCTTGGTCTGCCAGGGCTGCACCCATGCCAACGGACAGTTCTGCTGTCCTGTGTGTCGGCAGGTAAGAGGAGGCAGCAGAGAACTTTCTGGATGGCTCTCCCTGGGACCTTCTCCTGGGAGGGTGTGGCACCTGCCTGATGTAGCCAGGCCAGAGTCCACAATCTGAATGGCTATGGGGGAGGGGGGGTAAGGGAGGTGCAGGCTTAGAAGACCTGCTGGGGCCTTACGTAGGTAGATGCTCTAGAATGGCAGGCAGCATGGTTCGGGCTTAGAGAGAAAGCTTGAACAGAAGCTCCACAGTTGAATGGCGAGGCTTGGGGAGAGCTCGTGAGCACCTGCTAGGGATCTGGTTACTATGCTGGGATGCGAGAGACGCAGAGATGAGGGCCAGTCTTCACAGGTGTGGGCACGCTGCCCACTATGAAAGGTCCACTTCCCGGGGCACAGAAGGCTTCAGAGAAGGCACTAACTCGGAGACTCTGCACAGCAAACAGAGGCGGCTAGAGAGTGTTCCAGGAAGAAAGAGCAGCATGTCGGCCTGCTTAGGGCTGGACAGCAGATAACAAGGATTTGCTGTGGGTAGGGGTTGGGGAAGCATAATAGCTGACTTGGGTGGTGTGCTTCTATACCATGTACATGATCCAAGTTCAAGCCTGATCCACAACACACTGGAACAAATTTCAGCGCTGTTCTCCCTCTCCCTCTCCGTCTCTCCCTCTCCGTCTCTCCCTCTCCGTCTCTCCCTCTCCGTCTCTCCCTCTCCGTCTCTCCCTCTCCGTCTCTCCCTCTCCGTCTCTCCCTCTCCGTCACTATCTCTATCTGAAAAAGTCATCCCAGAGCAGGAAAGCCCCTGTGATAACAACAACAACAAAAAGAGGATGGGGGGTAGATAGCATAATGGTAATGCAGAGTCTCTCATGCCTGAGGCTCCGAAGTCCCAGGTTTAGTCCCCCACACCACCACAGGCTGATCAGTGCTCTGGTGGAAGGAAGGAAAGAAAGAAGGAAGGAAGGAAAGTAGGAAGGAAGGAAGTAGAAACACTGGAGAATGGGAGCTGTTCCCAAATGTCTGATACTTGGGCCAGGTGACTATGGCAGGTGAAAAGTCCAAGATTGTGAATCTGGCCGACAAAGGAGGCAGCGGGAGTGTGGACCACAATTAGATGGTCGGCATCTGTAAGGCACTCTCGTGGAAGGGTCACCTATTCTCTCTAGGAGGGGCCCATTCTGGCAGGGTCAGCAAAATGTCTAGTGCCAAAGGCTCAGAACACAGTAAATATAAACAGCAAAAGGTTCTTTGGTCTACAGTGTTTAGCCTGGGTGTCATCTTGAGACACTAGCCCAGATATCCATAACTGCTCAGGAAACTCAGAGCTTCTGCCTCTTGACCTCATGCGCATGCAACCACACAGTCCTGGGTGAGTATCTGTCCACTGGACTGGGCTGCCCTGGGAGACAGAACAGATGCTCACTGGCCAGGTTCATTGGGTGTAAGAAATGCAGGTTCCTGGTTCATTTGGTGCAGCCCCTGAGGATGGTGTGTCTAGAGGTGCTACATGCACACGGAACATAAAAGGGATCCTCCTTTCCCCACAAGGATGTCACAGTTGGTAGAAGAAGCTGCCACATGCTCTGGTGTATAGATACACAATGGAATACTACTCAGCTATTAAAAATAGCAATTCCACCGTTTTCAGCCCATCTTGGATGGAGCTTGAAGAAATCATATTGGGAGTAGGGCAGTAGCACAGTGGGTTAAGTGCATGTGGCGCAAAGTGCAAGGTCCGGGCGTAAGGATCCCGGTTTGAGCCCCCGGCTCACCACCTGCAGGGGAGTCACTTCATAGGTGGTGAAGCAGGTTTGCAGGTGTCTGTCTTTCTCTCCCCCTCTCAGTCGTCCCCTCCCCTCTCGGTTTCTTTCTGTCCTATCCAACAACGACGACATCAATAACTACAACAATAAAAAAAAAGTGCAACAAAAAAGGGAATAAATAAATATTTTAAAAAATCATGTTAAGAGGGTGTCGGGCTGTAGCGCAGCGGGTTAAGCGCAGGTGGCACAAAGCACAAGGACCGGCATAAGGATCCCGGTTCGAACCCCGGCTCCCCACCTGCAGGGGAGTCGCTTCACAGGCGGTGAAGCAGGTCTGCAGGTGTCTATCTTTCTCTCCTCCTCTCTGTCTTCCCCTCCTCTCTCCATTTCTCTCTGTCCTATCCAACAACGACAACAACAATAATAACTACAACAATAAAACAACAAGGGCAACAAAAGGGAATAAATAAAATAAATATTTAAAAAAAATTAATTTAAAAAATTGTGTTAAGTGAAGTAAGTGAGAAACAGAAGGATGAATATGGAATGATCTCACTCTCGGGCAGAAGTTGAAAAACAAGATCAGAAAAGAAAACACAAATAGAACCTGAATTGGAGTTGGTGTATTACACCAAAGTAAACGACTCTGGGGTGGGGGGGAGAATACAGGTCCAAGAAGGATGACAGAGGACCTAGTGGGGGTTGTATTGTTATATGGGAAACTGGGGAATGTTATGCATGTGCCAACTATTGTATTTACTGTCGACTGTAAAACATTAATCCCCCAATAAAGATATCAAAAAAATAAATAATAAACAGAAGAAGCAACTGCCACATGCTCACATCACTGTGTTTCAGGTCATCTACTTGAAAGGAAGGGGAACAAATGGATTGCAAAGGAACATCCTGGCTGAAAACATACTAGAAAAGTTCAAGGAAGAGCTTGAGATACTCAGTGCCAAGGAACGGAAGCAGCTTGCTCAAATGTGTGAGAAACATGGAGAAATTATGAATCTGGTAGTAAATCATACTTTTGATTTTATTATTGACTGGCCACTAAATTTGAGACATTCCTCAGCAGCCTGATAGTAGAAAGCAGATTTGGGGGGCCAGGTGGTGGCGCACCTGGTTGAGCACACATGTTCCAGGATACAAGGTTCAAGTCCCCACCTGCACAGGGAAAGCCTCATGAGTGGTGAAGCAGGGCTGCAGGTGTCTTTGTCTCTCTCCCTCTCTACCACTCCCTCACCTCTCAACTCCTGGCTATGTTGATCTAATAAATAAAAAAAAAGATAATAAAAATCTTATTTAAAAAGAGATATATGCTCAAGAACATAATAGCTACTTTCTTTTCTTTTTTGCTTGCTTTATATTATTTTGTGTTTATATATGTATTTTATTGTATTTAGGATATAGACAGAGAGATATTGGAATGGGGAGAGATAGACAGGGAGAGAGAAAGTCCTACTTTCCAGTGTAAATTTGCACACCCACATTGATTTTATTCTTAATCTGGAGTCTGGAGAGGGAGGGAGACAGCTCATCTGGAAAAATACACTATTAGCTGTGGATGAGGACCTAGTTTTGAACACTGTACAAAAGGAAACCTTCATGGGCAGTGGAGCAGTGTAGTGTATCTCCCATTCTCTCTGTGTCTCTTACCCTTTATCTGGACAAAATTAAAAAAAGGGGGGGGATGGAGGCGGAGCAGATAGTATAATATTTATGCAAAAAGGCTCTCATGCTGGAGGCTCTAAAGTCCCTAGTTCAATCCCCCGACGCCACCATAAACCAGAACCAAGCAGTGCTCTGATAAAGTAACAGTAATAATGATAATAATAAGGGTGAGGTCCTGCAAGAAGCAGTAGAATCATGAGAGCACAAAGCTGGGCCTGGACAGCGGGGCACACAGTTGAGTACATACATTACCATGCACAAGGACCCAAGTTTGAGCCCCTGCGCCTCACCTGTAGGAAAATGCTTCACAAGTGTTGAAGCGGGTCTGCAGATGTCTTCCTGTCCCCCTTTCTATCTCCCTCTCCTTTCTCAATTTCTCTCTGTCCTATCAAATAAAAAGAAATAAGGAAAAAAAAAAAAAAGGGACCAGATGGTGGCACACCTGGTTGAGCGCACATGTGACAATGGGCAAGGACCCGGGTTCGAGCCCCCAGTCCTCACCTGCAGAAGGAAAGCTTTGCAAGTGGTGAAGCAATGTTCCAGGTGTCTCTCTGTCTCTCCCTCCCTGTCACCCCTTTCCCTCTAGATTTCTGGCTGTCTCTATCCAATAAATAAAAATAAAGATAATAAAAAAATTTTCAAAAAAAAAAAAAAAAAGGAAAGGAAGGGATACCCACTGGGAGAAGTGGATTCATAGTACTGACACTGAATCCCAGAGGTAACCCTGATGGCAATGGGGGGGGGGGGGGGAGAAGGAAATAAAATACAATAAATAAAGCACCAAAGCCCCAAGGAAGGTCTGGGGGGGAAGGGGTGTGTGTGTGTGTGTGTGTGTGTGTGTGTGTGTTTCAGCCATCTAAACTACTGTTAGAGGGACTCAAATGGCTACAGTGACGTAGCATCTAATTCAGCTTTATGAAAACTTAGCTATCTTTGATTACCCCAGGGAGAGAGGACAGGGAGAGGCAGGAGCTGTGACACTGCCTTCCCTCCTGTTGGTTCCTGCATGCTTATTTATTCGGGGAGCTGAGCAGGGTGCAAAGGCTTTAATACCCAGCGTGAGTTTTTCACACAACGTGAACCCTTTATGGTACTATGATGTTCTGCTCATAGTGCATTTGTACTCCTAGATTTTTCTACCATATGATTTATACAAACCCATGTACAATCTGCAATCCGTGCTCCCGTTAATTCCTCTTTGCAAGTACTTGGCTGTGTCATGGTCCCTATGCCACTGCTTTAGGATGCTCATTGTCATCTATAATTCACATAAAAATCGCATGTGGCACTGCCTCAGCTTTAGTTCTCCTCTGTTGACAAGGCCCATGTGAACTTTGAGTCCTCTTCCTCCTCCCAACAGCCCTGAAAGGGCAGGGTGAGGCCAGGTTCTCCACACTTCACTGATTAGGTAGCACTGACCCCCAGGTTCAGCCGGCTTCATTAACTGTCAGTTGTGAGCTCGCCTGGGGAACTCCTTGGAGGTCAAGAGCATTTCTGAATCTTCCTAATTTGTCTTCAATTCCTAATGCACAGACGTAGCTCCAAACTAGGTCTCGTAGATACAGGAGCTCCTAGCTCTTCAATTCACAGTATCGGGGGGCCCTTGGGCCAGGGTGAAGAGTCTCCGTGATTCTCTCATCATCATCTTCTTAGCTGCTCTGAGGTCCATCGCTGCTGGTTCTCATCCTCTGGCCCCTCTTCTGCTAGAATGTGAGTGGCCACCAAGGACTTAAGAGAGCAGGATGTGTTCCTGTATTCCTCTTTGGGATCTGTCTTCAAAAATGAGATTTTTAGGGTCCAGGTGGTGGCACACCTGGTTGAGTGCACATGTTACAATGTGGAATAACCTGGGTTCGAGTCCCCAGTCCCCACCTGCAGGAGGAAAGCTTTGCAATTGGTGAAGTAGTGTTGTGGGTGTCTCTCTTCCTCTCTCTCACCCCCTTCACTCTCAATTTCTGCCTACATCTATCCAATAAATAAAATAAAGGGAAAAAAAAGATTTGTTAAGGGGGCAAGCAGTGGCGCACCTGGTTAAATGCACACATTACAGTGTGCAAGGAATCAAGTTCAAGCCCCTGGTCCCCACCTGCAGAGGGGAAGCTTCACAAGTGGTGAAGAAGGGCTGCAGATGTTTTTCTGTCTCTCTTCCCCCTCCCCTCTCAATTTCTCTGTCTCTATCTAATAATAAATAAAATATTAAAAATAAAATAATATTTGTTTCCCACAAATTCTCAGTGGTTCTGTCTCATCTGCAGTTGTAACCTCCCCTTCCAAGGCATAAGTGCTCATTCCAAAGTTCCCTGTTAGAAGAGGATGCTCGCACAGGTCTGGGGGGAAGGTGGAGAGAGAGCTTTGATCTCTTTGTCTGAAGTGTGCCCAGCTACTTCGAGCCTGCACCAGGGTATCAGTGTGTTGAAGTTCTCATGACACTATCAATAACTCAGGCGTGTGGTGTCCACTCAGTTTTCAGTGCTGCCCCAGGCATGTGACTGATGTCACAGCACTTAGCCCTCATGGAAACCCTAGGAGGCAGCAGTTGACCATGGAGAAAGAGCTTTGATCTTGGAGTTAGAGAGCTCTGTCTTTTCATTCTAGGACGGCCCCTTCCTAGCAGTATGTCTTAGGGCAAGTTTCTTAACATCTTGAGCCTCTTCGCCCATAAGCTGTTACGATGTGACCCGAGTCAAAGACTTGCCAGGATTCCAGGAAATAACAAGTATGGTGCACACTTACTAAATCACTGTATGTCATTGTCACCTCTGTCCTCCACGTGCCAGAGCCTCCTGTCCTTTAGCTTCTGATACATTATGTTTAAGAATACATTCAAGGGGGCCGGGCGGTAGCACAGCCGGTTGGGCACTAGGACCAGCATAAGGATCCCGGTTCCAGCCCCCGGCTCCCCACCTGCAGGGGAGTCGCTTCACAGGCGGTGAAGCAGGTCTGCAGGTATCTGTCTTTCTCTCCCCATCTCGGTTTCTCTCTGTCCTATCCAACAACAATGACAACAATAATAATGACAACACCGATAAACAATAAGGGCAACAAAAGGGAAAAAAATAAATAAATGGCCTCCAGGAGCGGTGGATTTGTGATGCAGGCACCGAACCCTAGTGATAACCCTGGAGGCAAAAGAATACATTTAAACATCATCTTCCTGGGAAGTAGAAGGGTTCTGACTGCATAGGTTAAACAATACCAAGGTCCCAGGTTCAATCCCCAGTGCTTCTAAAGGCCAGAGTTTAGCAGTGCTCTGGTTTCTATCTGTGTAGCTTCTCTCTCTCTAAAATAAAATGTTTTACTTTCTTTCTTTCTTTTTTTTTTTTTTTGCCTCCAAGGTTATAGCTGGGGCTCGGTCTCAGTGCTTGCATTATGAATCCACTGGTTCTGAAGGCTATCTTTTTAAAAAATACATATATTTTATTTATTTATTTATTTATGTTTATTTATTCATGAGAAAGACAGGAGGAGAGAGAGTGAAAGAACCAGACATCGCTCTGGTATATGTGCTGCCGGGGACTGAACTCGGGACCTCATGCTTGAATCTAATGCCTTATCCACTGTGCCACCTCCGGGATCTCTTTTTTTTTTTTTCTATTGTTGTTGTTGGATAGGATAGAGAGAAATGGAGAGAGGAGGAGGGGAAGACATAGAAGGAGAGAGAAAGAGAGACACTTGCAGGCCTGCTTCACCACATGGGAACCAACTCCCCTGCAGGTGGGGAGCCGGGGGCTCAAACCGGGATCTTGGCACCGGTTCTTGCACTTTGTACTATATACACTTAACCCTCTGCACTACTGCCCAGCCCCCTTACTTTCAGTTTTTTAAAAAAGATACAGTAGTGGGCTAGGAAGATAGCATAAATTTATGTGACTGTATCATTCATTTTCCATTTGCCCATCAGATGTGTCTCAGCGATGAAGAACCAATTTGTGGAATGTGCAAGCTCTTTGGGGACCACAAGTCTCACCAAGTAGCTAAGATTTCTGACACCTATGCAGAGAGGAAGGCGAACTTGGCTATGGATATTCAACTGATGCTGCAGAAATCTGAGTGTACAGCACAGGCCATCCAGGTATGCTACCGGGACCCCTCCCTATACACAGCATGGACATGCCTACTTTCAGGTCAGTCTTTGCTTCAGGGTGCTAGGCTGTCAGAAGCAGTGTTTAAACACAAGGGAGGCAGCCTAGGAGTTGGTGGAGTGGATAAAACATTGGACTCTCGGGAGTCAGGAGTTATTGCAGCGGGTTAAGCACAGATGGCACAAAGCGCAAGGACCGGCATAAGGATCCCGGTTCGAGCCCCTGGCTCCCCACCTGCAGGGGAGTCGCTTCACAGGTGGTGAAGCAGGTCTGCAGGTGTCTGAATTTCTCTCCCCCTCTCTGTCTTCCCCTCCTCTCTCCATCTCTCTCTGTCTTATCCAACAACGACAACATCAATAACAACTACAACAACAATGAAAAAACAGCAAGGGCAAAAAAAGGGAAAATAAATAAATATAAAAAAAGATTATTAAAAAAAAAAAAAGAAAGAAAGAATGTGGAAGGGAAGGCCCACAGGGGAGTTATCTGGGAAAGCAAGACCAACTTGTGGCATGCCCGCTATATGCCCAGCCTGACAATCTCTTCTCACCTGGTTCTCATCAGAACCACGGTCCCTCTCCAAAGAGCTGGCATCTAAGCTATAGGACTACTCAGTTCTTTAAGCCAAGATTCCCTATGGACCTGCCTGACCTCACCGAATCATTCAGGGCATCCCCATCACTGAACCACTTCCCAGAATGGGGGACCTGCCCACAGAGAGGAGCCAGCTGACAGTCACAGTATGCGCTGGAGACCAGTGGGGTCAGTCCAGCTAGACAGAGCCTAGTGAGCTGTGTGAACTGGAGCAGATCTTGACTTTCTTGAGGAAACAGCACAATGGGTGGGCTGACATTTCTTTCCCCTCAAAGTTTTGCAAGTAATTCCTCCAATATGCTCTTCCTTCAATAAAGATCTCCATTTGACTGAATGGCAAACTCATGAGTCATGGTTTTAAAACTTAGGAGTTCAGGATACCAAAATAGCTTAGTTAGACTCTGTGCAGCTTTTCAGTGTGCATGACCCAGGATCAAGCCCAGCCCCCCCCCCCCAACTGCAATGAAGGAAGGCTCATTGCTATGGTCTCTCTCTATCTCTATTATCTTTATTTAATTATTGGATAGAGACAGCCAGAAATTGAGGGGGAAGGGGCAATTTGAGAGGAAGAGAGAGGGAGACACCTACAGCTCTGCTTCACCACTCACAAAGCTTTCTCCTTGCAGGTGGGGGCTGGGGACTTGAACCTGGGTCCATGTGTGCTCATCCAGGTGTACCACCACCCAGTCTCTCTCTGCCTCTCTGCTTCTCTATTCTAAAATGATGATGGTGATGGCGATGATATAAAAAATACAATATAAATAAAAAGGAGTTGTTCTGTCTCTCAAGAAAGGTCCCAACGGTAGGGGGTCCAGGATAGCTGAGGAGAGTAACTGTATCTGCAAAACTGTGTCTTCTTATCTTAGTCATATTGTGTGTGCTCTTGTTTTTTGTTTTTAAAAAATTTTTTTCTTAAGTTTTTAATTTATTATTTTTTAATATTTATTTATTTTCCCTTTTGTTGCCCTTGTTATTTTATTGTTGTAGTTATTATTGTTCTTGATGTCATTGTTGTTGGCTAGGACAGAGAGAAATGGAAAGAGGAGGTGAAAACAGAGAGGTGGAGAGAAAGACAGACACCTGCAGACCTGCTTCACTGCCTGTGAAGCGACTCCCCTGCAGGTGGGGAGCTGGGGACTCGAACTGGGATCTTTACACCGGTCCTTGCGCTTAACCCGCTGCGCTACCACCTGACTCCCTTTATTTCATTTTTGAAAGAGATGCAGAGAGAGAAAGACACAGAGAGAAACACCAGAGCAGTGCACAGCTCTGGCTTATTGTGGTGTGGGGGCTTGAACCTGGGATTTTGGAGCCTCAGGTCTGAGTCTCTTTGCATAACTATTATGCTATCTACCCCCGCCCTTGTATGTGCTCTGGTCAGCACCCAGTCACAAGGTAGCTGACCCATGTGGTGTAGCAGGGAGGGAAGGGCAAAGGTCAAGGCTGGCTGCTTGCAGCAGCTCTCTGAGAAGCCCCACCCCACCACTCCTACTTCTGCCTGTTTCCCGTGCCTGGTCACCCCTCACTGCAAGGGAAGCAGGAAATGAATCGGAATCTCATTCATCTTTAGTCACTCACATAGCGGGTGTGAAGAACCAGGGTTTGCTGAGTGGGAAAGAGGGGACTCCAGGGTACTGGGCGGACAGCCTGCAGGAGGTCGGGTCGCTGCCAGGAGGCTGTGGTGTGGTGGGTGCCAGGCTTCTGCTCTGAGGGCTCTGCTAAGGGATTCTTCACCCTGCCTCCCCAGGACACAGAAAGGCTCATGCAGGAGCTCTCGGGCAGCGCAGACAGCGTGCGGGCCATGGTGGAAGCTGTTGGAGACAGCCTGCTCAGCAGCATCAGAGACCGCATGGCCGCTGCAAAGCAGCAGCTGGAAAGCGAGCTGTCCTCCAAGCTGGAGAAGCTACAGCTGGTGGCTCAGGAACTCCAAGCCCCCCGGCAGCTCTACCAGCAGATGAAGGCGCTGCTGCAGCACCCCGAGAACACTGTGCACTTTCTCCACGAGCACAAAAAGCTCAGGGCGGAGATGAAGAGACTCACGGCGGGCAGCTTGTCCCCCCAGGTTCCCACCAGGGACAGCATTTCCCTCCAGAGCTATCTTCAAGAGCTCATTAAGGGAATCGACATCGCTGCCTTCGCGCCCCTTGAGAAGAACAAAGTGCTGGGCGCCACGGCAGGAGTCCAGGAAATCTGGCAGGCAGGCTGGGCACAGGGCCCAACATCCCAACAGGCATTTGAGGAGATTCTGTGCAAGGCAGTGTTGGGCTTGGTGCCAAAATCAAGTAGAGAGACAGAGTTTCCTGGGTACCCATCTTACTTCTCTGCTAGCAGGTACTGGGCACAGGGAAGAAAGGCTGGCTCTAGGGAATCCACAGTATAATCCAGAATATTTGGGCTCGAAACGTCAACTACTTTTCTCTTTCAACTTCAAACCTGAAAGTTGCTAGACTTCTTAAAAAAAAAAAAAAGATTATGTCTACAATGTTGTTTATCTCTTGATTTGGGGTCTAATATTACTGACTGGTTAGCTAAAATTTTCTTTTTTTTTTTCTTCTTTTCTTCTCTTTCTCTGAAATGAAAATCTTGAATTGGAAGCTCCTTGCTTGGAACTGACTTAGGAGGGCTTTGAAACTGTGCTGGTTTATCCTGCAAGGTGGGTGGTTTGGGAGGTGAGTTCTCAGCATAACCAAACAGAACAGCTTTGTGCTCTGATCACTTAAAAAAGCAATTTTAGCTCAATTGAGCATCTGAGACCAGACATTTCAATAGCAAAGAGTCTCCAGGAATGAAACCTTTGGCAAGCATTTATCCCTGCCTTTTGTCCTTTTCCCATTATGGTAGTAACTAATTTGTTGAGTGCATGTTAATAAGTTCATTCAAGTCTCAAAATGAAAGAAGTTAAGAATTAATGTCCTCACTGTTATAGGAAGACTTGAGTGATCAGAGAATGTAAATGACTAATGTATGACTCCATAGTCATTGCACGACAGATTCGAAGCAAACCCAAGTGCATCAGGCTAGTGGCAAGAGTGGTTTAGAAACAGTTCCTTAAAAAAAAAAAAAAGTGATAGTTCCTACTACCACTTTTGTACTTAGTTTTTGCTTGCCAGCTTTTAGTAAACATCTACCATGAAATTTATTATAAAATTTGTGATAGCGGGGGCCGGGCAATAGCACAGTACGTTAAGCACACGTGGCACAAAGCGTAAGGACCAGCATAAAGATCCAGGTTCAAGTCCCCAGCTTCCCGCCTGCAGGGGAGACACTTTACAGGCGGTGAAGCAGATCTGTAGGTGTCTATCTTTCTCTCTTGATTTCTCTCTGTCCTATCCAACAACAGCAGCAATGACAACAATAATAATAATGACAACATGGGTGACAAGGGCAACAAAGTGGGGAAAAATGGCCTCCAGGAGCAGTGGATTCGTAGTGCAGGCAATGAGCCCCAGTGATAACCCTAGAGGCAAAAAAAAAAAAAGAAAAGAAAGAAAGTCAAGGATTGGGAGTCAGGCAGTAGCACAGCGGGTTAAGCGCAGGTGGTGCAAAGCACAAGGACCAGGCGTAAGGGTCCCGGTTTGAGCCCTGGACTCCCCACCTGCAATGTAGTCACTTCACAAGTTGTGAAGCAGGTCTACAGGTGTCTAACTTTCTCTTCTCCTCTCTGTCTTCCCCTCTATTTCTCTCTGTCCTATCCAACAACGACGACATCAATAGTAACAATAGGGGCCAGGTGGTGGCACACCTGGTTGAGGGCACATGTTACAGTGCTCAAGGACCTGGGTTCGAGCCCCGGCCCCCACCTGCTGGGGTAAAGCTTCACAAATGGTGAAGCAGTGCTGCAGGTGTCTCTCTCTCTCCCTCTCCATCACCCCTTCGCTCTCGATTTCTGACTCTCTAGCCAAATAAATAAATGAAGATAATTAAAAAAAAATAGTAACAAACAATAAAACAACAAGGGTAACAAAAGGGAATAATATTTTAAAGAATTTATTTAAGGGAAAGATAGGAGAGAGAGAAAGAACCAGACATCACTCTGGTACATGTGCTGCTGGGGATTGAACTCAGGAACTCATGCTTGAGAGTTTGATGTTTTTATCCACCACGCCACCTCCCGGACCACGGGAATAAATATTTTTTTAAAGTCAAGGATCAGATACAGCCATATCTACACAGCATGAAAGGACATAAAGTATGGTGAAGTCTTGTATGATACAGCAAATCCTAACAATGGGATTTTCAAAGTTAACCCAATTGCTAAATAATTTGGTTATAAGCAATAACTATTGCCTTCTTAAACCCTAAGCCAGCAGGAACCTTCCCCCTTCTCTACAAAACCCATCTTTCTCCCAGTTCTGGAACCTGGTGGGGCTCACTTTCCTCCACGCTTCTCTCAGTTCATACCAACTGATACTGCATGTGCTGATCTCGACCTAATCAATGCAGCCAGTACCACTTCAGCTTGTTTCACTCCGGACTGTGTCCAGAGACGTCAGACATGGTGAGAACCCTCAAGCTTCATTACTGGTGAGAGCTTTCTTAGCTCATAGGACTCCTTAATTCCATTTCAGGTGGTGCACTTTGTGACAAAGCCTCAGAACCTAGATATAGGCCAGGCCCCATGAGATAGGGCATATGTTACATGTATCCATAAGTTTGGGGAAAATATATGCCTTAAAGCAAAAGTGCACAATAGTTTGCAGCGACTCAATAAGTGCAGCAAGCAAGCAAAAAGACATAAAAAAAGACACCTTAAAGTACCTAATCAAAGAGTTTCTACTTAGACCTAGATACCCTCCTCACTTACCTCCTATTACACAACCCTCAACCACTCCAAAGCTAACCTTGTCAGACAAAGTAAGGGCTACAAAAACTGGGTAAGGGCAAGAGAGCGGCAGACTTTAATGATGACTGGTCACTACCAGACCACCCCATCACCTGGGGCCCTAGTCAGGGACTCCTGGGATTCCCGCACAGACATGATGGGCCTAGACCTCTAACAGATCCCTCTAGCCACTGTCACTGGTCATCTCCATCAGGAACAACATAATGGATTCCTTTGTGGGCCCCTATAGGACCTTACTCTCAATGTGGATCAGCAATGGTAGGGACTGTTCCATTCTCTGAAGGGAACTTGTACAACATACTCCATCTACTACCCGAGGAAGATGGGTCCTGAAATTAGTGCAGCCTGGAACGTTCCTAACCGTGACCACAGACTGTGAGCTCAGACCTACAGGGATGCAGAGGTTACATAGGCTCCTGTGCTGAATATGGGCCCCAGATCAAACCAATGGGGTTTACAGTTAACAATATTTATATTCTTTCCCATATTTGGAAGCTACTCTCTTCCCTGATCCAGCTTTCTGGTCCTTTTTCCAACTATGACACCATCTTCCCAGACAATAACCTGGGTCCACCTGCATATTAGATGTTAGACACGGACAAAAGCTAGTAAAGTCATGGGCCCCTTTGAATAGACCTAAAATAGACCGACTACCTTTTTCCAAAATGGTGACCCCAAATCTTCATCTGCAATATTCTTGCCTCCAGGTTCATGATTAGTCAACAACTTGTTCTGCTTTACATACTAACTCTTTTTCAGCCACCAGGTTCCAGATGCTATCATGATGTCAACCTGGCTTCCCTGAGCAGACAATCCCACCAATGACAATCCCACCTGGAGCCCCACTTCCCCAGAGCCCTGCCCCACTAGGGAAAGAAAGAGACAGGCTGGGAGTATGGATCAGACTGCCAACACCCATGTTCAGTGGGGAAGCAATTACAAAAGGCAGACCTTCTACCTTCTGCACCCCATAATGTCACTGGGTCATACATACTCCCAGAGGGATAAAGAACAGGAAAGCTTTTCTGGTGGTGGGAATTGTGTGGAACTGTACCCCTTTTATCCTATGGTCTTGTCAATATTTCCATTTTATAAATAAAAATTTAAAAATAAATATTTTAAAAATATTTTAGGAAAAAAACTCAAGGATTAAAGATAATTTAAAAAGTAAAATAAATAAATAAATAAATAGAATAAAAGGGGGCCAGGCAGTGGCACACTTGGTTAAGTGCACACACTACAGTGCTCAAGGACCCTGGTTCAAGCCCCTGGTCCCCACCTGCAGGGGGACGCTTCATAAGTCGTGGAGAAGGGCAGCAGGTGTCTGTCTCTTTCCCTCTCAATTTCTCTGTCTCTACTCAGTAATAAACAAATTAAAATAAAGAAAAATCTTTTTTTAAAAAAAGTAAAAATTTTAGAAAGAGAAACCGGGCAGGGGTAGATAGCATAATGGTTATGCAAACAGACTCTCGTGCCTGAGGCTTCGAAGTCCCAGGTTCAATCCCCTGCACCACCGTAAACCAGAGCTGATCAGTGCTCTAGTAAAAAAGAAAAGAGAGAGAGAGAGAGAAAGAGGGAGAGAGAGAGAGAGAAACCAAGAAGTGAACTTTTATCTCGACCCAGAATTCTGAGTAGAGGGGCAGTATATATACAGTCAACCAGAGCCCCATATCTCACCTGGGGAGGAACAGTAACAGAAGTGGGCCAGAGGGAGTGCTGTTTGCTTTACTTGGGATGTTTTAGTTGCTGGAAAAATGAGAGATACAGAGAAGGGTCTGTCTTGTGACTGCTTGCTCAAAGGGTCAGAGGTGAGGGAGGCTCAGGAACACTGGCCTCTGGAGTTAGTTCTGTGAGACTCAGTTACTCTAGGAATCTGCCTTCTCTGAATTTGGCCTCTTCGTCCTGGCCTAGTTCCTGTGGCTCCCTCTGCTGTTTGCCCGGAAGCCTGTCACCTTGTCACCGGACTCCCTCCCCATGGAGGTCACTCTCCCCGTCCATGGGACTCACCCTTGACTTTTCACCTTTTTAAGTTGTTTATTGAGAACCTCTTTATGAAGAGGTTTGTCCTAGACGCGGAAGCAGTCATGAAAACACAGAATTCTTGCTCTCTTGGAGGCAAACAATACAACAAGCTACGTGAGTTCAGAGGGTACTAAAAATGCAGATGTGATTAAAAAAAAAAAAAATGGTGAGTGGTCCAGGAGAGGATGCAATGGATAAAGCACTGGACTCTCAAGCATGAGGTGCCGAGGTCAATCCCCGACAGCACATGCACCAGAGTGAAGTCTGGTTCTTTCTCTCTCTTCCGTTCTCATTAATAAACAAACAAAAAGAGTGGTGGAATAGTGATGTTGGGAGTGGTTAGGCTGGGTGATCTGGAAAGGTCTGAGCAGGGCAGGTCTTAAGTGGCAACTGAAGCACCAGGGGAACTCAGGGGACTCACAATCTGGGAGAGACCATGAGGAGTAGGACCCCAGGCAGAAACTAAACTGCTGGAACAGACTGGGATTTCTACCTAAGGATTATCAGTGCTCATCTGCATTGGCCCCAGGGGAAGAATCCAATGTGCCAGCTACTGCCACTTCTTTAAAAAAAAAAAAAAAAAAAAAAAGGCTGGTTAATGACAACCAGATCCTTTATTTTATTATTAAATATTTATTTATTCCTTTTTGTTGCCCTTGTTTTTATTGTTGTTGTTGTTACTGATGTTGTCGTTGTTTGATAGGACAGAGAAAAATGGAGAGAGGAGGGCAAGACAGAGAGGGGGAGAAAGACACCTGCAGACCTGCTTCACCGCCTGTGAAGCGACTCCCCTGTAAGTGGGGAGCCGGGGGCTCGAACCGGGATCCTTACACGGTCCTCGTGCTTTGTGTCACCTGTTTTGTTTATTTTTCACCAGAGCACCGCTCAGTGTTGGGTTGTGGTGGCGGTGCAACTGAACCTGGGACTTTGGAGCTGAGCTTCAGGCAGTCTCTTTGCATAACCATTATGCTCTTTCACACACACACACACACACACACACACACACACACACACACACACACACGCAGTCTCTTTGCATAACCATTATGCTCTTTAACACACACACACACACACACACACACACACACACACCCAGATCTTCCGATTCATTCCCTGCAAGGAAACCGTAGTTGAGTTTGTCATTCCATAAGCTACTGCTCCTTGCACAAAATGCTCTCCCCAGCTTCTAAGGGCGCACAGGCGCTCAGCCCCGAGCTGTGGTCTCCAGGCGGCCGGGGTCGCCTTCAGCGCAGCACCCACCGCCCTGCCGAGACCCGCACGTGGCTGGGGCACCCCGACGGCAGGGGCAGCGGGCCGGCCGAGCGTCCCCCGGGGAGCATGCGCGTGGCCCGCGGGCGGGCACAGAAGGGCGCGGGCGGGGAGGCGGCTCCTGCAGCCGCCAGCCGGCAATTCCTGCGGTGCTGCTTTGGGGAGGGGCGGTGAGGAACAACGAAGCCTAGGCTGACCTCAGGTAGGAACGCTAGGCGTCACTCTAGAAAGCTCCTAAAGACTCAAACCGTCCACGCCCAAGGAGCCGGCCGACTGAAGCGCCTCGTCCACACGTGGGTAAATGGAGGCACTCGGCGCCCCGCCTCCGCCGGCACTCCTCGGCGGGCAAAGCTCGGCCGCCGCGTGACTGAGCCCGTCAATCACGTGCGAAAGATGGGACACCGCCCCCACCACTCTCCCGAACAGCCAATAGGAGACTAGGAGCGGGCGGGGTGGGCGGTGCCTCTCGGCAGGGGGACCCAGCCACCGCCCTCCAGTGAGGTCCCGGAGAGTCCCCTTCTGCCGAGGCGAAAGGGCGAGGTGCACGTCAGTCACAGAGTCTGGCCAATGGGCTCACGCGCTGGCCTCGCGCCCGCCCCTGCCTCAGCCTCCTGGCCCTCGCGCTGTCTTCCCTGAGGCCGCGGCGGCGGCGGCGTCCGCCCGCACCTTCATCCGGGGCTTGGTCGGCGGGCGCTGGCAGGCAGCGGTGGGCGCGAGGCCGGCCGTCTCCCGCGGAAAGCAGCAGCTGTGACAGGCCATGGGCTTCTCTTTGAGTCCGAGGTGGGTACGGCCGGCTGGACCGCGAATGCGAGCCGGTCGCCATCTTTCTTCACGCTGGTCTCCGGTGGCGGCGGGCGAAGGGCAGCGCTGCGGGTAGCGGGCGGTGGTTTGGGCGGAGGCGGGCAGGTGAGGAGCGGAAAGAGACCGCGGTCGCAGGTGGCTCGGGCAGGGGGATGGGCGCCGCGTGGCGGGCCGGCCCCGAGGCCCCCCCCCCTTTCGCTTCCCGCCAGCGGCTGGCGGGCCTGCGGGGGAGGGGTCGTTCTTCACATTCTTCACCCCGCCCCTCCCCCCACTCCAATCAAACTTGGGCGTGGGAAGTCCCGCCCCCAGGCTGCGCTCATTGGTCGGCGCCGCCTCTCGCCGCCGCGTGACTGGCTGCTGCATCTGCCACCACCTTGACGTCACTTCCGCTCTGGGTTTGCGGGCTGGGGAGACCTTGGCCTTGTGGGCCGGGGTGGCGGGGCGGAGGTTGGGGCTGCGGGGTGGGTCGTTGGTGGGGCTCGGTTCCCCGCTCTCGGCGGGCTCAGCCGGGCGCAGCCTCGTGGCTCGGAGCGCCTCTGCGGCCGGCCTGCCGGACGCTGTCCTTGGAAAGAGGGGAGTGGGCGGAAGTCGCGTCCCTGGGGACAGGCCTCTGCTGGACGACCTGGGGACAACTGCTCACAGCTCGCCCTCGAGGAGGCGGCCACCCAGATCCCGGCGAGCGCCGCTGTAACCTCTGTGTCCTTGGCCCAACGGCGCGCTCCCGCTCCCAACTTTCTGCCGTCCGACCTTGTGAGGAGAGTGTAGCCACCGAGGGGCAAAAGCGTTCGAGGCGCCAAGTGTTCGGTTCGCTGGATGAGTTTTCCCGGCCCAGCGCGTTCTTGGCCGTCGTCTGTTTCCTCAAGTTAAAAATCTGGCTCTGTTTTTGTTGGCTGGAAGAGCCGCCGTGGTTACAGACTGCGCAGAAGTCGACAGTGTAGAAAATAGGCTGATTGTTTGCAGGAGCCTGGGTCACTTGGGCGCCCGCACCAGGTGAGAACTTGCCAGCAACCCGGGGTTTTTGTGCAGGTGATTATTACCCAGCGTTGCCGAAAGTGTTATTTCGAGACCCTGAACTCGCTGAGAGTCTGCACAGGTCTCCACCTCGTCTCGATTCGCCTGTTAAGCGGCGTTCGGAAGTGTCACTTTGGTACAGATACTAACGGGTTAACAGTGTACCGGCTACGCTGTGGTGACAGCTAGAAGGTAATTTTATAGACGACATGCGAGTTCTGCCGAAAGACAGACTCGGTGCCTTGGGGTTCAGAATTTGTATGACCGAAGGTGGGTGGGATCACGCCGGGCATTACCTTAAAGCCAGTGAACACTGGTGCTCTTGGAATCTAACTCATAAAAATGTCTTTTATTTTGTTTAAGTGTTTTTTTTTTTAAAGAGATTTTCAAGTCTCAGAAAATGAAGAGGAATATCTTTTTACAAAAAAGTTTGTTAGTCACTAAGTTCAAATTTACAGAGTGAATATCAGATCAGTGTTACACCGATTGGTCTCGTTTGTAAAGAGCATCTTATTTGCTGGTGCTGACTACAGAGGTTTTTGGTTTTTATTTTTGGCTTACTATACATCATGCTGGGTGTTTATGCACCTTTTCTCTCAAGCTAATACGTTTTTACTACAAGTGGGAATTGTTTAATATTAAGAGTACAGCACTTGTGTTTTATACCATAGGTCAGAACTCAGTAGGTTAAGGAATTTCTTAGTAGATAGTCAGAGATTCTAATAGAATTAAAGGTATTACGGTGTTATTTGATAGTATTAAACTAGATGCTTATCTCTGTATTCTGTGGGAAGTCTTTAGGATTGGGGGGGTATCTTTCAGTCTAGCCTATTGTCTGGTTTTTCAATATCTAGGTGCAAGTAGAAGAATTTGAATCCTGAGTGATGAGTTGTCAGCATGGCCTGTCATTTCAGGACTGGGGTAAAAAGCCTGGTCAGTTGGTGCTGTTTGCCTAAATAACATAAGCGTTGCAGTCACTTAAAATATTAAAACAAGATAAAATGAGAGACAATACAGGCGATTTTGTTTGAACACTAGATCTTTGATGTCTGGTTTGTATTTCATAGTTAAAGGACATCCCTTTTTGGACTGGTTGTATTTCCAATGCTCAGTAGTGATATGTGACTTAACTAGGAATAGTGTAGTTTTCATGAATTGTCTAGTTAGCTACTTTTCAAACATTATGTTTCACCTTGAAAATTAGCACTTCTCAATGTTGCTGTGGAAAAAAAGTACCTGGACTTAAGAGAATTGTGAGTCGTGTCGTGTCCCCCCCCCCCCCCAGGTGCCTTGGCGCAGGGGCAAACCAAATGATTTCTCGGGCTGGATAGGCCTGTGGGCCAGACTTTTCCCATCCTTACTAGGTAGCTTCGCATTATCAGCCAAAGTGGTTTTTATTGTTGTTGTTTTGTCTCCTCCACAGTTTCATCTCAAATGTGAGGAAATTGCATCCAGTGATTTCTTAATAAGCTCTAGTATTATTCTGAGACAGCTGGCAACTGCACTTTAATTAGGTGTTTGTTACTTTTGCTTCTCTAGGAATGTTTTAAGAGGTTTTAAATGACAGATTAACTGGATGTTTCTTTATTTGTGACTGAGTTCATTATGAAATTATGTGATGTCATATTCACTCAAGAGCCCTTGCCCCCACTTTTTTTTGGGGGGATCAGTTACATAATTGCTTGATCGCGGGGGCGCTTGTTAGTAATTCACTATTCTGCAGTGTAGGCTATGAGTTACATACTAAGGATAAAGGGAAATTGTAAACTGGAGCAGAAATTTAAGTAACTAGCACCTCTCCTTTATTGGAGCTTGTGGGGCTTATGCTGTGGCTTTTTGACCTGAAAGCATACCTAAGATGATGGATGAGGCAGGTTTTAAAGGGTTGAGAAAAAAATGTGTGGGGTGTTCATTAAGGAGATATTTTGCCTTTTGCATTCATGAGAGGATTTGTATCAGAATTATTTGTTCTTAAATTAACAATTTGCATAGGAAAATTTAGAGGATTACTGGGCATTAAGTTGGCATTGTTTTATTTTTTTTCTACTTGGTATTTAGATGCATCGATACGATTGACAAGAACTTCTTTTGCCTCACTGAATGAGAGGAAAGGGCTCTTTTGGAAAACTTGCTACTTGACTCTGAAAATTTACCTTGAGGGTGGTGGTGTTGGTCATGTGCCCAATAGAGTGCATCTCTTATTATGCTGGGGCCCAGGTTCAAGCCTCTGGTCCCCACCTACAGGGAACAAGCAGTACTGTGTCCCTACTTTGCCCTCTTTATCTCGCCCTCCCTTTTCAATTTCTGTCCTCTGTCCTATCAAATACAGAAGAAGAAAAAAGAGAAAAGTGAGTTGTACAATGCACTAAGACCCAGCGACAATCTTGATAACAATAAAATTAAAAAAAAAAAAGATAAAGATAAATCTTAGGGGCAGGATAGAGCACACTGCAAGGATCCAGGGGAGGAATATGGTTGATATTGGAGTGCTATGGGGTCGCTGTATTTTTTATTGCCACCAGGTTTATCTTTGGGGTTTGGTGCCAGCACTATAAACCTAGCTCTCCCAGTGGCCATCCCCTCCTTTTTTTTTAATAGGACAGAAGAACTGAGAGGAGAGAGAGACAGACACCTGCTTCACTGCTCATAAAGTGTGTCTCCCTCCACCTCAGATGGAGAGCAGGGAAGGGCTCAAAATCCAGACCTGTAAGATGTTTTAAAAGAAGGAAAAAGCCCATGCTAGAGCAGTAAACGCACATGTGAGCAACATCACAGCAAACCTAACATAAATCTCAGGCTTAGAACTATGTTTGGTAGGATGAGAATTTGTGATTCTGGGGGTAATTAGCACAGTGTCTAAAGCGTTGGACTTAATCACACAAACCTAGTTCTGTCCCAGAGATACTGTGATTTTGATGTTTATTTTATCATTAGCAAGTGGGACTGAATGACGAGACTGAAAGAAATATTTATATTGAAATGTGGCTAAAATGACACTCATAACAACCATAAGATGGAATATAAGTACTTTTTTCTACACATTTTATTTCAGTAGAAGAAGAGACACCTGCAGCCCTGCATCACCACTCGTGGAGCTTTCCCCCTGCAGGTGGGAGCCAGGGGCTTGAACCCAGGTCCTTGTGCATTGTAGCATGTGCACCACCACCTGGCCCCCAAACTCCTGCACTACTTATGTACGTACTTATGTATATACTTATTTACTATATGTAAAAGAAGTTTGAAAAGGCAAGGCAGAGAATTATAAACATCTGATAAAAATTATATTGGAAGTCTAAACTCTTGAGTAGGTATACATAGATAAAAGTTTTTTGCTTTTGCACTGTCCAGTGCATATTTCATAATGATGTAGATGATAGTTTAAAATACTGCTTTAGTAAAATTGACAAAATACAAACATGACATATATCTTCAGAAGTGTGTGTCCTTCCATCTGCATAAAACCTCAGTACAAACTGCAAATGTGATAGAAGCTGTGAGTTCTTACAGAAGAATTTCATGTTCCATTTTGAATATTACTGACACTTGTTTATGGACATGGGCGAAGAAACATAGTTTTAAACATAATGGTATCGGGGCCCGGTGATGACACACCTGGTTAAGTGCACACATTGCAGCCAGGTTCAAGCCTCAAGTCCCCACCTGCAGAGGGGAAGCTTCACAAGTGGTGAAGCAGGGCTGCAGGTGTCTATCTCCCTCTCCCTTCTAAATTTCTGTTTCTAGTCAATAAATAAAATATTTTTTTAAAAAAGACATTTCTTGAATATATATGGGTGCCAGGTGGTGATGCATCTGGTTAAACGCACACATTACAGTGCACAAAGACCCAGGTTCAAGCCCCTGTTTCCCACCTGCAGGGGGAAAGCTTCATGAGTGGTGAAGCAGGGCTATAGTTGTCTCTCTGTTTCTCTCCCTCTCTCCTTCTCCCCTCCCCTCTCAGTCTCTATTCAATAATAAAATAAAGTGAAAAGATTAAAAAACATCATGTCATACATTGCTACTTAGCAAAAAAAAAAAGGTGGATTTTAAAATGTTAGTGCAATGAAGTGAATATGAGTGATAGTTACAGAACTACATCTGACATAACTACAAAGATAAACAAGTTTATCGGGATGTTTCTCTGTGTTGGGGAGGGGAAATTACTGTCTTGCAAATTATTAATAGTTATTATTAGTTGAGTTGTTCTAGGTCATTAAGGTGCTTTGCACGTTTCTCAGTCTTTAAAGCAGCCCCATGAAGCGGATGTAGTAGTTACCCAATTGGAGATGAGCAACTAAATCTCAGCAGAGTTGGGCCGCTTGCCCAAGAACACAGCCACTCAGCTGCAGAATTGATTCAGCTAAACTCCTTTTTTATTGCTACTTTGATACATTGAGAGACTTTCTTATGGTACTTTTGTGACTTTGAATCGGTGGGGTAGTAAAAAGTGGATTTAAGTTTATAGTTTAAAACGCTGTCTCTGAGACCCTTAGCACCCTTTCCATGCCTTTCCTGTATGAGATCCTGGGTCCGGTTCCTAGGAACATCTAGAAACAGCTGATATTTCATGAGGTAGAGCAGTCCTTTGGTTCTTTTTTTCTGCCTTCATTTATTTATTTTTTATTTGTTGGATGGGGATAACCAGAAAATGGCAGGGGGCGGGGATACCTGCAGCACTGCTTCACCACTTTTTTTTTTTTTTCCTTTCTTTTTTTTTTTTTGCCACCAGGGTTATTGCTGGGGCTCAGTGCCTGCACTATAAATCCACTGCTCCTGGAGGCTTTTTTTTTTTTTCCCTTTTGTTGCCTTTGTGTTTTGGTTTTTGTTTTAATCATTGTTGTGGTTATTATTATTGTTATTGATGTCCTTGTTGGATAGGATAGAAAGACATGGAGAGGGGAGGGAGGGGAGAAAGACACCTGCAGACCATCACAGCTTGTGAAGCTACCCGCTACCTCTGGGGAGCTGGGGGCTCAAACCAGGATCCTTACACCAGTCCTTGTGCTTTGCGCCACATGTGCTTAACCTGCTGCACTACCGCCCGACCCCCTTCTTCACCACTCTTAAAACTTCACCAGCAGGTGCTCTACCACCTGGCCCCCTTTTCTGTCTTTTTTTTTTTTTTTTTTGCTTTACCAGAACACTGTTCAGCTCTGGCTTATGGTGGTGCAAGGGATTGAACCTAGGGCTTTGGAGCCTCAGGCATGAGAGTCTGTTTGCATAACCATTATGCTATCTACCCTCTGCCCCCTTTTCTGTCTTTTAGTAATTATCTGAAAGGTCAAAGTGAGGTATTTGGGGCTGATTTCATCTTGTCTGAGAATGCTTTTATAATTAACATTGATGGTTGCGGTTATAAGAAGTTGAATAACCGTTGTCCATTTGGTATTAATTATGGGAGTTCAAGTTCCATAGAGGCCCAGACGTTATACAGTGTGTTTGGAGACACTGATAGTAAATGTGGAGGCAGGACTCAAAACAAACCAGGTCTCTGGTTCTAAAGTATACTTTGTATCATCTCTTTACATTCCAGTTATGGGGGGGGTGCTGGACCTCATGAACTAAGAAAACAGACTAGATAGTCCTTCCCCCCCTTCTGTTTCCCAGTCCCCCAGTATTGTGCAGTTAGGGGTGTTGTGATGGCTGCATTTGACTTGACTATATAGTGTGTAGACTTTGTGATGCAGTGCCAGAGACTGAACCCAGGGTCCCATTGAGCCACCTTCTTGGTCCAGTGTTCTACTTATTTTTAATATTTTTCATGCCTTTTGTTGCCCTCATTTATCATTGTTGTGGTTATTATTTATTGTTGTCGTTGTTGTTGGTAGGACCAAGAGAAATCGAGACAGCAGGGGAAGACAGAGAGAGGGAAAGATAGGTATCTGCAGACCTGCCTCACTGCTTGTGAATTGGGATCCTTTTGCTGGTCCTTGCACTTTGCACCATGTGCACTTAACCTGCTGTGCTACTGCCCAGCCCCCTAAACTTAGGATCTTCTTATACTTGAGGTGCCAGCTCTTTATCCTCTGTGCCATCACCCAGGTCACTTTATTTTTTTATGAGACTCTAAGCATATTCAGAGCACTTACTCCATCATCAGTGGAGGCTTTTTTTTTTTCCCCTCCTGACTTGCTTTTGTCTTTGTCCTTCTCAGGTGGCATTGGGGTACAAACATGGGCTCCTTGGTGAACAGTACTGATTTTGGGGAAAGATTTTTGGCTTACAAAGTCATTTAGTAAGCTCTGGCTTATGGTAGTGCAGAGAATTGAACCTGGGACTTTGGAGTCTTGAGCATCAGGGTCTCTTTGCATAACTGTTATGCTATCTAAACCAGTCAAGCTAAATTTTCTTACTATTTACTTATTTGGATAGAGGCAGAAATTGAGAGGAAGCAGGGGGATAAGGAGGGAGGCCTGGTCCATACTCCCAGAGGGATAGAGAATGGGAAAGCTATTGGGGAGGGGAGGGGATAAATAAATATAAAATAAAAATAAAGTATAAAAAAAAAAAGGAGGGAGGCCTACAGTACTCCTTCACAGCCTTTGACACTTTTCTCCTGCAGGTGAGGTAACATGCAAACTCTGCTGGGCCCTCTCTCTTGATTCTCATTGCCACTAGGGTTATTGCTGGGGTTTGGTACCAAGATGGCAAATCAACTGGGTGCATCAGCATACATACATAAAAATGGCTGGGTTTTGTAAAGTTTGTCCAGTTTAAATGAATGAAGGTGATCTAATTCTTTCTCTCTTACAGGGAACCAGGATTACTGAGGAGGAAGCCTTCCTGTGCCACTCCACTGATTTCCTTTTCAACATCCACTCTGGATAATCTTCACTGTGGGATGAGGTAGTAGGTTGTATAGTTTTTAGGGTCACACCCACCACTGGGAGATAACTATACAATCTACTGTCTTTCCTAACGTGATAGAAAAGTCTGCATCCAGGCAGCCTCGTGGAAATTCTGCAAACTACAGTATTTCTTAAGAATTTGTAAACATGCTTTAGTGTAACACTTTTACATGGTACAAATTGTTTATTTTAGAGATTTAGAGACAAGTTGTTGAAGGAGTCATTTTTTATAACTGATGCTTACAGTTTTGTGTTGAATTCACTATTGAAAGTGAGTGTTCTCCATTCCAGAAGAGAAACTTGCTCTGTCAGAGTGAGGTAGTAGATTGTATAGTTGTGGGGTAGTGATTTTACCCTATTCAGGAGATAACTATACAATCTATTGCCTTCCCTGAGGAGTGGACATGCTGCATTTTAAAGTTTATTTTGCATTTAGTTATTTTATATTGATTGCTTATTTTCTGCCTTAGTGTACTTGCTAAATAGACATAGTAATTTGCTATTTTATTTTCATGTGGTATATTTCAGAAATATGAAATTATGCAAAATGTGGGTTGAAAAGTTATTTATTTTTCCAGAAAATGGCATTACTTGCCTCTAGGATTATGAATATGTTCATTGCCCCAACACCCCCATGCACATAGGCAGTGCAAGATCCTGGTTGATGGGAGCTTTATAAAATGTAGTCGAGTTGTATTTTATTCCTCATCTTGGGTTTTTGGGTGGCCTTGGGCCACCAACACTGTCGTGTCGTAACCACAGCTTCATTGGCATGTTAACTTGGTTGGCTTAACTTTCGGGCCTATAAAAGGGAAAGTGTGTTCTACCCTTCTTCCCTGATAAATATGTGTTTGCATATTCACTAGCTGGAGACAACCTGGGCGTCACTGGGGCTCCAACTCAGGACCTCGCGCTTGAGAGGTCAGTGCTTTACTATCACCCTGGCCACCTGGTTTGTCGTTTAAATAAGAAGTGAGAATGTTAGAGTTCCTTGAGCTCAACATCTATGAAGGCCCAGCTTTCAGCTTTCTTCCAGTGACCAGACCATCTGTTACCTTGGACTTCATAAGCAAGGCTGAAAGATACCCTATTTCTTTTCTTTTTTTTACCCGAGCACTGCTCAGCTCTGGCTTATGGTGGTATAGGGGATTGAACCTGGGACGTCGGAGCCTCAGGCATGGAAGTCTGTTTGCATAAGTATTCTGCTATCTACCCCTGCCCAAGATGCCCTATTTCAAATGCTTGCTGCCGATTTTGTTATGGGGAAAGAAGAACGAGGCAGGAATGACAGTGAGGAAGAAGTTCACCTTTTCCTGAGTACTAGTATTTCGATAATTACAGTGTGTACCATTGCAAGAACTTTGCATGAGAAAACATTGCATTCTATTTTGTGTGGCCTCAACCCGTGGTTGCTTTTAGGCCAAAAGTATGCCTTTTACTTCATCCTTAGCATGTAGACAGACACCACTATGGTGTGGAACTGGTCTCTTGATTATGAGCTGGACATCGGTTGCATTTTGTTACACCAAAGAAAAGCAGGAATGAAGAAATGGTTGACAAGTTGGACCGCTCATAGCTGTGTCCATTGTGTGGCAGGCACAATCTGGGGGGGGGGGGGGCTACTTTCATCCATGTGCTTCTGGTGCAGCCATTCTACAGTTGGGAACTTGTGCTTGTGTTACTATTAACTAGTGTCTGAGGAGAAGTTGGCTTTATATTTTGTGTTAATTACACAAGGACTCCTTTCATGTTTTTACTAACTAGGTCTGCAAAAAAATCATGGAGAAACTCTTGTATTTTTGCAAAGGTGCTTAGATCATTTTTGGTAGAGGGACCTTAAAACCCCTCTAAATGTTTTAGGTAATGCCAAATACCATGATCCAGAGTTTGTTTAATTCAAAGGTCAAAGGTCTCTGGGTACAGAAGAGAGGGACTCTAGCAAATACATGTGATCTACAGAAGATAGTAGACTGCTCCAAGTCGTCAGGCAAGCAAGACTTAAACGTGTCGCTGAAGTTTTCAGTTTATCAGGACAAGGGAATTTTATGGAGTTGGATGTTTAAGTTTAGCTGATACATTTAACATGTAAAAAAAAAAAAAAACCATTCCAACTATATATGTGGACTGCGTTTTGTAACTTCTATGAAGTTTGAGTTTTATTTTTAATTGTGCTTCTTATTAAGCCATATGACCAGTAACTTTTTAAAAGTATCAGTGAAAGAATTATAGTTGGTTTGGAGTTGAAGTAAATCCTGAAGACTATGGTCTGATTTAACAGGTTAATTTGAAATGAATGCATCTTCAAAGTAGAAGACCTTCAAGGAAAAAAAATATATATGGGTTCCTAGGAAGAGGTAGTAGGTTGCATAGTTTTAGGGCAGGGATTTTGCCCACAAGGAGGTAACTGCTGCCTTTCTTAGGGCCTTAAAATTCCACGGTAACCTGATTGGTGTGAGCAGTTTTTTTCTGTAGGAGAAAGACATTTATTTGCTCATAAATAAAAGCATTTCAGGAATAGCAAAGGGAGTAATGACTGCACTTAAGAGACAGCAGCATGGTGCCACACATGACAATTAAAACTGAAATCTAGTAAGCTAATGATGAGGTGTCAAGGGGGTGTTGGGGACCCAGTACACTATGGTGAAGGAAGTTGGGAAGTGGTGTGCTGTTGTGGGCAAAGGAGAATTCTGGTGTATGTTTCATTAACCATCCCACTTTGGGGGTCCCTGGAAATTTTTATCTTTGGTCATGTTCTTTCTGTGTCCTGGAAACCACCAGCAATTTCCATCTTTGATTCTTCTGTTACACCTGAACTGAAAGGGTAGAGAGATGTTGGTGTTTCCCACATTCTGTCTGTAAATAGCTTACTGATTTAAGAGTGTTCTTTGGGGGCACTGTGCATTGTGTAATGGAGCGCCCAGTATCATTTGTAACCTTAATGAAAGAGATGTTTTTATACAAAGGTCAAAAATGAAAGCAGTTGTCACGGTTTTGTAATTGTGATATACTAAACATCTTTTCAATAAAAGTTACGCTTTAAAACATGCTTTTCAAGTCATTTATAACCTTAATTTTATCACAATTTGTAACAAGTCCTCAATTGCTGGATTTGGGTCAAACAGTACCATATTCAGAGTGATGGTGTTTGTGTGTTCATCTAAGAATGTACCCTTAGTTTTTTTTTCAAATGACTGACTATAAACACCTAAATATATCCTCATTTTTTAACTTGTCTTTTTAAAAATATTTATTCCCTTTTGTTGTCCTTGTTTATTGTTGTAGTTATTATTGTTACTAATGTCATCCTTGTTGGATAGGACAGAGAGAAATGGAGGGAGGGGCAGAGAAAGATAGACACCTGCTGCAGACCTGCTTCACCACTTGTGAAGCAACTCCCCTGCAGGTGGGGAGCCAGGAGTTCGAGCCAGATCCTTATTCCAATCCTTGTGCTCTGCACCACCCGACTCCTAACTTGTCTTCTTTTAATTGGGTTAATGCTTTATAGTAAATACAGTTTTGGTACATTTGTAAAAATTCTCAATTTCCTGCAGAACATTCTAACCCCCCACCTAGGTCCTCCACCATCATGCATCAGGACCCGAAACCCCACCGCCACCCCCCAAGTCCTTTACTTTTTGGTACAATACACCAAACGCAGTTCAAGTTCTGCTTTGTGTTTCCCCTTATTTCTCATCTATAAATGAGATCATCCCATATTCATCCTTCTCTTTCTGGCTTCCAAGATGAGGTGAAGGTCAGTTCATTATTCTTGATAGCTGAGTAGTATTCCATTGGGTAAAGCACAACTTTCTCAGCCACTCATCTGCTATTGGGCATCTGGGGGTTTATTAATACAAGAGAGAAAGAGAGAGAAAGCATCACTGCACCATCTCCCCTGCTTGAATGCACGTATTACCTAGCACCCTCCCCCCACCTGCAAGGAGAAAGCTTCATGAGTGGTGTACAGGTGTCGTTCTCCCCAACTCCCCTTAATTTCTGTCCTGTAAAATAAAAGGAAAATGGCCACCAGAAGTGGACTCATTGTGCAGTGCAGGCACTGACCCTCAGAATAACAAAGCGATTTAAGTTGCAGGATGATAGGTTGCAGAGGAGCTGAGTGACATTTCCCATGCTATTCCTCAAAGTAGTCCAGTGGGTGAAAGACTAGTTCTAGGCAAATTCTTCACCTGTGGCTACCCGGACTTTAAATTTTCTCAGTAAATTAAGGTGGTTGGGCCTGATACATAAAACATAGTTTGGCATCAGGAAGTGTCATGGTAGGACACACACCTTAAATATCTGTGCCCGGGCTATTAGAAAGTTCTGGGAGTGGTGGGATCTTGTAGGTGTGAGGTTCTAGTTTCAAAAGAAAGGTTAAAGATTTTTTAAATCTGAAGTTAGGTGTGGTCCAGGAGGTGGCACAATGGGTAGTGTTTGTTTCAGCAGGCTGTGTACCAGAGTGGTGTCTGAGTCATTCCTCCTGTCCTCATTAACATATTTAATAGATACATATATGCCAATACGTAGGCAAAGAGGAAATGAAGTTGATGCTGGCTGCAGAGGGTTGGAGTTCATTTAGATAGATCTAGGTTAGCTCTAGCTTTGTTTATACAAGTAGTGCAAGTCTTGCCTTCCATGGTTAGGGGTCATGGTGAAGAGGCAGAGAAGCTGAGCGGTCCTTGGAGGTCGGACAGCAGTGCTTCCTGCAACAATTAGTTGAATAGACTTGTGTTCCAGCATCTTGGGACTCCGAAATTGATGCAAACCCTATATTTGGCAGTTTTTATTTTTACCATCTGAGGGCCTCACCACTCCAAGCTGACTTTCTAGTAGGGGGAGGGAGAGAAAAACAGCACGGAAGCTTCCTCTAGTGCCATTAATACCCATATGCCAGGAGGGGGCACGTGGGTCACACACATGGTAACGCAGGTGCCCTACAGATGAGCCAGCTCACTGACCGCTTTAGTTGGATTTAAAGGCTGTATTTCCTAGGGATGGAGTGATTGCAGTGAACTATAGTAAAGTTAGAAAAAACTGCAAAGAAACATGACTTAGAGCTAGAATTGAAATTGATTTATTTTTTACCAGAGCACTCTTCAGCTCTGGCTTATGATGGTGCTGGGTATTGAGCTGTGGTCCTTTGGTGTCTCAGGCATGAAAGATTGTTTTTATTCCTCCAGGCTAATCACTGGGGCTTGGTGTCCACACTATGAATCCATGGCTCCAGGCAGACATTTTTTCCTTTTCCCCCTATATTATTCAATAGGACAGAGGTAGTGAGAGGGGAGGAGGAGAGAAAAAGAGACACCTACCTGCAAATCTGCTTCACTGCTCATGAAGTGTCCCCCCTGCAGGTGGGGAGTGGGGGCTCAAACTCAGGTCCTTGCACATAGTAATATGTGTGCTTAACTGGATGTGCCACCACCTGGCCCCATGATAGGTTTTTTTTTCAGGACCATTATACGATCTTCCCCAGCTTGCTGGCGTGGAACTGTAAAGACCAATAAATACCCTGGATTCTGACTCCTCTAATCTCTGACAGATGGTTTCCCTGCTGACGATTACCTCTACTGTCATTGGCCGTCACCCTTTGCCCAAGACATAAGGATGTACTGGAAAAAAGAAGTTTGTCTCACAAGGTCCTACATAACTTGGAAATCCAAAAAAATTTCAGGGGAAGTAGGTAGGGCAGGTACCTGAAGCAATAATAACAAGGGCCACAAAAATGGGGGAAATGGCCTCCAGGGGCAGTGGGTTTGTAGTGCAGGCACAAGCCCCAGCAATAACCCTGGAGGCTAAAAAAAAGATTTGAGTAGGGCTGGAGGCCATGATACAACCCTGCTGTGAGGTGGCATGCAGTGGGGAAGGCTGATGTCAAAGGCTATTTCAAAAAGGATCTTATGGACGTGAGGACAATCTCAATCTGTCACCTCATTGATTGCCAGGGTTGATTCGGCTAATCTGGCTGGCTAGACGGGTGTTCCCTTCCTCACTGCTCCGTGTGCGTCCCTCCCGAAGCTGCGCACTCTGTCGAAGAGGACAGCCTCCTCCGAGGAGATGGATCAGTCTTCCATAGAGGGTAGAGGGTATACGAGTAGCTGCGCTCCCCTGCTAGAACCTCCCAACAAGCTCTCAAAAAGGATTTTACTACACCTGTGTTCATAGCAGCACTATTTATAATAGCCCAGACACATACACAACACAGATGCTCAACACAACAGAATACTCCTCAGCTGTCAGAGATGATGGAATCCTCTCCTTAAGGGCAAGGATGAGTAAATGCCAGGTGATATCACCTAAAACGTGGAGGTTAAGAAACAAGGAAAAAGGCAACGTGAACTAGTCATGCTCTGTTGCAGAAAGGCCAAGAATTGGGAGTGGGAGGGGCAGAGCAGGGAAGAGGGTGGCGAGTGGGCATTGGGTTCATAAAACACTAGTTTGGTGGCGACAGTGGTGTGCAGACACCTATCATAGATGAGAAATTGGGGGCCAGGTGGTGGTGCACCTGGTTGGGAGCACAAGGACCCAAGTTAGAGCCCCTAGTCCCCACCTGCAGAGTGATGAAGTCGTGCTGCAGTTGTCTCTCCCTCTCTGTCACCCTTTCCCTCTCAATTTCTGTCTATCCAATAAATAAAGATAATGCCAAAAAAAGACAGAAATTGTACCCATGTGACATAGCTGTCTTGTAAATCATTTTCCTAATTAAAAACTTAAGTTTTTTATTTATTAGACAGATTGAGAGGACGGGAGAGGCAGAGTGACACCTGTAGCACCACTTCACCACTCGTGAAGCTTTCCCCCTGCAGTTGGGGACTGTGGTTCGAACCAGGGTCCTTGTACATTGTAACATGCTCAACCAGGTGCGCCACCGCCTAGCCCTAAAAAAAATATTTTTAAAATGGATCTTAGAAGTGACCATTGTGGTATGTAGTCCAGGTGGTGGCACAGTAGATAATGCATTAGACTCAAGCATGAATTCCTGAATACAATCCCCAGCAGCATGAGTATCAGACTGATGTCTGGATCTCTCTCTCTCTCTCTCTCTCTTTTCTTTCTCATTAGTAAAAATCTTTTAAAAGAAGGAATGACCATTGTGAAGGACCAAGTTCAGGCTATGTTGCCCCCTCGCTGGTGCTGAGACCTTACTCCATTAGAATTTGGGGAGGAAATTGAATTTGATAAACTATTAAAAGCTGTTTCAAATCAAAGCAGTTACTTTAATTGGATGACATCTCTATTTACTGCCATGTGGCACAAGGAGATTCAAAGAGCTTCAAATAAAATTTGTGAATGATAGCTGTAGCTTGAGTGACAGCTGTAAAATTTGAACCTCTATTTTAATATTCTCTTTTGTTGCCCTTGTTTCATTATTGTAGTTATTGATGTCGTTGGATAGGACAGAGAGAAATGGAGAGAGGAGGGGTAGACAGGGAAAGATAGAAACTTGTAGACAAGTGGTCCAGGAGGTGGCGCAATTGATAAATCATTGGACTCTCAAGCATGAGGTCTAGAGTTCAATCTCTGGCAGCACATGTACCAGAGTGATATCTGGTTCTTTCTCATGAATAAATAAATAAAATATTAAAAAAAAAAAAAAACTTGTAGACCGGGAGTCGGGCGGTGGCGCAGTGGGTTAAGCGCATGTGGCGCAAAGTGCAAGGACCGGCATGAGGATCCCGGTTCGAGCCCCTGGCTCCCCACCTGCAGGGGAGTCGCTTCACAGGTGGTGAAGCAGGTCTGCAGGTGTCTGTCTATCTCACCCCCTCTCTGTCTTCCCCTCCTCTCTCCATTTCTCTCTGTCCTATCCAACATCGAACGACATCATCAATAACAACAATAAAAAAGAAAAAGGGAGCTGGGCGGTGGCGCAGCGGGTTAAATGCAGATGGCGTGAAGCACAAGGACGCGCTTAAGGATCCCAGTTGGAGCCCCCACTCCCCACCTGCAGGGGAGTCGCTTCACAGGCGGTGAAGCAGGTCTGCAGGTGTCTATCTTTCTCTCCTCCTGTTTTCCCCTCCTCTCTCGATTTCTCTCTTCTATCCAACAACAACAATAACAACTACAAGAAGCACAACAACAAGGGTAACAAAATGGGAAAAATAGCCTCCAGAAGCAGTGGATTTGTGGTACAGGCACCGAGCCCCAGTGATAACCCTGGAGGCAAAAAAAAAAGGGCAACAAAAGGGAAAATAAATATGAAAAAACTTCAACTTTAATGTATCTGTGCATGCAGTGTTCCATAAATACTTGAAAACTTCTAGTCCGTTTTTCCTCTCAATATTCAATGTCTTGCTTGACTTTACCTGTTAGTTTTGTTAAATAAAATTTTTTCTATTAAAATTAATACTCCATACTCGTTTTTTTTCTTTTTTAAAGATTTTATTTATCTATGATAAAGACAAGAGGAGAGAGAAAGAACCAGACATCACTCTGGCACATGTACTGCGGGGATCGAACTTGGGACCTCATGCTTGAGAGTCCAAAATTTTATCACTGCGCCACCTACTGGACCACAAGGGTTTTTTTTTCTAATTTTTCAAGTTTGACATTTGCTGTCATTGCTTCCTTGTCTTGATGCTGAATGCAAGCAACTACTAAAGTAGTATGATGAGTCGGGCGACCCAGATGTGGCCGACCATCTCATTGCCTCCCTGGATGCAGCACGCCAAGCCCACTGGCAACAACTCACGGAAAGTCTGAACTTCACCCACTCAAGTAGGAAGGCCTGGAAGCTTCTTCATAGCCTGGGTGTCGGTAGCCAACCCTCTCCCGTCTCCCACCCTCCTGTATCTCCAAACTCAGTGGCCAGTCACCTAAGTTGGACGTGCTAAAATCGACCCAGTCTGGAAAAGAGAAATTTCCCATGAGTGGTCATCCCACTTCCGTTTATCTTGTCCATCTCCAAAACTCTCTCCCTTTACACTGTCTGAACTGGAAGACGCTTTGAAGAGGGTTAAACCGGGAACGGCTGCTGGCTATGATAACATCACCCCAGAACTCATTCTTAACTTGGACCCCGTGGCAAAGAAGTGACTCACTACATTCCTGTCCCACATCTTGGAATCCGAATCTATGCCCAAAAGTTGGCATCGTGCGAAGAATAATAGCAGTTTTGAAACCAAAGAAAGACCCAACACTGGCCGCCAGCTATAGACCAATTTCTCTCCTCTCCGTGTGTTACAAACTCCTTGAGAGGCTGCTTCTGTCACTAATTTCTACTCTTACAGAGAAATTCCTATCACTCGCCCAAGCTGGTTTCCGCCCAGGAAGATGTACCTGCGAACAAGTCCTGGCCCTCTCAACTTACATTGAAAATGGATTCCAGAAGAATTTAAAGACGGGTGCTGTCTTTGTCGATCTCACAGCAGCCTATGATACGTACGGTCTGGCATCGTGGTCTCCTAGTCAAGATCTCAAGATGCCTGCCTCCAAGGGTGGCCAACACTATCGTTTCTTCTCCAAAACAGAAGATTCCGGGTGCATCTGGGTGACAAGTCTAGCAAATGGAGACTTGTCTCAAGTGGCCTCCCCCAGGGCTCTGTTCTGGCTCCTACGCTATTTAATATTTACATCAATGACCTCCCAGAAACTTCTTCAAGGAAGTTCATCTACGCCGATGACATCTGCTGTGCAACTCAGGCATCCAAGTTCGACATCCTCGAGGAAACACTCACGAAAGACATGTCTCTGATATCTGATGACTGTAAAAAATGGCGACTAATCCCTAGCACTGCAAAAACGGTATCATCTGTTTTCCACCTACACCATGCCTCGGCCTCGCGTGAGCGTAATGTGCAGCTTGGCGATATGAGAATCCGGCATGAAGCCCAGCCAGTCTATCTCGGCGTTACTCTCGATCGCACCCTGTCATTTCACGAACATCTCATAAAAACTGCAGCAAAGGTGGATGCGAGGAATAACATCATTGCAAGACTGGCCAGCTCCTCATGGGGCGCGAGCGCTTCCACACTACAATCATCATCTCTGGCATTATGCTATTCCACTGCAGAATACTGTGCCCCAGTATGGTTCCATAGCCCCCATGTCCACTTGGTCGATTCCAAATTATATTCCTCCATGAGGATCATTTCTGGAACCATCCGTTCCACCCCGGTTCCATGGCTGCCAGTTCTTAGCAACATCGCCCCGCCAGATATTCGTCGGGATGCGGCATCATCTAAGTTCATTTCCCACGTCTACGCTCCACCGGACCTGCCAATATACGCGGATATCTTCGCCCACCCTGTCCAACACTTGACGTCTCGTCATCCAATCTGGTCTCCTACGCCTACACTGAACTTCTCTGTTCCAGACTTTTGGAAACAGAGTTGGCAGTCAGCTGAGGTAAAGAACAAACACCTCATCACAGACCCCTGCGAGCGTCAACCCGGCTTTGACCTAGCACGTTATGATTGGGCCCTCCTCAATCGCTATCGTACAGGCCATGGCCGGTGCGCCGCTATGTTCCATCGCTGGGGAGCCAGAGACGACCCGAACTGCCCCTGCGGCTACAGACAGACTATGACCCACATAGTCAACGACTGCCACCTCTCCAGATTCAAAGGAGGTCTCGAAACCTTACATCAGGCTCAACCTGACGCTGTTGACTGGCTACGGAAGAAGGGCAAACGCTAGAAGAAGAATTGCTTCCTTTGAGGCTGTTATATATGTCTCTTTAAAATTATTATCTCCAGCAAGGGCAACAAAAGGGAATAAATAAATAATAAATAATAAATAAAATAAAATTATTATCTCTTAATTATTGAATAGAGACAGCCAGAAATCAAGCAGGAAGGGGGAGACGGGGAGAGAGACACCTACAGCACTGTTTCATCACTCGAAAAGCTTTCCTCCTGCAGGTCGGGACCGGGGGCTCGAACCTGTGTGCATTGTAACATGTGCACTCAACCTGGCCCCTTAAATAAATTTGCATGTTGCATTTTTTTTTTAAGTTCTATCATCACAAGATCACTAAAGTTCAGTTTTGATAACTACTGTTACTGTCTTTCCTCCAATATTCCTTTTTAATCCCCCCCCACCCTAGAGCACTGCTCAGCTCTGATTTATGGTGGTGTGGAGGACTGAACCTGGTACCTCTGAGCCTCAGGCATGAGAGTTTTGCATAACCATTATGCTATCTCCAGCACCCTCCCCCATTATTCTTATTAACTGATAGCCATAACTGTAATCTTCCTCTATAATGTCAGCATTTTGTGAATGTCATGTCAGTGGAGTCTAGTCTGTCACTTACTGAGATTAACTTTTTTCATTTGGCAGAATCCTCCTGGGTCCATCCAAGCTGCTATGTTCCTTATTATGGCTGAATTACACTCACTCCTTGCAGGACAGTTTCTGGTTTGCACAATTAGGAAAGGTCTATTATGGTGTTTGTGCACAGATAAAACTACAGGTTTTTGTTTCTCCGTAATAAATACTATGGAGGGAGTCGGAGGGTAGCGAAGTGGGTTAAACGCAGGTGGCATAAAGTGCAATGACCGGCTTAAGGATCTCGGTTTGACCCCCCCCCCCGGCACCCCACATGCAGGGGAGTCGCCTCACAAGCAGTGAAGCAGGTCTGCAGGTATCTATCTTTCTCTCCCCCTCTGTCTTCCCCTCCTCTCTCCATTTCTTTCTGTCCTATCCAACAACGATGACATCAATAACAACAGCAATAATAACTACAGCAATAAAACAAGGGCAACAAAGGGGAACTAATAAATTTTTTTTTAAAAAATACTATGGAGTACAACTATTGGGCCATATTTAGTTCTGTAAAACTGCCATGTCCGAGAGAGACCCCTCGCTTTATGTTCTCATCAGTAATGCAGAAGCAGCCCAGCTACTCTGCACCTCCCTCCCTAGCACTTGGTGTTATTGCTACTTTTGTTTTTCCCATTTCTGATAAGTGGTCATCTCTTCACGTGCTTACCTGCATTCTGCATATCCTAGCTAGTAAAATGTGTGGGGGGTTTTTGCCTCCAGGGGTATTGCTGGGGCTCAGTGCCTGCACTACTCCTGGAGGCTATTTTTTTCTTTTTTTGTTGTTATTGTTGTTCTCGTTGTTGGATAGAACAGAGAGAAATGGAGAGGGGAAGGGAAGACGGGGAGAAAAAGACAGACACCTGCAGACTGCCTGTGAATCGACCCCCCCCAGAGGTGGGGAGCCTGGGGCTGGAACCGAGATCCTTATGCCGGTCCTTGTGCTTAGTGCCATGAACACTTACCCTGCTGGACTACCGCCTGGCCCCAGTGAAATGTGTCTTAATGTTTTACCTTTAAAAAGTGGTTTCCTGGGAGTTGAGCGGTAGCATAGCAGGTTAAGCGCAGGTGGTGCAAAGCACAAGGACCAGAGGAAGAATCCCAGTTCGAGCCTCTGACTCCCCACCTGCAGGGGCGTTGCTTCACAGACAGTGAAGCAGGTCTGCAGGTGTCTGTCTTTCTCTCCCCCCTCTGTCTTCCCCTCCTCTCTCCATTTCTCTCTGTCCTATCCAACAATGACAACATTAATAACAACAACAATAACTAACAACAATAGAAAAAGCAACAAGGGCAACAAAAGGGAAAATAAGTAAATAAAAATTTCAAAAGTGAATTCTTAAAAAAAAAATTTCTTAAAATAAAGAGGGTAGGGAGGGGGGTGGGCAGTGATGCACTGGGTTAAGTAGTGCCAAAACGCAAGGACCCTGGTTCAAGCACCTGACTCCCAGCTGCAGGGGAGTCGCTTCACAAGGTGTGAAGCAGGTCTGCAGGTGTCTATCATTCTCTCTACTCTATCTTCCCCTCCTCTCATCAAAAAAATCTTTTTTTTTTAAAATGGCCACAGGAGCTGTAGATGTGTAGTGCAGGCACCAAGCCCCAACAATAACCTGGGAGGCAAAAAAATTTTGTTTTAGTTTTGAGAGTCATTATATATTTTAGACACAAGTTCTTTGTTAGATATGTGGTGTGAAAGTATTCTTTTAAAAAAAGTATCTTCCCAGGTGTCCAACAACAGATGAGTGGCTGAGCAAGTTGTGGTCTATATACACAATGGAATACTACTCAGCTGTAAAAAATGGTTACTTCACCGTTTTCAGCCGATCTTGGATGGACCTTGAAAAAATCATGTTCAGTGAAATAAGTCAGAAACAGAAGGATGAATATGGGATGATCTCACTCTCAGGCCGAAGTTGAAAAACAAGATTAGAAAAGAAAACACAAGTCGAACCTGAAATGGAATTGGCGTATTACACCAAAGTAAAAGACTCTGGGGTGGGTGGATGGGTGGGGAGAATACAGGTCCATGAAAGATGATGAATGACATAGTGGGGGTTGTATTGTTAAATGGGAATCTGGGGAATGTTATGCATGTACAAACTATTGTATTTACTGTTGAATGTAAAGCATTAATTCCCCAATAAAGAAATAAATTATTAAAAAATAAATAAAAAATAAAAGTATCTTTATTTATTTGTTATTGGATAGAAACCGAGAGAAATTGAGAGGGGAAAGGGGACAATAAAGAGACAGAGACACCTGCAGCCCTGCCTCACCACTTGTGAAACTTTCCCCAGCAGGTGGGGGCCAGGGGCTTGCACCTGGGTCTGTCCTTGCACATTGTAATGTGAGCACTTAGGCAAGTGCGCCACTGCCTGGCCTCTATAAGTATTCTCTCCCAGCTTGTAGCTTATCTTTTTATTCTTTTTACAGAGTCTTATGCAGAGTAAAATTGTTATACCTCAAGATCAACTTATGAGCATTTCCTTTTATGAATCATGTGTGCAGGGTTAGTCTATGGCTGGTCCTGCCTGATCTCAAGTCCTGAAGGTTTTCTGCTGTTTCCCTTTTTAAAAAAAAGAAAAAAAAATTTTGGGAGTCGGGCAGTAGTGCAGCAGGTTAAGTGCATGTGGCGCAAAGCACAAGGACCAGCTTAAGGATCCCGGTTCGAGTCCCCAGCTCCCCACCTGCAAGGGAGTCACTTCACAGGCGGTGAAGCAGGTCTGCAGGTGTCTATCTTTCTCTCCCCCTCTCTGTCTTCCCCTCTTCTCTCCATTTCTCTCTGTCCTACCCAACAGTGACAACATCAATAACAACAACAACAATAAAACAAGAAGGGCAACAAAAGGAAATAAATATTTAAAAATTTTAAAAAACATTTTATTTGTTTATTAATGAGATAGGAGGAGAGAGAGAAAGAACCAGACATCTTTCTGGTACATATGCTGCCGGGGATCAAACTCAGGACCTCATGCTTGAGAGTCCAATGCTTTTTCCACTGCACCACCTCCCAGACCACATCCTTTTGTTTTGTGTGTGTGTTTCATTTAAGTCTGTGATTCATTTCAAGTTGGTTTGTTTTACAGAAGCATTGCTTGGGGGGGTCAGGCGGTGGCGCAGTGGGTTGAACACGTGGCATGAAACGCAAGGACCAGCGTAGGGATCCCGGTTCAAGCCCCCGGCTCCCCACCTGCAGGGGAGTCGCTTCACAGGCGGTGAAGTAGGTCTGCAGGTGTCTATCTTTCTCTCCCCCTCTGTCTTCCCCTCCTCTCTCCATTTCTCTCTGTCCTATCCAACAATGAATAACATCAACAATGGCAATAATAATAACCACAACGAGGCTACAACAACAAGGGCAACAAAAGGGGGAAGAAATGGCCTCCAAGAGCGGTGGATTTATGGTGCAAAAAAAAAAAAAAAAGAAGCATTGCTTGGTGTAGTTCATGGTGGTACAGGGGATTGAATTTGGGACTTTGTAGCTTCACACTTGAGAGTCTCTTTGCATAACAATTATGCTATCTACCCCTGCCCCTCTATAACTTTTTTTTTTAAAGAATTTATTTATTTATTCATGAGAAATGATAGGAGAGAGAGAGAAAGAAACAGGCATCACTCTGGTACACGTGCTGCCGGGGACTGAACTCAGGACCTCATGCTTGAGAGTCCCAAACCTTATCCACTGCGCCACCTCCCGGACCACAACTTTTTTTTTTAACCAGAGCACTGCTCAGCTCTGGCTTATGGTGGTGCGGGGGATTGAACCTGGGACTTTGGAGCCTCAGGCTTGAGAGACTCTTTGCATAACCATTATGCTGTCTACTCTGCCCCCCCTTTTTTTAAATAAAGGAGGCATCCTTCCAGGTGAGTTAGTTTATTGGACTGTAATTCTCTATGTACTTCCTTATTTATTTTTACCAGAGCACTGCTCAGCTTTGGTTTATTGGTTGTGCAGGGGATTGAACCTGGGACTTTGGAGCCTCAAACACACGAGTCTCTTTACATAACCATTATACTATCTACCCTCTGCCCCAAATGTTTGTTTTTAGTATAGGAATATACAATTAATTTTTTGTCTTATTTAATTTTGTATGACTTTACTGAATTTCTCCTTTAAGTTTAGGTTTTTCTATTGTCTATGACCTATGTTGAGCTGATTTTTAACATGAGAGGTATAAATTGAATATCTTTTTTAAAATTTTATTTATTGATTCATGAGAAATGATAGAGAAAGAACCAGACATCACTCTGATACATGTGCTGCCGGGGATTGAACTCAGGACCTCATGCTTGAGAGTCCAATGCCTTATCCACTGCACCACCTCCCGGACCACTAGATTGAATATCTTTATTACTATTATTTTTTTTTTTTTCCTAACACCATTATTATTTTTTTTTACCAGAGCACTGCTCAGCTCTGTCTCTCGCCTTCTCTATCACCCCCTTCCCTCTCAATTTCTGGCTGTCTCTATCCAATAAATAAATATTTTTAAAAATATTTTAAAAAGGAATATGATGTCATGGAATGGATTCATGGTCTCATATTTGATGATATGACTAAATAGTCTTTTGGGTTCAATTTTAAAAAATCAAGAAAAGGGAAAATAATAATTAAAAAAAAGTCTTGAAGTTCACATGTCTCTCAGTCTCTCTCCCTCTCCATCTCCCCTCCACTTTCAAATTCTTTCTGTCTTATCGAAAGAAAGGACAGAATAAAGGGAGAAATAAAGGGAAGAAGGAAGGAAGGAAAGAAGGAAAAAAGCCACCAAGAGCTGTGGATTCACTCTGCAGGCATGGATCGTCAGTGATAACCTGGTGGTGATAAAAAGAATGAATACTAAAACTTTGTTTCAACATGGAACTAATATAAAATCTACGGTTCCTGGGGGCCATTTTTTTCCGTTTTTTAATTTGGCAGGAAAGAGAATATATATATATATATATATATAGAGAGAGAGAGAGAGAGAGAGAGAGAGAGAGAGGGAGAGGGAGAGGGAGAGGGAGACCTGTAAACTTGCTTCACTGCTCATGAAGTATCCTGAAGTATCCTCTTTGCGGGTGGGGAGCTGGGGCTGAGAACTCTTGGTGCTGGGTATGGTGTAAACTATTATTAAGTCAGGGGTGGGTGGTGACACACCTGGTTGTGCGCACGTTACAGTGCACAAGGACCAAGGTTCGAGTACCCAGTCCCCATCTGCAGGGGGAAAGTTTTGCGAGTGGTGAAGCAGTGCTGCAGGTGTCCCTCTGTCTTCCATCTTGATTTCTGGCTATCTCTATCCAATAAACAAGATAAAAAAATTTTAGGTAGTCGGGCGGTAGCGCAGCGGGCTAAGCGCAGGTGACGCAAAGCACAAGGACCGGCATAAGGATCCCTGTTCGAACCCGACTCCCCACCTGCAGGGGAGTCGCGTCACAGGCGGTGAAGCAGGTCTGCAGGTGTCTGTCTTTCTCTCCTCCTCTCTGTCTTCCCCTCCTCTCTCCATTTCTCTCTGTCCTATCCAACAACAACAACAACAATAGTAACTACAACAATAAAACAAGGGCAACAAAAGGGAATAAATAAATAAAATAAATATTAAAAAAAATTTTAAGTTATAAAAAATAAACTTTTAGGGTGGGAGTAGATAGCATAATGGTTAGGCAAAGAGACTCTGATGCCTGAGGCTCCAAAGTCCCAGGTTCAATCCTGCACCACCATAAGCCAGAGCTGTGCAGTGCTCTGGCAAAAATAAATAAATAAAATAATAATAAACTATTAAGTCCAGGAGGTGGTGCAGTAGATAAAGCACTGGATTCTCTTTAAACATAAGGTTCCAAATTCAATCCCCAGCAGCCCTTATACCAGATGATGTCTGGCTTGTTCTCTCTCTCCTTTCTCGTTAATAAATAAAATCTGTTTAAAAACTATTATTAAATCATTAATAAGAACTAGGTATCTCTTTTTACATATTGATAAGACTTTACAACCCATCCATGTGTACCGTACAAGTAAAACAATCTTACTCAGGACTGGCTCCTGGCAACAAAGAGTCAGGCTGCCATCTGGTGGCCATGTTTCAAGTAGCACTCTGGGTGGATGTTTCCTGTGGCAGCCTCCAGACACTTTCCCCTCTTCCTGCCTGAGCTGGTGTGTGAGCAAAGGTCAGCAGAAAGGTTCAGAGTCTCCAGAGAGAAGTTCTTATAATCTGGAATGCAAAGACTTCCAGGCTGATACTCAGCCCGAGATGTAGCAGCAACTGGGAACAGACGGGGTAGAGAAGAAAAGGCCCACTTGGGGTTCACCTGATAAACAACTCTCAGGAGGTAAGGAAAGCCTGGCCCACCTAGCAGCATCACTCATTGTATCATGGAAATCACTTTAAAAATGCTGTGTGGTCTGGAAAGATAACATATTAGGTATGCGAAATATGCTCATTCTCAAGACTCTGAGGTCCCAAGTTCAGTCACTGAGCAGTGCCCTGGATAAAAAATAATACAGCCCACAATGACCCTGGGTCCATACTCCCAGAGGGATAGAGAATGGGAAAGCTATCAGGGGAGGGGATGGGATATGGAGATCGGGTGGTGGGAATTGTGTGGAGTTGTAAGTCTCCTATCCTATGGTTTTGTTAATGTCTCCTTTCTTAAATAAAAATAAAAATAATGGGGGAGTTTGGCGGTGGCGCAGCGGGTTAAGCGCACATGGCGTGAAGCGCAGGGACCTGCATAAGGATCCCGTTTCCAGCCTTCGGCTCCCCACCTGCAGGGGAGTCCCTTCACAGGCGGTGAAGCAGGTCTGCAGGTGTCTATCTTTCTTTCCCCCTCTGTCTTCCCCTCCTCTCTCCATTTCTCTCTGTCCTATCCAACAACGACGACAACAATAATAACTACAACAACAATAAAAACAACAAGGGCAACAAAAGGGAAAATAAAATTTTTAAAAATTTAAAAAATAGAAAAGCAAATAATAATGAGTGCCGGGCTGTAGTGTAGTGGCTTAAGTGCAGGTGGCACAAAGTACAAGGACTGACATAGGATCCTGGTTCCAGCCCCTGGCCCCACCTGCAGGGCAGTCGCTTCACAGGCAATAAAAGGGAAAATAAATAATTTTTTTTTAAGAAACATAATATAATCCCCCAATAAAGAAAAAAAAGAATAAAAGAGTTTGCCTGGAGCAGTGGAAAAACACAGATACAGAGCCCTAGCAATAAACTTTAGCAAAACACACATACAGATGGATAGATAAAATAAATAAATAAGCAGCCAGTTAAAACACACAGACACACAAAGTAGGCTCAGGAGATAGCATAATTGTAATGCTTTTATGCCTACGGCTCTGAAGTCCAATCTCTGGCCCACCATAAACCAGAGCTGAGCAGTGCTCTGGTATGTTTTTCTTAGTATGTCTTTTTCATTAAAATAAGTAAGACTTTAATGCCTCAGGCACCAGAGTTCCCAAATTCACCCCTAGTACCAGAGCTGAGCAGTGCTCTGGTGTCTCTGTTATTTCTCTCATTAAAAAACATATTTTGGGGGTACCGGGCGGTAGTGCAGCGGGTTAAGCACACAAGGCGAAAAGCACAGGGACCAGCATAATGATCCCGGTTTGAGCTCCTGGTACCCCACCTGCATGGGGGTTGCCTCAAGTGGTGAAGCAGGTCTGCAGGTGTCTTTCTCTCCCCATCTTCCCCTCCTCTCTGGATTTCTCTCTGTCCTATCCAACAACGACAGCAATAAGAACAATAACAACTACAATGATTCATATTGGTAATACTGTACAAGGGCAACAAAAGGGGAAAAGCAGCCTCCAAGAGCAGTGGGTTCCTAGTGCTGAGCCCCAGAATAACTCTGGCGGCAAATTATATATATGTACTTTTCAAAGTTAAATTTATTTTTAAATATTTATTTCCTTTTGTCGCCCTTGTTATTTTATTGTTGTAGTTATTATTGATGTCATCGTTGTTGTTGGATAGGACAGAGAGAAATGGAGAGAGGAGGGAAGGACAGAGAGGGGGAGAGAAAGATAGACACCTGCAGACCTGCTTCACTGCCTGTGAAGTGACTCCCCTGCAGGTGGGAGCCAGGGACTCGAACCAGGATCCTTACGCTGGTCCTTGCGCTTTGTGCCATGTGCACTTAATCCACTGCGCTGCTGCCTGACTTCCTTAAATTAAAATTTTCAACAGGAGGTGAGTAGACAGTTCAACTGATAAAGTGAACACTTTACCATTTGTAAGGACCTGTGTTTGAGCCCCTGGCCAACCTCCTCTTCCCTCTCCTGGAGCAATGATATCAAATAAAGCCCTGGTGGCAAAAACAAAGATACCGAGGGTGAAGTCTGAGATAGTTCCAAATGCAGAACTCGGGTGCATTATCCTCCCAATGTGAATCTGTTCACTTACTAGAAGCCCCAGAAGAACCAGTTCAGAGAATGGAGGCCTTGAAGTCCCAGGTTCAGTCTCTGGCATCACCCTAAGCCAGAGCTGAGCAATGCTCTAGTGTCTGTCTGTCTCTCCTTTCTCTCTCTCATTAAAATAAATATTTTAAAAAGAGAGAACAGACACTTTATCATGTAACTTTCAGTCCTTCCTTTAGAAGATAAGGTGGTAGTCCAGGAAATAGCATAGTAGTTAAAGCATTGGACTCTTAAGCATTAGGTCTTGAGTTCAATCCCTGGCAGCACATGTACCAAAGTGATATCTGATTCTTTCTCTCTCCTCCTACCTTCCTCATGAATAAATCAATAAAATCTTAAAAAAAAAAGAGGGCGGAGGGTAGATAGCACAATGGTTATGCAAACAGACTATCATGCCTGAAGCTCCAGAGTCACAGGTACAATCTCCTGCACCACCATAAGCCAAAGCTGAACAGTGCTCTGGATAAAAAATATATATATAAAATAATAATAATAAAAAGATAAGGTGGCAGAGTGGAAAAGTTGAGGCTTCTAATCATGACTTCAGTGGCTGTCCTTCATCCAAGACTATTCAGTCACCTCATGAGATCAAAATAACACTATTCTTACTTATTTATTCCCTTTTGTTGCCTTTGTTGTTTTATTGTTGTAGTTATTATTGATGTCATCATTGTTGGATAGGACAGAGAGAAATGGAGAGAGGAGGGGAAGACAGAGAGGGGGAGAGAAAGACACCTGCAGACCTGCTTCACTGCCTGTGAAGCGACTCCCCTGCAGGTGGGGAGCCGGGGGCTCGAACCGGGATCCTTATGCTGGTCCTTGCACTTTACGCCACCTGGGCTTAACCCGCTACGCTACCGCCCCAACTCCCTCATTTGTTTTTTCCCACAGCACTGCTTAGCTCTGGTTTCTGGTGTTGTGGGGGCTGAACCTAGGGCTTCGGAGCCCCAGGCATGAGTCTCTTTGCATAACCGTTATGCAAGCTATCCCCTGTATGCTAACAATTTTAAAGTGCAACTGTTGTTTTTTTTTTTAAAGTCCTTATAAAGTATTTATGTAATATCCCTATGAAAATGTTCCTGTTTCCGTGGCCCAGGAGGTGGCGCAGTGGATAAAGCATTGGATTCTCAACCATGAGGTCCCGAGTTTGATCCCCAACAGCACATGTACTGGTTCTTTCTTTCCTCCTCTCTCATGAATAAATAAATTCTTTAAAAAAAAATGAAAATGTTTCTGTCTCCATAATTCTGACTCCCCACCCCACAAATAACTGTTGAATTTTATCAACACTTATACTGCACCAATTAATGTAACAATGTAGGTTTTCTTCTTTGCCCTTGATAATATAGTGGACTACACTGTAGAGTTTCCAATATGGACCCAGTCTTGTTATAGTTGTTCTCATGGTTATAATGACAATAAAAGACACAAAGCAAAAGCAGCAAAGGGGAATGGTGAGAGATGAAGCTCTGAAGAAACCAGGAACAAGTTTCCAAGTCTTCTCTCAGTGGAGCTACACACGGCCCACTTCATTGCTCTGTTGTTGTGCGGGCCACGGAGAAGAGAGAGAGGAGGTCCGGAGCGAAGAGGGAACACAAATCTTTATTTGCGCTGGCACCTCAGAGTTGGGTGATAGAGAAGCAGGTTGGGCCACGTGGAGGTAGCGAAAATGGCCGCCTCAAGCAGTAACCTTTCCTGTGTCTGAACACCGGAGTGGAGGCTGGCAAGAGAGTGAGGTGCGGAAGAAGGGCTTTTATAGGAGCAACTTTCGAGAGAATGGGAAGGGGGAGGAGTAACCATAGCACTCCAGGATAGGATGATAACTCTGGTGAGAATGGGAGGGGGGAGGAGTGACCAAAGCACTCCAAATATCGCGGGGGAAATAGACAATGCCCTGAGGGCACAACATGGTGAAACAGGCACTTGGAGAATGTCCCTCGTAACATGTGGACTCAACCAAGTGCGCCACCACGCGGCCCCTCAAGCCTGCTTTGTTTTTTATTTAATATTTTATTTCTTTATTTTCCTTTTTTGTTGCCCTTGTTTTTATCATTGTTGTGGTTATTATTATTGTTATTGACATTGTTGCTGGATAGGACAGCGAGAAATGGAGGAGGAGAAAACAGAAAGGGCGAGAGAAAGACACCTGCAGACATGCTTCACCACTTGGGAAGCGACTCTCCTGCAGGTGGGGAGCCAGGGGCCCAAACCGGGATCCTTACGCCGGTCCTCAAGTTTTGTGCCATGTGTGCTAAGCGATGCCCTACAGCCTGACCCCGTCAAGCCTGCTTTGTCAACCTACTACTGCAGATGTTCCAAGGTTCCCTTTTTCATTTCTTCCTTTCTTTGTAAAACTGCTATTACTAAAAACAAAACAAACAAAAAATTCATTCTCCTGGAGACAGTTTTTCCATTTTTTTTTTTCACTCTTGTCTTTATCCAAGAATTTCCAGGTTTCCTAATTATTTCTGAAAGGTAATGCACTCATATATTAGGGATTGACAGTTCTTTATTTTTTATTTTATTTTATTTTACTTTTGAGAGATGCAGAGAGAGAAAGACACAGAAATACCAGAGCACTGCTCAGCTCAGACTAAATATATATAGATAATTATAGAAATTATAGTCAACCCACATTTATGACTTTTGGAGAACCACTGCAGTTTCCAATGGAGGGAATGGAGACACAGGACTCTGGTCGTGGGAGCAGTGTGGAATTATACCCGTTCTCATAATTTTGCTCGCCCCCCCTTTTGTTGTCCTTATTATTTTTTTATTGCTATAGTTATTCTTGTTATTGATGTTGTCATTGTTGGGTAGGACAGAGAGAAATGGAGAGAAGGGAAGACAGGTGGAGAAAGACACCTGCAGACCTGCTTCACCACCTGTTAAGTGACTCCCCTGCTGGTGGGGAGCCAGGGACTTTGAACCAGGATCCTTCCCCCATAACTTTGTAATTCAGTATTAAATCACTAATAAAAAATATGGTTTGTATACACACCATATGGTTTATCCTGGAGAATGTGCCATGTACACTGGAGCGGAATGTGTAGTCTGCCTTCATTTTGGTGGAATGTCTTGAATGAATCAGGTGCAAATGACTATTTATAGTCTAATTCTGGCTCTATCTATCCTTACAGATATGGCTTGGCCTATATAACACACAAAACTGAATCTGACATCTGTAGTCATTACTATGGAATTAATCTTTTATTTCTATCTATTTCCCCTTCAAATTTTATATTGTTGGGTATGTATATATTTACGACACGTTTGCATGCGAACCTTTCATCAACATATGCTCTTTCTTAGTCTCTTCTAGATTTTGCCTTGGGATCCCAGCTTCAGTTACCATTTGTATGAATGGTCTCTTCCATACTTTCAGTTTCCTAATGTCACACGTAGCAGCGTTAAAAGCAAAAATAGTGACACCTTAGTGGCTCAGGAAGTAGCACAGTAAATAACAAATTGGACTCTCAAGCAGGAAGTCTGATCACTGAAGTCATGTCAGTGATGCTCTAGTTCTTTTTTTATTATTATTAATTTCTAATTTTTATTAGTAAAAAAATCTTAAAATAAATAAAATCAAATATCCATAAGTAAATGTTGTTCACATATCCTCCCCTTAACTTTAGAGAGCAGGGAGTTTGACAAAGTTTCTTGACTACAACTCTCCTCCCAGTTAAGCAATCCTGCCTTCTAAGTAGTCCTGCATGTGTCCTGATGCAAAGGCCACACCATAGGAAGGGCCTACTCATGGATGCCTCCTGCACCTCTAGCAGCCAAAGGATGAGGAGAGCGTAACATTTCCCTCAGGAAGTCAGGCTGTTCCAGAGTGTCCCTCACTCCCCTAGAGGATCCTTGTTCATTTCAGAAGATATAATTGCAAGGGATCCTGGTATGATGCTCTAGTTCCTATCATAAATAACTCTTTAAATGCTTTTTGGCTAAAGTTTATTCCTTTCAGATTAAATGTGACCTCTGAAAGAGATTTACTCCTGTTATTGAGCCATTTGGATCTTGTATATTGTTTCTCAATTTCCCTATGACTGCCTTTTAAAAATACTTCATCTTTCAGGAGGACCTACTGGGGGTTGCACTGTTATGTGGAAAACTGAGAAATGTACAAACTATTATATTTTATTGTCAACTATAAGCCATTAATCTCCAAATAAAAAATATATTTGAATCACAGTATTGCCCAGCTCTGGCTCATGGTGGTGCTGGAGATTGAACCTGGGACTTTCGGTGCTTCAGGCCTCAAAGTCTGTTTTTTCTTTTTTTGCCTCCTTGGTTATTACTGGGACTTGGTGCATGCACAAATCCACTGCTCCTGGCAGCCATCGTTTTGCATAGTATAGAGAGAAATTGAGAATGGAGGGGAAGACAGAGAGGGAGAAAGATAGACACCTACAGACCTGCTTCACAGCTTGTGAAGCAACCCCCCACACACACCGGCAGGTGGAGAAGGGGAGGCTCAAACCGGGATCCTTGTGCTTTGTGCTGTATGCCCATGTGCTTGGCCCCTTAAAGTCTTTTGCATGACATATATATTTATACTTTTTTCCCTTAGCAGTAACCTTTTGGCTTACCGTTGACGTTATATGTAAACATCAGTCACCTTAGCTTCAATGATATACACTTCTTTTTTATTATTTATTGGCTAGAGACAGCCTGAAGAGGGAAGGAGATAGGGAGAGACACACCTACAACACGTTTCACCACTTGCAGAGCTTCCCCTTGCAGGTGGGGACCGGGGACTCCATCCCAGGTCCTTGAGCACTATTAAGTGTGCACTGAACCAGGTGCGCCAGCAGCCGGCCCCACACTCCATTCCTATCATTTGGAATTCTCACTGCAGGTATCGCAGATTACGCATCTTAAACTATCTCTATTAGCAGACTTAGTAATGGTTTCCAAAATGCTAAGATTCTAGGGGTAGTTTCACACCACACCCACCAACAAAGTGGGATGCTTCCCCGCCCGCCATATCCACTGTAGTTCTCACTTTACTTTTTGTGTAAGTTCATATGCTTTAATTAACTCTATTCCACATAAAGCTCAAGTATCTGGTAGTTGTCGTTCACCTCTTTACTAATTTCACTAAGAATAATTACATTCCAGTTTCATCCATTTTGTCCCAAAGGATTTATCTCCTTTAATTGCAGGGTTATAGTCCACTGAATATATTCCATAACTTTTTTTTTTAAGGACTCATTTATTTCATGAGAGGGAGTGAAGGAGAGAGGGAGGAAAGGGGAGAAGGGGAAGAAGGGAGAAAGAGGCAGACAAACACCAGAGCATCACTCTGGCCTACTGCGGTGCTGGGTGCTGCACATCAAAGCTGGGGCCTTGTTTTCAAGTCCAGAAATTCAATAACCCACCACACCTCCCAGGCTGCCCTGTACTTTTCTTATCTGGATGGCTGTCCATGGGCAAGAGTACGTTGATACATCTACATCCATTAATCTAATTTACACCTTTTGTGTGCGTTTGCCTTAAATTATATAGGAAATGCTAAGTTACAAATCAAGAAGCTGGGTGGTGATACACTTGGTTGAGTGTACACTTTACCTTGTACAAAGGACTTGCTGGGTTCAAGCCCCCAGTCCCCACCTGCAGGGTGGACATTTCTTTCTTTTTTTTTTTTTTTAAAGATTTTATTTGTTTATTCATGAGAAAGATAGGAGAGAGAAAGAACCAGACATCACTCTGGTACATGTGCTGCCAAGGTTTGAACTCAGGACCTCATGTTTGAGATTCCGGTGCTTCATCCACTGTGCCACCTCGTGGACCACCAGGGTGGACATTTCACAAGCAGGGAAGCAGGGCTTGTAGGTGTCTCTTTCTCCCCCTCTCAAGGATGAGGTCCCAAGTTCAATCCGCAGCAGCACATGTACCAGTGATGCCTGGTTTTCTCTCTCTCCTTTCTCATTAATAAAATTAAAAAGGAGATCAAACCAAAAGGATAACACTGCCTAATTTATTACTGGATAGAGAGAGGGAGGTTAAGGGAGGAGAGAGATACAGAGACAAGGAGACACCTGCAGCACTGCTCCACCTAATCAGGTGTGCCACTGCCTGGCCTCCACTTTTAGCCTTGTCTTTAAATAACCTTTCTCTGTTTCCTTTCTTAGAGGCAGAGAAAGAAGGAAACCATAGCACTGAATCTTCCTCAGGGCAATAAAGGCCAGGCCTGAATCTGGGTTGCACACATGACAAAGGATTATAATAACCAAGTAAGCTGCCAAGTTCATGCATTTACATGGTGCTATGGACTGAACTGAGTGTCAAATCAAATTTACTGGGTTGGGAGAATTTACAAGAGAAAGCCTTGAATGAATGGTAATTTAATTTGTATTACACCCTTACCTTTATCTGATTTAGAGGGATCCTTGAATTTTTTAAAAGATATGGGGGCAAGTGACAGTGCATGTGGCAAAGCACACACGTGGGGGATCAGGTGGTGGCACACTTGATTAAGTGCACGCATTAAAATGCACAAGGACCCAGGTTCAAGCCCCCGATCCCCACCTACAGGAGGAAGTTTCATGAGTGGTGAAGCAGGTCGGCAGGTGTCTCTTCCCCTATTTCCCCCTCCCCTCGATTTCTGGCTCTCTCCACCCAATGAATAAATAAATTTAAAACATGCATTATCAAGTGTGAGGACTTTGGTTCAAGCCCCTGGTCCCCACTTTCATGTGAGGGAGGTGGTAAGGATGGGGGGTTTCTTCACAGGTGAAGCAGTGCTTCACGCCTCTCTCCCTTCCCTCACAATTTCTGTCCCTATTTTAAAAAAGGGGGGAGCCACTGGAGTGGTGGTAGGGGGGCAGGGGATAGAGTTTATTTGATCTTTTTTTAAAAAATATTTTTATTCCCTTTTGTTACCCTTGTTGTTTTATTGTTGTAGTTATTATTGTTGTTGTTATTGATGTTGTTGTTGGATAGGACAGAAAGAAATGGAGAGAGGAGGGGAAGACAGAGGGGGAGAGGAAGGTAGACACCTGCAGACCTGCTTCACCACTTGTAAAGTGACCCCCCTACAGGTGGGGAGCGGGGGGCTTGAACTAGGATCCTTACGCTAGTCCTTGTGCTTTGCGCCACCTGTGCTTAACCCGCTGCGCTACCGCCCGACTCCCTGTTTGATAGATCTTGAGAGATCAAAGTACCACTCAGTTCTGATATGTGTTGGAGCCAGGGATTAAACCTGGGATCTTTGAGAATCTCAAACAAGTCTGATGTGCTATTGCTATATGCCTGGTCCTACGTTGAACTTTTAAGCTGCTGGAAAAGTTAAGAAATTGCTGCCCTGGGAGTCAGGCACAGCGGGTTAAGCACACGTGGCGCAAAGCACAAGAACCCACATAAGGATCCCAGTTTGAGCCCCCAGCTCCCCACCTGCAGGGGAGTCGCTTCACAGACGGTGAAGCAGGTCTGCAGGTGTCTATCTTTCTCTCCCCCTCCTCTCTACATTTCTCTGTCCTATCCAACAACGACATCAATAACAACAATAACTACAACAATAAAACAAGGGCAACAAAAGGGAATAAATAAATATTAAATAATAATAATAAAATTAAAAAAAAAAAGAAATTGCTGTCCTGGGAGTCGAGCGGTTTGAGCGAACATGGCACAAAGCGCAAGGACCGGCATAAGGATCCCAGTTCAAGCCCCCGGCTCCCCACCTGCACGGGAGTCACTTCATAGGCAGTGAAGCCAGGTCTGCAGGTGTCTTTCTCTCCCCCTCTCCATTTCTCTCTGTCCTATCTAACAACGACGACGTAAATTATAACAACAATAACAACAAGAGCAACAAGAGAGAAAAAAGGGTGGTCTGGGAGGTGGCACAGTGGTAAAGCTTTGGACTCTCAAGCATGAGGTCCTGAGTTCGATCCATGGCAGCACATGTGCCAGAGTGATGTCTGGCTCTTTCTCTCTCTTCCTATCTTCCTCATAAAAAAAAAAGAGAGAGAAAAGGGAGTCCAGCGGTAGCGCAGTGGGTTAAACGCAGGTGGCGCAAAGCCAAGGACCAGGATAAAGATCCTGGTTCGAGTCCCCGGCTCCCCATCTGCAGGGGAGTCGCTTCACAAGTGGTGAAGCAGGTCTACAGGTGTCTTTCTCTCCCCCTCTCTGTCTTACCCTCCTCTCTCCATTTCTCTATCCTATCCAACAACAAGGGCAACAAAAGGGAATACATAAATATTTAAAAAAAAAAAAAGAGAGGGAGTCCGGCGGTAGCACAGCGGGTTAAGTGCAGGTGGTGCAAAGCGCAAGGACTGGTGTAAGGATCCTGGTTTGAGCCCCAGGATCCCCACCTGTAGGAGTCGCTTCACTGGTGGTGAAGCAGGTCTGCAAGTGTCTATATTTCTCTCCCCTCCTCTCTCCATTCTTCTCTGTCCTATCCAACAATGACATCAATTACAACAATACTACAACAATAAAACAAGGGAATACTAAAAAAAAATAAAAAAAAAATGCTATCCTGTCCAAAAATAGAGGGAGAAAGGAAAAGATGGATGCTGAGAGTGGTGGATTCATAGTACTGTAACACCAAGCCCCAATAACTCTGGTGGCATTTAAAAATAGTTGGAAAACAAAATGGGAGCTCTAATCCAACATGAATGGTACCTATCAAGAGCAAAAAGAGTTAAAGGGAGATAGCTAATAGGTATACAGTCTTCCATGCCCGAGAGGCTCTGAGGTTACAGGTTTAACCCCAGCACTACCACAAACCACAGCTGAAGAGTGCTCTGCAAAAGAAAAGGGGGGAGGGCAGTTGGTGGCACACCTGGCTGAGTGCATGTTACAGTGTAAAGGGCCCAGGCTCCAGCTCCTGGCCCCCACTTGCAGGTGGAAAGCTTTGACTGGTGAAGCATTTCTGGCTGTCTCTATCCAAAAAAGATTAACAGGGAAAAATTCTAGTTCTTAGTAGAAACCAAATTTGCATTTTGACAAACCCATACCATAACATCCTCAGCTTCTCAATGACAGGGATCCTGAAGTGAAGAGTGAAAGGATCGGAGAAAAGTCACTAGAGGAGGTACATTTACTTGGCTTCCTTTGCCCGGACTGTAAATTAGCCAGTTAGACATGTGAATCCTAACGGAAAGCACTCATCCACCTGTAGGGCTTCTTTGTCTCTGATGTGGATCCTCTGACCTTGGGACAGATGTGAGCTACAGAGAAAAGGTTTCTTGGGGACTAGGGAGGCATGCTTGGTGAGGTGTGCATTAATACCTTATGCAAGAATTCAAATTCAAACCCCTGGTCCCCGCCTGCAGGAGGAAAGCTTCACAAGTGGTGAAGCAGGGCTGCAGTTATCTTCTCTGCCCTACTCCCTTCCCTCTCAATTTCTGTCCTATCAAATTAAAGATTTTTTTTTTTAATGTTTCTTACACACTTCACAGCTTCAACTGTCTTAAGCTGACCCAAATCAAGTTTTACTAATATTTTTTTTAAAACCAGGGCACACTGTCCAGCTCTGGCTTATGGTGGTGTGGGGGACTGAACCTGGACTTTGGAGCCTCAGGCATGAGAGTCTGTCTGCATAACCATTATGTTATCTACCCTCCGCCCTGCTAAAGAGATTTTAATCCTTCCCTGTAGCCGATTCCCTCCTTGGCTACCAACTAACAGGAATCCTGTTCAATGTCAAGTCTACTATTAAAAATAGGATTTGGGGCCAGGTGGTGGCGCACCTAGTTCAACACTCACATTACAGTGCACAAAGACCCAGACTGAAATCCTTTGGTCCCTACCTGCAGGGGGAAGCTTTAGTATCTAATTTCTCTTCATCTCTTTCCTCCTACCTTCTCAGTTTCCCTATCCAATAATAAAACAGAAAAAAAAAAATGACTGTTGAATGTAAAATTCCCCAATAAAGAAATTAAATATATGTAAAGATAGGATTCTGGCCTTCAGACGCTGCTCACCTAGAGTGCACGTCAGCTTCATTATGCAAGGCCCCAGGTGTGCGCTCAGTTCCCACCGCACTATTATGGTGCCTTTCCCTCTCTAAGTGAATTGGACAAGAGCAGAGAAAGCATGGTGTCAATGAGATTATAAATTTTAAGTCCCGGGGGCTAGGTGGTGGCACACCTGGTTGAGCGCACATTACTCAAGGAACCAGGTTCAAGCCCCTGGTCCCCACCTGCAGGGGGGAAAGCTTTGCAAGTAATGAAGCAGTGCTGCAGGTTTCTCTTTTCCTACTTGATTTCTGGCTTTCTGTCCAATAAATGCAAACAAAAAAAAAAAAATTAAGTCTTCCCTCCCCCCACTACTTTATTGATGGATTTTTTTTCTTGCCTCCAGGGTTCTTGCTGGGGCTCGATGCCAGCACTATGAATTCACTATTCCTAGAGGCTCTTTCCCATTTCATTGTGATTATTATAGTTGTTGGAAAGGACAAAGAAATTGAGAGGGGGAAGACAGGAGAGATAGGTAACTGCAGACCTACGTCTGTGAAGCAACCCCCCTGCAGGTGGGGAGCCGGGGCTCAAACCACGATCCTTACACTGGTACTTGTGCTTCACACCATGTGTACTTAACTTGCTGCGCTACCACCCGGACCCCAAGTTGTTTTTTTTATCGAGGGGGTTAATGCTTTACAATGCAGTCATGGACATATGCACACAATTGCATTATGGAATAAGCCCCCAGTTTTCTTCACCCCTCCCTTCCTCCCCAGCCCTTTGCTTTAGTGCAATATACCTCCATCCAGTCCATGTCTCACTTTGTGCTTTCTCCCCAGTTCTTTGCTTTGAGGCTAAGTTTTTTAACTAGTACACTCTGGTATGAACTGAGTTTCTAGCTCTGAACAAAATACTTGCCATTCGCACACAGGACTTGTCATCAGAATTTAATACTGCCGTAAGTCCTACTGTATCTGAGGCTTTCAAGACAGATGACTCACTCATTTGTTGCTCCTTCATCCTCAAGTTACTTTCCTGTGCATGAATATCTGAGTGTACACTAACACTTTCTCTGCGCATAACAGACCACCAGATTATTTGAAGATGTTTGAAGCTTTCCTCAGGCACACCTAAGGACAATTCTACTAGTCTAGATCATTTCAGTGACAATAAATCATCCTTCACAAGATGCTTTGTCTCATGTACATTGCAGAATTTACCTTAATTGATCTGCAATTGATTTACTAAAAACCTATGCTTGTCCTGAACCTTTTCTCATCTGGTGATGGAAGCCTTGCATTTTGGTCCAACATGCTTGAAAGCCAAGAAATAGATAAAACTCACAGCCAGAGTTGGGAGGTGGCTCCCTCAGTAGAGTAACCCATGTATGAGGACCTGGCCATCACACAGGAGTACTTGCGTGTGTGAGAGAGAGCTTTAAGAGCAGTTGTCTCTCCTGTTTCTCCCTATTTAATCTTTTATATTTAAAAAGGGGGGGGGGGCAAAGGCTAGGGAAGATAGCATAACGGTAACGGAAAGACCAAAGGTCCCAGGTTCAATGCCCAGTACCACCGCAGGCAAGAGCAGAATAGTGCTCTGGGCAGGAAAAAACATCACCACCCAAACTGCCAAGAGCAGTAGTTGTGCAGGCAGCAAGTCAGTCAAGTTGAGAGCCCTGGGAAAATAAAAATCAGAGCTATTCACTAGCTAAGTTGGTCAACTAACAGTTGCTCCAAATGCTGTCGGATCTGTTCAAGTTTAAGAAAGCAAGCAGGTTCTGATTCTGGGGTAAAGGTTCCAGTCATTCCCCAGCTGTTAAATCACTTAGACAGGGTGCATCTTACTTACGCTGCAAGCCATGAGCAGAGAACACATCTAGGGGATCAATCAATCAAATACCATGTTTTCAGCCCTTTCTCTCCAAGACTGCCAGAGATGTGAATAGCATAGCAAATGTTTGAAAATCATGTGGGTTCTGAAAACATAAGGCAGCTTTTTAAAAAAATTATCTTTATTGGAGACAGCCAGAAATTGAGAGGGAAGCTTTGTAAAACTTGTAAAGTTTCCCCCTGCAGTAGGGACTGGGGGCTCAAACTCTGGTTGAATGCACTGTAACATGTGCTTAATTAAGGTGAGCTACCTGACCCTGGGGAACACTGTTCTTGAATCATCAGTAAGAATGATACAGCTGCTGGTTTTCTTCAGATGTGTTCTTGAGTTAAAATCCCCTGCAACATTATTTGACCACTAAGAGTACGGTATTACTGAATTGGGATACAACATAGATGACCCCCATCATTTATTTTAAATAAAAAATATGGCCTGCAATACCTGGACAGTGCGCCTTGTTTTGTGCACAGACCATTCCAGCCCAATCCCTACCACAGGGCTTCAGTCCTATGGCACCATTCTCCCAGAAAGCTGGCTTTAAGGAGACAGAAAGTCCAGTGATTTTAGGATTTCACCTCAATTTTTTAGTATCCCATGAACAAGTTCCTAAACAAGATGGGTAATCTTGTAAAAGAAAAAGGAGATGGCCTATTGTGTATGAAGCTGTGCCTGTTGTATTACTCCAAAGTAAAAGACTTTGGGGTGGGGTTCAGGTCCTGGAACAAGATGGCACGAGGACCTAGTGGGGGTTGTATTATAGTTTTGTGGAAAACTGCGAATGTTACACATGTAAAAACTACTGTATTTCACTGTTGACTGTAAACTATTAATCCCCAAATAGAGCGGAAAAAAAACAAAGCAGCTGTGCCATCCCCCAGCCATTGGTTCACTACTAATTAATGGCCTATAGGCAATAACCCCCCTTTCTTTGTGATTCTAATTTATATTTTAATTTCTTCCCAGTCAAAGTCCTTGGGCAAAATTTCTAAGTCATGTTGAAGACATACCTTGGTACTTGTTCCAAAAAGCAAGTATCACAGCTCAGGAGAGAGCCCATCTCACATCTTCGCTTGCTCTAGTGCACACTCCCCCTTCTCTCATACCCTGGTACTGAGTACTGAGCAAGTGTAGTGCTAAGGCATTTTTTTTTTCCTTTTTGAAAACTTAAGCCAACAATTATGACTATATTGACATATAACCCTGAAGTATCTAGAAACGTGATTTAAGAACCCCCAAAGAGGGGTAAGCTGGTAAAGCACACAAGATTATCATGAGCGAGGACCTGGGCTTGAGCCCATGGTCTCCCTACCCGCAAGAAAGCAGCACTGGAACAAGTTTCTCTCTTCCTCACACTATTTGTCTTAGTCTCTATCATGGGGTTGAGGGGGTGGTGGTGGTGGAAAGCTTGTTTAAAGGGGCAGGGTAGTGATGCACTTGGTTAAGTGTGCACATTACAATGCTCAAGGACCTGGGTTCAAGCCCCACCCCCATACCCACTTGCAGGGAGAAAGCTTCACAACTTGTGAAGCAGGTCTGTAGGTGTCTCCCTCCAAATTTCTCATTGTCCTATAAAATAGTTAAAAAAAAAAAAAAAAAGTAGTAGGGCAAGGGCAATTGCTCCAGAGTGGCCCAGAGTAGTGAAATCACCCACATGGACATACACACACACTGCTCACTCTTGTCTCCCACTGAAATGACTGGTTATTGGAAAAGTCATGATGCGTTTTCGCTTTGAAAAAAAACAAAATGACACTGTGACTTTTCAGACAGGCCAGTAATATACTAGCTGCTCCTAAAAACCAAGTTTCCAAGATGTATCTATGGCACCAAGTTTTCACCAAACTTAGTGATGGGAGCACTAAGTCCATTGAGAGATCTCATTCACGGACAGATGTGGCTCAGAGCACTCCAAAAACCCCAGAGGCATAGAGTAAGGACAGGAAAGTTAACATTTACGAATGGCAAAGTGAAATAGGAAAAGAGCTTTTCCTGCTGCTCCAAGAAATACGAACTGCATGCACTACACACCAAGATAAGATGAGGCAAAGTTAAAGGACAGCTAGCACTCAATGAGCTCCGGAGAATATCAAAACCGATCAAACTCATCCAAGAACATACAAATCATCAGCCTAATAGTAAAAATCAAGGTCAGATCTTGCAGAAAAAAAAAAAAATCTGTACTTCACATGTCATGGTCAAAGAAAACTAAATTAGCAAAGCTGACACTATTTTTTAAAAGACATTTATTCAACGTTATGATCAAACTACTACATTTAGCAATCAACAGCATGGGTGCAAAAAAAAAAAAAAAAAAAAAAAAAAGGAAAAGAAAAACTACATTAAAATCTTGTTGGAATGCTTTAAACTTTCCATAGAACAGAAACTAAAATAACTACTATACTACTAGTCACAAATACAGTCCTTGAATTTTTTTCCTTACACAAGAATATTGTCTTAAAAAAAAAAACAAAAAAAAAAACACGTCTTCTTTGTAGCAGCTAGGCCCTGCCACGACTGTACTTGTCTGAGTTCACAAAGCTGTTGAAACCTGTAACTTCTTTATCATTTCTCTGGCTCTCCTCTCCTACTAAGCTGTTTTCGGGCGACTAAAACCTTCTGCCACTGCCATAGCCGGAACCGCCATAGCCACCTTGGTTTCGTGGTTTGGCAAAGTACTGGCCTCCACCACCATAAGGGCCGTAACTTCGGCCTCCAAAGCCTCCTCCTTTCATGGGTCCAAAACCTGAGGACTGGTTGTAGTAGCCAAAATCATTGTAGCTCCCACCACCTCCAAAACCATCATAGCCGAATCCATTGTAGCCATCCCCGCTGGCACCGTAGCCACGGCTGCCACCATAACCGCTAAAGTTTCCTCCTCGGCCAAAGTTGTCATTCCCACCAAAACCTCCTCCGCGGCCACCATAGAAATTTCCAGACCCACTTCGACCCCTTGGGCCAGTCATATCTTGCTTAGATAAGGCTTTTCTTACTTCACAGTGGTGGCCATTCATGGTATGGTATTTCTGAATGACTATCTTATCTACAGAATCATGGTCATAAAAGGTGACAAAAGCAAAACCTCTCTTTCTGCCACTGCCTTTGTCGGTCACGATCTCAATCACTTCAATCTTCCCATATTGTTCAAAATAATCTCGTAGGTGATGTTCTTCCGTGTCATCTCTAATGCCACCAACGAAAATCTTATTCACCATCATGTGGGCACCGGGTCTGTGAGTATCTTCTCTTGAGAGGGCCCTCTTGGGCTCCACGACTCTTCCATCCACTCTATGTGGCTTTGCATTCATAGCTGCATCTGCCTCTGCCATAGTGGCGTATGTGACAAACCCAAACCCTCGGGAGCCCTTGGTGTCTGGGTGTCTCATGACCTCACAGTCTGTGAGTGTCCCCCATTGTTCAAAATGGCTCCTCAGGCTCTCACTGGTGGTATCAAAGCTCAGATGCCCGATGAAGAGCTTCCTCAGCTGTTCTGGCTCTTTGGGAGACTGTGATTTAGACATGATGGCAAGTGAAGGAGGGACCTCAGTGATGGTTAATCAGTAGGTTAAGGAGAGACCTCAACGATGCTTATTTAGCAGCGGCGTCCACAGTTAGAAAGTTCTTCCCTGTTGTTACGGTCTTGCACATTAACATTATTTTGTGTGACTGATATAGTTGTATAAAGTGCCCGCTTGGCACTGCTGAGGTGACTAGTAACACGTCCACCTCAAGATCCTCAACAAAGAAAGTCTGTTCCAAGATCAAGTCCACACTCAACTGGTTTTCAGGATTCTCAGGAACTATCTCCTTCCAGTCCCACAAGAGTTCGTGAAGCAAAGGGGGCTGACTATACTGTGGAGATGCCAAGTGGACTCTGTAAAGTAGGGAATGATTAGTAAGAGTAACATTCCATGTTTGAAATGTGGGAAGCCCATTTAAGTGTAAAGCACAGGGTCTGTAAGACCAAATTTATCTCTGCCTCACAAGCTGACAGCAGGACAGCATCCTCTAGGGAGAGAGCGGGTCTATAGGACTACTAGTTGGTTCAGGCTTTGTACGCTAAAGGACCCAAGACTCTTGGGGCTAAGTGCCACATTCCCACAGGTATGTCTCTTCCTCAATTCTTCAAGTCTAATAAAGGTTCCAGCTATAAGATGGGTCATGTGTCCTAGATTAGATTAGAAATAAATCCCCAGAACAACCAAGGTGGCACTGGGATAATAAAAACTATTGGGTGAGTCTTGCAAAAGTTAAGGTTAAAAAAAAAATTTCAGACTCACCTTGCTCCTGGTTCTACGGGGCCCTGGGCCCATACTCTTGGTTTCCTGGATGCTCTCCCAAAGATGCTTGATGCCCGAGCAGATCTGGGGAAAGAGAAGACAAGTTAAGAGGGGGTCCTGGGAAGAGGAACTCTCCATCCAGCCTCTCACTTCAGCAGATGTTAAGAAAGGCATGAAATGTTAGCAGAGGGCATCAGCCCCTCCCCCCATTCTGTAAATAAGGCACACTGGCCAGTTTGTATCTCTGGTTGTGAAATCAACCACTCCCACTACCCAGCAGCTAGGTAAGAATGTCAGGGTGGGGAACCTAATAGGAAAAAGCCTTCCAAGCACCAGAGCACCACTTTGAGCAAGTCATGAGCTGGGGAGATAACACAAAGATCATGCTAAGGACTCTCACCCCTGAGGCCCTAGCTTCCCCCCAAGGCAGTGGTGGTGACTGAGCACAGCATGTTGGAACCTCAGGCATGAGAATCTGTTTGCATAACCATCATGCTGACTCTCCCACCCAGGACCTAGTTTCAATCCTTGCACTGCCATAAACTGAAGTTGAGCAGTAGCTCGGTTTCTGTTAAAAAAGAGACACACCAACCATGGTGAAAGAATGGAGATACTTCACAGCAGTCCACTTACAGCAGCCAAGTCCAAGACTAGGGCTCAAGAAATTTCAAACAGGACACCACAGGACTTCAGTGTGACGGGCGGGCGGAGGGGGATAGGGATACGTGGAGGTATCTCATGGAAGACATGATCTGGCTGTACTCCCCCATCCAATACTGTCAAAAAATGTTTTCTCCAATTTGAAAAGTGACCTGTCTCATGTGAATGTTTCATAAATGAGTTAGTAAAAATGGAGAAGCTTCACCAGCGGTGGGGCAGCACTCTGCTTCCTGTCTTTCTCCCTCTAGCAAAGGAACTGTGCAGGCACAAAGCCCTAGTAGCAAGATTTTTTTAAAAAACAGTACCAGGCATTATGGATCCAACTGACGTTGGTTCTATGCTATAGGCGAGCACAGAAGGCAATTAACTCAGGATGAAATGATCTGTGCTACATTTGAATGGAACCTGAAGAAATCAAGTCGAGTGAGATGATATGAGTATAAAAGCATCTTAAAAAACCACACACCTCAGAAGCTACAAAGCCTTGCCAACAAGGCCTCTGAATCTTAAAAAATTCCAGCCTTTAAAACGGTGAGAAAATTTCCGTTAGAAATTTTGCCAGTATGTGGCAACCCTAGCAAATAAAAACAGCAGTGAAAGCAGTTCTCGAAGGGAAATCTATCACTCCAAATGAGTGCCCCTGAAAGGTCAAAGTTTTGAAGCTCCCACCTTAAAAATGAGTAAGATAGAACACACATGTAATTTAAAAGGCCAAAGTTCACCTGCAAACAGCTAACCCTCAGATGTGAATCCATGAAACTAGAATGATTAAAATGACAAAAAAAAAAAAAATACTGAGGTCCACAACTCACTTCGCTGGCGCTCACCCTGCTTCTAAAGGAGGACCGCATTCCGCGGCTCTCCGGTTCTGCCTCGCAGCTGAGGAGTGACACCCTCAGCACAGCCGGGGAAAAGCAATCAAGGCCTGACTTCCTAGGAAACCACTTGTAGCTCTCCTCCCCTCAAGACAAAGACAAGAACTCTAGCGTTGTGGATAAAGGTGGCGCACACACTTCAGCAACTCAAGGCGGGCGGCTCTGGGGACAGTTACGGTTTGAGATGCCTGTACTGGCGCCCACGGTCCCTCTGTGATCTCTGGCGTCTCTCCCTGTGGACTCGAACAAATCTTTTAGCACCCTGGGAGGCGAGCGGCAGGTAGATGGCTGGACTCTCAAGCACGAGGCCCAGGTCCCATCCCCAGCAGCCCGCGTGCCAGAGCGATTGATGCTCTGGTTCTCTTCCCCCAGCACACACGCGCGCGCGCGCGCGCGCGCACACACACACACACACAATGGCCCGCGGACTAAGCGCCGCCGCCCAGCATTAAAAGACCTGAGGCCCCTCGGAGTCCTCTTTTAAAAGGCACTTTGAGGGCTGGAGCCTGGCACGAAAGAGTCGCTTCCAGCCGCGGGGTCGTCGCCCCCTCCCCCGTCCGCGTCTCTCTGCCCAGAGCACCGCTCGGCTCCGCTTGTGGCGGTGCGGCGGCCTGAACCCGAGGCCTCGAAGCCTCGGGCATGTGTCTTCTTGCATAACCACTCGGCTATCTGCCCCCGCCCTCGCTTTCCGCCTGAACTCCTAATCCTGCACACTTCGGGATCTCCGCAGGCTAAGCCCCAGAACCGGGCAAATAACGGGGCCACGTGAGGGTCTCGCCAGCCCGCGAGGCTCGGAGGTCAGCCTGGTGACGACCGAGCACAGCACTCTTGTGTGTGCCTGTGGGGATCGGCAATCACACAAAAGGGCAGGGCCGAGCGGCACCAGGACGGTTATGCCGAGGCCCTCCACACAGCCGAGGTGCCGAGTTCAATCCCTGGCAAAGGGCTCGGTCCTCTCGCTACTAAAACAAAGCAAAAAAAAAAAAAAAAGTAATAATAATAAGTGGCAATAAAGGGCCGTCACCGAGCACCTAGTGTGTCTCAGACAAGTTTATCTCTGCGCTACAGCTGATCTGAAGAGGCTCGAAAGGAGCGAGCACGGGCCCGGGCTCTCCAGACCCAACCCGCGCGGACAAACAGGCCCCGCGGCGCCGCTCTCGAGGCTGTGGGGGGCCCGGTGGGCGGCGAGTCGCCCGGCACCTCGAGGCCGCCCCGGGCGCACCTGTGCGGTCGCCACGCCAAACGCCCGGTCGGCGGCCCGGCCCCGCGGCCCCCGAACCACACGGGCCCCGCAACAGCCGCGATGGCGGAGGCCCGGCCGACCAGGCCCTCGGGGGAAACGGCGTCTGGGGCCGGCGTTGCTAGGGCCCGGCCCGGGCCGCCATCATCGGGACAGGGCTCCATGTTTCGTCCCAAGTCGGTCGGCCCTTCCCCCCCGAACCCGGGGCCCGCGGGGCGCAGCGGCGCCGCCGCCATGGCGCGAGGAGGCGGTTTTGCGCGGCCGCGTGGCCCCGCGACAGGCCTGAGGGCTTTTCAGCCCGGGAGACGCGGCCCCGTTGAGCACAAAGGCGCCGGGCCCCAGACCCCGCCTTAAGGCGCGCGATCCCAACGGAAGAGCCGAACCCCGGGCTCCACCCGCACCCCCTGCCTTCCCCCGGCGTCTCTGGGCAGCCGGCGGCGGTGGATGGGTCGCTCACCGAAAGCGCCGAGGACGATCAGGCCGCACTTACCGAAAAAGGCCGCACTTACCAAGGACGCAAGAGCGCGAAAGAACGCTATCCCACAATGCACCGGGTCTCGGGACTAAGTTACCCAGCATTCCCGGGCGCGCGAGGGTGAAGAGACCTCACCTGGGCCGACTCCCGCGAGACTACGAGGCCCGCCTTGTACCCGGAGGCGGGACTGCTCCCGCCACAAAAGACTCAAAGGCCCACAGTGCTCCGGGGCGGGAACTCCACCGAGCCGGCGGCCCGAACTCGCGGGACTAGAAAGACCTACAAGGCCCGGGGGATCCGTTACCCACAGTGCCTCGGGCTCCCGCCGACCCCCCACCCGCGCCCCCGCCCCCGCCCCGTTGGACCAGGCCCCGGGCGCCTTCGGCGGAGGGTTATGGCGCGAGCGCGGGGAGGAAGAAGGGGGCGGGGAGGCGCACGGGGCCTCGGCGGCCGACATGGTCAGCTACGCAGACGCGTGCGGGTGGGGACCAGAGCCCTAGAAGCCAGTTAACGTCGCTAGTAAGCTCTCTAGAGAGGTTCAAGCTCGGGGCTAGCTCACCCGCGCAGAGCACACTTCCCCAGGCGCAGACGCGGCTCGCCCGGTTGCTGCAGCGTCTCGTCTCCCGTCTTTGAAAAAAAAAAAAAAAGATGAAAATGGCGGCTGGGCGCGAATCCGGCGCCCCGCCCCCGCGGAGGGAAAAGTAGTCCGCGGCGCGCGGAGGGATCGCGCGGGAGGCCGCGTGGCGCCCCGTCCCCAAAGGGCCTTTTGTTCTGTGCGCGCCCCGCTCGGCGCCGCCGCCCGCAGCCTTCGTGCTGCTTTTCCCCCTTTTTCTTGACCAATTCTCGAGCTTTCTCCGCTTGCTCCCCACCCCCAGCTCGGCGATCTTCCTGTCGCCATACTTGCCGACCAGAGGCTTCTCCGCCCCAAACTTGCTGGACTTTTCTTTGTGTGAGAGCCGATTTCCCCCCACTCCTGGACGGGGGGGCTCGCAGTTCCCCAGATACTGCGTCTCCCCTCCACCTTCCCCAGGTTTCAGATGAGAAATCAACCTTTAGTGCTTTTTAAAATTTTTTCTCCTTGTGTTTTTTTACACAAATTTTATTAAAATGCATGTTCGAATTGTTTTGGATTTGTCCTGGTATCAATTTGAAAGGTTTTTGAAAGAATTCAATCTGTCATGCTTATTGTCAAATACTTTGCGAACTCTTATTCGATTATTTATTCAAATAATATAAGAACTTAGTATTTTTTAAATGTTTTATTTTATTTTAATGAGAGATACAAGGACCAGAGCCTTGCTCAGCTCTGGCTTATAGTGGTGCTGGGGTTTGAACCTGTGCGCACAGAACCTCAGGCATGAAGTCCTTTGCATAACCAGCTGTGCTGTCTCCCCAGCCCTAATAAATATATATATTTAGTAATAATGATGATAATAATGAGACAGAACCAGACATCACTCCGGTATATGTGCGGCCTGGGACAGAACTCTGGACCTCATGCTTCAGAATCCAATGCCTTAACCACTGCAGTGCCTCCCAGACCACTCTATGTTCTTTATTGCTCAAATTGTGTGGCCACTATTGATCTTTTATTGATTGTACACTTTCACCTATAAAAGTGAGCCCATGTAGTCCCTCCTCCCCTCCCTTCTTTTTCACCAGAACACTGCTCAGCTCTGGCTTCTGGTGGTGGTGAGGGTTGAACCTGGGACCTTTGCTGCCATCAGGCATGGGAGGCTTTTTACATAAGCATATAACATGTGCACTCAAACAGGTGCACCACAGCCTGGCTCCTCATAAAAATTATTTTTTGTTTACTTATTTATCCATTGGATAGAGGCAGAAATTAAGAGGGAAAGAGGAGGCAGAGACAGAGAGGGGGGAGAGGGGAAGAAGAAGGAGAGAGAAGAGACAGAAACACCTGTAATACTGACCACTCATGATGCTTTCCCCGTGCTGGAGGGGACCAGACCTTTGGACCTGGGTCCTTGTCCTCATAAGCATTATGCTACCAGCCTCTACCTAGTCACCCTTTGGTTGAACTTTTCAGTCATATAATTATTTCATTTCTCACCGTGTGTGTGTGTGTGTTTACTCTGGATAGAGATAGACAGACTGAAGAGGGAAGGGGAAGAGGGGGAGAGAAAGGAGGGGGAGGAGGGAATGATGTGTAATATATATATATCATATATATATGGGGGGGAGAGAGAGAGAATGTTAGTCCTACAGCGTGCTTCACCACTTGAGAAACTACCCTGCTGCAGCTGGGGCCTGCGGCTTGAGCCTGGGTCCTTGTGCATCGTAATGTGTGTACTCTACCAGACGCATCCCCAGCGGGTCCCTCGTTTCCTCTTTTTAAAGAAGTAGCAGTGCTCGCTTCGGCAGCACATATACTAAAATTGGAACGATACAGAGAAGATTAGCATGGCCCCTGCGCAAGGATGACACGCAAATTCGTGAAGCGTTCCATATTTAAAAAAAAAAAAAAAAAAAAAGAAGTAGCATAGTGGTTATGCAAAAGACTTTCACATCTGAGGCTCCAATGTTCAATCCCGGGTTCAATCTTCTGTACCACCATAAACCAGACCTGAGCAGTGCTCTGGTCTAAAAAATAAATTTAAGGGAGTCAGGCGGTAGCGCAGCGGGTTAAGCGCATGTGGGGCAAAGCACAAGGACCAGAGTAAGGACCCCGGTTCAGCCCCTGGCTCCCCACCTGCAGGGGAGTCACTCCACAGGTGGTGAAGCAGGTCTGCAGGTGTCTATCTTTCTCTCCCCCTCTCTGTCTTCCTCTCCTCTCTCCATTTCTCTCTGTCCTATCCAACAACAAAGGCATCAATAACAACAATAATAACTACAACAACAAGACAACAAGGGCAACAAAAAGGGAAAATAAATAAATAAATAAATTTAAAAGGATGTATTTATTTCTTAAGACAGAGATCAGAACTCCACCAGGACATATGCAGTGCTGGGTATAAACCTAGGCCTCAAATTTGCAAAGCATGCACTCTACCCCCCCAAAAAAAAAACCCAAAAAAAAAAACCTTCACAAGCAGTGAAGTAGGTCTGCAGGTGTCATTCTCCCTCTCTATCGTCCCTATTTTTTTTTTTTAATATTTTGTTTATCAATTAATGAGAAAGGAAAAGACAGAAAGAACCAGATAGCAACTGGTACATGTACTGCCGGGGATTGAACTCAGGACCTCAAGCTTGAGAGTCCAGTGCCTTATGCCACCTCCCAGGCCACTTATTTCTTTTCTTAATTATTTATTTACTGGATAGAGACAGCTGGAATTTGAGAAGGAAGGGAGTAATAGGGAGAGACCACTTATGAAGCTTTCCCCCTGCAGGTGTGGACCGGGACTTGAACCTGGGTCCTTGCTCTTGGTAACATGTGCACTTAACCAGGTGTACCACCACCCAACCTGCCCCACCCATTTCTCTTTGTATTATCCAATTAAAAAAAAAATGGAAAAAAGGCCACCAGAAGCAGTGGATTTGTAGTGCCAGCATCGAGCCCCGGCGATAACCTGAAGGCAAACAACAACAACAAAACATAGAAACATCAGGCTGAGAGGTGGTGCCATGGATAAAGCATTGTACTCTCAAGGCTGAGGTTCCAAACTCAATCACTGGCACTGCATATGCCAAAGTGATGCTCTGATTCTCTTTCCCTCCCTCCCTCTTACTTCTCCCGTTGGTTAATAAATAAATGCTTTAAAATAAAACAAAAAGGTATTCTTTCATATTTTGTCGATTTCAACTATATGGTGGATTTAGGATTTAAAGTAGAACTGATGAAATTTCAGCACTGCAGCAGAATAATGATAACATCCAGCTTACCACCTCCTCACATGCACAACAAAATATGTAAAAGCAACAGTTCCTGAAAAAAGACAGGAGTAATCTATTAATCACATATTTTTTAAAAATGGAAAAAATAAAAACTACACAAGCAAAAAAAAAAAAACTGGATGACTGAACAGTCAGCATTTTCACATGGAAAAATGATGACAGAAAAAAAATCACTGATGGAAGGATAATTAATTACTTGTTATGCCACTGGGGTGTCACAGCCCCAGTGAAGGAGGGGATAATTGTGTAAGGATACTGTTTTGGCCACTCAAAAGCTCTTATCCACATTAGAGACGCTAGCATTAGTGAGACAGGCACACAACTAGATGAAGAAAATGGAGAAAAAAAAAAATTACAGGGGTAGACAGATACCAGCATGGGTGAATGCTCTACTGCCAGAAAGTGAACTATTTTTCACCCCTACATCAGCGTGCTTAACACCATCAGCCCATCTCTGACACTAGTCAAGCACTTGTCCAGGTTTGAACCTACAGCTACTGTGAACAGCAGCAGCCCTGGTTTCACATCTGTGGAGACCTCGTTAGTGGAACTTGTGGGAGCTAAATGAGGTCCATCTGCAGCCTTCCCAGGAAAGGGTGTTCTCCACAACCGGCTGCTGTTGTTCTGTGAAGGACCTGTCCCACCACCACCCCCAGTGCACCATCAATGGGAATACTGGACGCTTTTGCTTCCAGGGTTACTGCTGGAGTTCGGTGACTGCATAATGAATCCACTGCTCCTGGAGGGCATTTTTCCCATTTTTGTTGTTCTTGTTGTTGGATAGGACAGATTGAGAGAGGAGGGGAAGATAGAGAAGGGTAAAGATACCTGCAGACCTGCTTCACTGCTGGTGAAGCGACCCCCGCCCTTCAGGTGGGGAGCAAGAGGCCTCGAACCTTGTGCCCTGTGTGCTTATCCCACTGTGCTCCCGCCTGGCCCCTGGGAGTAGTTAACTAGAGTTTTAATGTCTCTAATCAGACCTTAAACCACTCAGGCCTGGGGAAAGCTCTGTTCCTGAAAGGTGGTTTAGACAGAACTTGATCTCAGCTTCCTTACAGGTCACAAGCTCTAAGAGGATTGGGAATGGCCTCCAAGGGGGCCGGGTGGTGGTTCACCTGGTTAAGCACACATATTACCAAGCTCCAGGACTCGGGTTCCATTCCCAACTCCCCACCTGCAGCAGGTTCGCTTCATGAGCAGATCTACAGGTGTCTATCTCCCTCTCTATCTCCCCTCCTCTCTCAGTTTCCCTCTATGTAGCTAATAAAAATTAGAGAGAAAGCAAGGAAGAAAGAAAAGGAGATATGGCCACTGGGAGCAGTGGATTTGCAGTGCTGACATCGAGCTCTAGCAGTAACCTTGGTGGCAATAAAAAAAAAAAAATTTAAAGAAGAGAGAGAATGGTTTTCCAGGGAGGTATCCTTTTATATAAGGTGTCCAAAACCCTGAGAAACACCCAATCACATCTGCAACATCTCTGTTGAGACAGGGGCCTATCTGCAGTTTAAACCCATGAGCTCCCAAATGTCTCTTCTGCTGCGTGTACCCCTGGGGGGTGGGGGGAAGAGAATGCCGGATGTAGCACTTTCAGACTAGAGCTATGGGGCAGCTAAGGGGTAAGTGGTAGGTAGCCTGTGGCTGTTGCAAAAGCGCTGATACAGAGAAAGGGCTAGAGTTTAACAACACTAGAGTTTAAACTCTTTTTTAAAAAATTTTTTTTATATATTTAATTTATTTATTCCCTTTTGTTGCCCTTGTTTTATTGTTGTAGTTATTATTGTTGTCGTCGTTGTTGGATAGGACAGAGAGAAATGGAGAGAGGAGGGGAAGACAGAGAGGAGGAGAGAAAGATAGACACCTGCAGACCTGCTTCACCGCCTGTGAAGCGACTCCCCTGCAGGTGGGGAGCCGGGGTTCGAACCGGGATCCTTATGCCGGTCCTTGTGCTTTGCGCCACCTGCGCTTAGCCCGCTGCACTACAGCCCGGCTCCCTAGAGTTTAAACTCTTAAGACTCTCCAGCAATACAGCAATACTTGCTTCTAGTTGCCTCGTTTCCCTTTTTTTTGCCACCAGGGTTATTGCTGGAGCTCAGTGCCGGCACTACGAATCCACTGGTCAGTTCTGGTTTATGGTAGTGCAGGAGAGTGAATTTGGGATTTAGGGTCTTCAGGCATGAGAGTCTCTTTGCATAACCATTATGCAACCACCAACCCCCAGCCCCTCCCCTGTTGCCTCATTACCTATTCAGTCTCCACTAAAGCTCCAGTCATCAAATCAGTGGTAGATGCATGAGATTCTAAAGCAACAGAAACCCTAGATCTTAGGCAAACAATTAAACTCACCAAGGACCCAGATTCAAGTCTCCAGTTCTCATCTTGGGGGGTGGGGGAAGGATGCTCATGAGTGACCAATCAGTGCTGCAGGTCTCTCTCTCTGTGTCTCTGCAGCAACACGGATGGAACTGGAGATGACTATTCATCATGAAGAAGGGAAAAGTCAAGAAGTGAAAGACAATTACCCACATGTTACAGTGCTCAAGGACCTGGGTTTAAGCCCCCTTAAAGTCCTTAGTTCCTAATGTGAAAATTTATTCAAATTCTTGGTCAGCCAATGTACACATTTATTTTGCAGTTTGGGGAAGTATATGCATCCTCATAGGAAATGCTTTGATGAGAAACAACCATCTATGAGATCAAGATGGTTTTCTTGTCTCTGCAAACATTTAAAAGATGCTTTAATTTTAAAATGTAAAAATTTTCCCTCAAGACTCCCAAGTATCTTTTGAATTTTTACATTTTAAAATCAAGGCTGACTGAAGTTAAATAGATTTATTTATAAAGGTTTATGAATAATTATTTCTTTGTATAGTTCATGTGCTTTAAAATTTTTTTTTCCCTTTTGTTGCCCTTGTTATTTAAGGTTGTTGTGGTTATTATTACTGTTGTTGTTATTGATGTCATTGTTGGAACAGGACAGAGAGAAATTGAGAGAGGAGAGGAAGACAGAGAGGGGGAGAGAAAGACACCTGCAGACCTGCTTTACCACTTGTGAAGCAAACCCCTGCAGGTGGGAAGCCGGGAGCTTGAAGCAGGATCCTTATGCCAGATCCTTGCATTTAACCCACTGCACTACCGCCCAACCCACCCTTTTTAAAAATTTTATTTACTTATTAATGATAAAGACAGGAGGAGAGAGAAAGAACCAGATGCCACTCTGGTATATGTTGCTGGGGATTGAACTTGGGACCTCATGCTTAAGAATCCAATGCTTTATCTACTGTGCCACCTCCCAGACCACTAGCATGAGTTCTGACACAAACCTAGAATTTAAAATCTTCTGTGTTAAAATAACATTAAATAAAACAAAAAAAAAACATAAAATAAATTTTGTTTTTTTAAATAAGGATTTTATTATTATTTATTTTCCCTTTTGTTGCCCTTGTTTTATTGTTGTAATTATTATTGTTTTTGTTGATGTTGTCATTGTTGGATAGGACAGAGAAATAGAGAGAGGAGGTGTGAAGACAGAGGGGGAGAGAAAGACAGACACCTGCAGACCTGCTTCACTGCCTGTGAAGCGACTTCCCTGCAGGTGGGAAGCCGGGGACTCAAACCGGGATCCTTATGCCGGTCCTTGCACTTTGTGCCATGTGCGCTTAACCCGCTGCACTACCGTCCGACTCCCAAAATAAAATTTCTTATAGCATTGGCCTACTTTTAGTGAAAGATTATAAAAGGTTTTACTTTTATGCAATCTGCCTAGGAAACAAAGTTGTGTTTTCATTTTTCGGTTGTTTGTTTTTGATATTTGCGGAGCCTGACCCTTGTGCATGTGCAATTTCCCCAGTCCTGGGCCAATGTTTTCATTCAGAGGGAGAAAGAGAAGCAGCACAGCACTGGAGCTTACCCCAGTGTAGTGGTACTCGGGTCTGAAACAAACAACAAACATTTTCCTTTTCTGAAACAAGGATTCTATGACTTACAAAAATAGTCCCAGGGCTGGGAAAACAGCATAATGGCTATACACAAGACTTTCATGCCTGAGGCTCCAAGGTTGTAGGTTCAGTCCCCAGCACCACTCATAAGCCAGAGCTGAGCAATGCTCTGGTATTTCTCCCTGTATCTCTCATTAAAATAAAAAATAGAATGTATTTAAAAAAAAGAAAGGAAGAATGAAAAGAAGGTCTGTTGTTCAAGTTGTTCTTATCACATCTTTGAATATTATTTTGAAAAACTGAATCATTTCAACAGACAATTCCTAAAACTGTTATGTCCTAGTGTGATGCTACTCATCAAATTTCAGGTACTCAGGGCCAGGTGGCAGTGCACTTGGTGGAGTGAATATATGACCTTGCATAAGGACCTAGGTCCAAGCCCCTGGCTCTAACTCTTGGGCAGGAAGGGAAGGGGCTTCACAGGTGGTGATGCAGTGCTGCAGGTGTCTCTCTCTTTCTCTCTCTCTGCCCCTTCTCTCTCTATTTCTATCTCTATCCAGTAAATAAATACTTAATGAAAGAAAGAAAGGAAGGGAAGGAGGGGTAGGCTGAGGAGAAGTCTGAAATGGGGTTGACAATATCTAATAAAAAATTTTAAATATTTTATATCACAAACAAAAACTGTCAGCTTATTAGTGTGTGAGTGAATGTTTGTGTATAGGGGGAAGTGTGCGACGTTTCACTAGCCTTGGTTATGTTTAAGTCTGTTGTTTTCTAGTTATTGTCTTGTAGTCTGTTCTTTCCTGAAAACATGCATAATCAATTGTAGATAAAAGTACTTCATCTTCCATGAAATCCATGGGAAGAGACTGATAAATATTCTAAAACATAGCTTTTTAAAAATAATTTTTAAAATTTATTTTCCTTTTTGCTGCCCTTGTTTTTCATTGTTGTAGTTATTGTTGTTATTGATATCGTCATTGTTGAATAGGATAAATGGAGAGAGGAGGGGAAGAGAGAGGGGGGAAAGAAAGATAGACACCTGCAGACCTGCTTTACCGCCTGTGAAGTGACTCCCCTGTAGGTGGGGAGCCAGGGGCTTGAAAGGGCATCCTATGCTGGTCCTTGCGCTTTGCACCATGTGCGCTTAACCCACTGTACTATTGCCCAACTCCCTAAAACACAGTTTTTGATAACTTTAAGATCAGGACACTGAATTGGTTAAGAATTTCTAAAACTTGGGGCCAGGGGGTGGCACACTGGTTTGTGGGGCCTTAAGCCAGCCCCCCCCACCCCCCCTCCATCCTCCATTGCTGATACTATGGTCTATTTACATAATCACTGTTTTGCCCGAAAGATCCCCACCTTTGATCTATCTTCTTTCTACCTTGAGACCCGCCCTGACTGCAGGTATTAATTAATCCCACTGGTTAAAAGCTTCGCAGCAGTTGCTAAGGGAGTTTCTACCTTAGCCTGCTCTTTCCTTTTCTCCACCCCCTTTCCTAGCCATTTCCTTTTCCGACTTGCCACTTCCGGTTCTAATATCTAAAAGCTTGTCTCTGATCAATAAAGAGACATTGCGTTCCCTCTCTGCCACGAGTTCCTGGTCTCTCTCCTGCGTCCAGCCCAGGTTGGCTCCAGTAGAGTTCTCTCCAACCCAGAGAGCATGTGCCCAGGAAGAAACACTTGCGACGCAAGCCCAGCATCGGTTAAGCGCACATAGTACTAAGTGCAAGGACCCCACAAATTTCAACCTGATTGATTTACCTGGTTTGGAGTTCGACTACCTTTGATGATGTCATCAGGTATTCTGTTGGACTTTTTTGAGTTGTCTATATACTATATACTTGAGTTGTCTATATACTTGCCATTCTCATTCCATTCTTAAGATGGTTTGAATTTAAATGCACCTGCACATAAACGACATACCATTAGCCCCATTAAATAAGAATCCACACAGCCATATAAGCACTGATGATTACTGAAAATCATCAAAACAACAACGCAAACTTACAGCGTGTCCTGAATACATACAAACAAACCCTCTACATCTTTTTTTTCTTCTTTTAAATTTTTTTTATTATCTTTACTTATTTATTGGATAGAAACAACCAGAAAGTTGAGAGGAAGGGGGAGACAGAGAGGGAAAGAGACAGAGACACCTGCAGCCCTGCTTCACCACTTGCAAAGCTTTCCCCCTGCAGGTGGGGACCGCGGGCTCAAACCTGGGTCCTTGAGCATTGCAACATGTGCGCTCAACCAGGTGCGCCACCACCCGGCCCCTACATCTTTCTTTTTCTTTCTCTCTCTTCCTTCCTTCCTTCCTTCCTTCCTTCCTTCCTTCCTCTCTCTCTCTCTCTCTCTCTTTCTTTCTTTTTGCCTCCAGGGTTATCGCTGGGGCTTAGTGCCTGCACTACAAATCCACTGCTCCTGTGGCCATTTTTCTCCCTTTGTTGTTGTTGTTTTTGTTGTTGTGGTTGCTGTTATTATTATTGTTGCTGCTGCTATTGTAGTTGGATAGGGCAGAGAGAAATCAAGAGAGGAGGGGAAGACAGAGAGTGGGAGAGAACGACACCTGCAAACCTGCTTCACTGCTTGTGACACAACCCCCCTGTAGGTGAGGAGCTGGGGCTCCAACCAGAATCCTTGCGCCAGTCTGCGCTCTGCACTTTGTGCGCTTAACCTAGTGCGCTACCGCCTGGCCCCCACCATTTCCATTTTATTGGGTAGGACGGAGAAAAATCGAGAGGGGAGTGGGAGATAGAGAGGGAGAGGGAAAGACAGACACCTGCAGATGTGCTTTACCACTCATCAAGTGTCCTTCCTGCAGGTGGAGCACCAAGGGCTTGAACCCGGATCCTTGCGTTTAGTATTATTTGTGCTTAGCCAGGCGCACCACCACCCAGCCCCAGCCCTCACAGTTCAAAAACAATACATATCACACAGGTCATGAACCAAAAGTGAGGCACACAAGTATACATGCAGATTTCCAATGTATACATACAGCTAATGCTTTCAAATTCACCAATACACACTTCCAACATCCAGGGGTAAAACACACACAAACATCCCCAAATACAGAACCACAAAATCTTGAGCCTATTAGAATGATGTCTCAAAGCCTCTGTATAAACTCAACCCCGTCCTCTCTCACAAAAAAAATACACATGGGATTCACTTAACCCCAAGCATCCGCACAGACATCACCAGTCCACACATACAAAAAACACTGATCGGGACTGGGTGGTGACGCACATGGTTGAGTGCACATATTACAGTGCTCAAGGACCCGGGTTCGAGCCCCCGTCCCCACCTGCAAAGGGAAAGCTTTGCAAGTGGTGAAGCAGGGCTACAGGTATCTCTCAGTCTCTCTCCCTCTCTTATAACCCCCTACCCTCTCGATTTCTGGCTCTCTATCCAGTAAATAAAGATAATAATAATAAAAAAACACTGATCAGATTCCTAACAACTAATTACATATACAAATAAACCTCTAAGAGACAAACTTGCATAAATAGATTTCTAATATACTCCCAAGCAATAACACATAAAAAACACCACTACACATTAAGTCTATAGGCCCCAGGAGATGTACAAGTAGGCATTTGCAACATCTCATCTTCAGATATACATGACCACACCACAACTTTGTCTCCAAAAACAAGCACACAATCCTTTTTTTTTTTTTTTTAATATATATATTTTTTATGGTGGTGTAGGGGAATTGAACATGGGACTTTGGAGCTTCAAATATTAGTCTGTTTTCATACCCATTATGCTATCTACCCATGCTAAGCCACAAATGCATATACTGACAAGAGCATAACAACCTGTACCAACTCACTATAGACTGTGTTTGTCTATATATCTGTGTACACAGGCTTTTTTGGTCACCAGGGTTATTGCTGAGACTCAGTGTTGGCTCTAGAAATCCACTGCTCCCAGTGGCCTTTTCCCTTTTCTTTCTTTCCTTCCTTCCTTCCTTTCTTCTTCTATTTTATTTGATAGGACAAAGAGAAACCAAGAGGGGAGGGGATGATAGGCAGAGAGAAAGACAGACATTTGCAGACCTGCTTCATTGCTCGTCAAGTGTCTCCCCTGCAGATGGGGAGTGGGGGGCTGGAACCCAGGTTCTTGCACCTTGTAATGTGTCTGCTCAACTGGGTGTTCCACTGCCTGACCCCCAAATCATTATTTTTAATAATATCATGGCTATGTGGCACAATTCAGAAGTAACTGAAAATACACAACAAGGGGTAGACTATATATATATATAACACCAGCACAGCTCAGCTCTGGCTTATAGCAGTGTTGCAGGTTGAACCTGGGATTTCAGAGCCTCAATGTATAACCATTATGATGCTCTCTCCCCAGCCCACACTTAATGCCTTTATTTCCCTTTACGTCTGCTGACTGAAAGCAGTCATTGTTATGAAGCAATTAAAAGAGATTTGTTAGTGAGATTATTCAGAGCAGAGTTCAAACCTGGAAAGAGCCTCAGATTTCTCTGGGTGCTGATCTCATCCACTCTCAAGTTTTGTTCTCAGTAAGAAACAGTTAATAAACGTAGGGTATGTGCATAAGACTAGACACGTAATTTAAAAAAATTTTACATCTTTATTTATTGGGTAGAGACAGTCAGAAATCAAGAGGGAAGGAGGTGACAGAGAGGGAGAGAGGCAGAGAGACACCTACAACACTGCTTCACCACTTTGCAAAGCTTTCCCCTTACAGGTGGAGACTGGGGGCTCAAACCCAGGTCCTTTCACATTGCAACATTGTGCCCAACCAGGTGCACCACCACTCAGCCCTCATAATTCTTCTACCAGATATGAACTGAAGAAAAAACCTCCTGTCCTACTGCTCATCTGAGACTCCTCACTCAGGGAAACTGCTGAGTTGGTGACTGCAGAGGACTCTTATCAACAAAATGAACAAACAGTTTGCTATGAAAATGCCATGCACCAAGGCCAGCAGCCCCTTTACTATGTTGCAAACTGCTGGCATAAGGAACCACAAATAAGCTATACAGCTTTGTCTTCAGGCTTCAGAAACTCCTTAGGATAAGAAGAGATACTTCAAAGTCACAGTCACAGTCCTTGTGCTAGTCCCACAGTTGATAGGAAACTAATTTTAATGCCATCAAGGATGAGTAACAGTTTACAAAAAATTAGAACTGTACAGCACTGTGATAAGGAAAAGTATAATCATTTATTCAGTGCCACAAATATAATACCTAGAGAGAACAGAAAAGTAAGGGATGGGAGACTGGGAGATAATAAAGGATCAAGAAAATGGGGGCCCAGCAATGGCACACCTGGTAGAGAGGACATGTCACCACGTACAAGAACCCTGGTTCGAGTCTGTGAGCTCATCTGCAGGGAGGGGGGATTCGGGAGTGGTGAAGTGGTGTCTCTCTAGCTACCTCTCCCTATCATTACTCCTTCCCCATTTCTCTTTCTCTATAAAAACAGTCGGAAAAGGGAGTTGGGTGGGGGCGTCTGGACATGGCACACCCAGTGAAGTGCACATATCACTATGCGCGCGGGCCTAGGTTAGGGCCCCTACCTGTGTGTGTGGGAGGGACATTTCACAAGTGGTGAAACAGGTCTGCAGGTGTCTTTCTCCTTCTCTATCTCCCCTCCCCTCTCAACTTCTCTCTGTCCTGTCAAGCAAAGTAGAAAAGAAGAGAAAAGAAGAGAGGAGAGGAGAGGAGAGGAGAGGAGAGGAGAGGAGAGGAGAGGAGAGGAGAGGAGAGGGAAAAGTGGCTGCCGGGATCAGTGGGTTTGTAGTGCTGGCTCCAATCCCAGTGCCCTATAGGGCAATACAAATAAATAAGCCAGGTGTAAGTGTACTTTGCACACATTACCATGTGCAAGGACCCAGGTTCAAGCCCTGCTCCCCACCTGCAGTGAAGTAGATCCGCGCAGTGAAGTAGGTCTGCAGGTGTTTTCCTCTCCCCTCTCTATCTCTCCCTCTCCTTTTGGTTTTTCTCTGTCCTATCAAATAAAGATGGCCGGTAAGAGCTGTGGATTCATAGTGCCCACACCAAGACCCAGTAATAAGCCTGGTGGCAATAAAAAAGAAATTGAAAAAAAAGAAAGACTAATCAAAATGAACACACAGAACCAGACAAATAGCAATGGCTATGTATCTAAGAAGCAGATCTGGGAAAGAGCTTATAAAGTAACACAACAGGGATTATTCTCTATACTTACACAAAGGGACCCCAACATAGCAGAAATGCAGAGGTCAACTAATTTAATTGCAGAAACACAAGAAAGGTTACTTATGAAACACCCACAGAAAATCAGGGCTCGGACCATGTGCTGGCACACCTGGTGGAACATACACATTACAGTATGCAAGTTCAAGCCCCTGGTGCCCACCTGCAAGGGAAGAATTTCACCAGATGCGAAGCAGTTCTACAGAAGTGTCTCTTTCTCCCCGTCTCCCCCTCCCGATTAATTTCTCTTTGTTTCTATCCAAAATAAATTAATTAAAAAGAAGAAAAAAGAAAATCCAGAGAAAGGGAAACTATAACTATTAAAATAGTTATTATATTCTGACAACATTAGTTTTTGAATCCAAATCTAAAATTTCCCATTATACAGCTGGCAGGGATTTGACAAATTCATAACTACAAGGAGTTGATGGGCTATGCTACTAGGCAATGCCACTTGGAAGTTCATATCATTATTAAAATGTGAAAACAGAAAACGGGTTTAGTTATGTCCACAAACTGGGATTCCAATTGTCACACATATATGACCCATAACCACAAGTAATTAAGAAAATAACATACAGTACATAAAGATTTTGGTGGTAAGGAATTAAATGACTTTTATGTCCAGTCACAAAACTTACTTCTAAAGGCACTATTTAAATCAAACCGGAATATGCTGTATCCTGGACACGTAGGCTTCATAAAACTCCCTGGCATAAATAAAGCACATGTAAATGCAGATGTTGATAATTCCATTAATGGAGTATCACACCGGACCCTCATTCCTACATAATTAATATGAAGACTAAGTGGCCCGAAGAAAGTTTCAACTAACTGATGAGTAATGGACACAACTTATTCTTAACAACAAAATCTATTCACTACAGGCTGCTAATAAAAACTGAGCGGGGGAAGGGGTAAAAGGCAAAAGCTAAATTAGAATAGAATATGCACTAGGTACACGTATATTTGAAGCTTTTTGAAATTACTGTAAAATGTGTCCCTTTTAGATGATTTAAGTACTGCGGTATAAATAACTCCAAGTCAACTTGACCAGTAAGACTGTAAGATTTGTCCTAGCACTGAGCCAACAGAATAGAAACACTCAGCAGCACAAGCTAAAACAGGCAGACTCTCCGGTAGCTACTTGCTCAAGTGGAGCTAGGAGGGCGGGCTCCAGAGCTCCGTCGAGTTTACTCATCAGCTAATCAATGAAGCGAGCAGCTTCCCGCTCAAGGGGTAACGCTTGCGAATTCGTCCTCATTCCTCTCTGCCCAGCGCAGACATAGGCGTGTGTGCAGCCTCGCCTCCCCGAGCTGACACGGAGCTGACGTGCACCGGGTGCCCAGGCCCCGGTGCAGACGCCCCTCAAAGTGAGATGTGGGTGTACCCCTCACTGTCCTGGGTCTCCACACACAGACAGGGGTGGAAATAACACGCACTGTGCGCTACAGGACAAGGCACGGAAGACACTTCCGGAACCGAAAAACACGCGCTCCCACCGCCGCCATCTTTAGGGGCTCCAGCAGGAAGTCGTCATCAGCGCCCCGCCCCCGCCGGAGCCACCGTTAGGGACCCGCCCTCGAGGCTCAACCGCTTGCGCATGCGCACGTCTCCCGCGGTGAAGCGCGCGGTGGGGGACCGCAACGGATCCTGGGAGCCGTTGGAGGGCGGTGAACTCGCGCTCGCGAGCCCCGCCCCGCCTGCTCAGTGGGCGTGCGCATGCGCAGGCTGCCGCGCGGGGAGGGGCGGGGCAGGTCTGGAAGGAGGCCCGGGCGGCCTCTTGGAGAAGGCGAACAAAGAGGCGATGGTGTCCCGGATGCTCCTTGTGCTACGCGAGCACTGTGCGTGCGGCTGCGTGCATGTGTGTGTGTATGTGTAGGTGTGCATGTGTGTGTATGTGTGCATGTGTGTGTATGTGTATGTATGCGTGTGTGTATGTGTATGTGTGCATGTGTGAGTCAGGGGGTCCTCTCCAGGGTGTGTGTGTGTGTGTGTGTGTGTGTGTGTGTGTGTGGTAGGTGAGCCCAGGATTTAACAATGATAATCGTAAAAAAAATTAAGTTAAAAAAATGATGATGGGGTGCGGGTAGATAGCATAATAGTTACGCAGAAAATTTTATTCCTGAAGCTTCAAATCCCAGGTTCAATCCCCAGCACCACCATAAGCCAGAACTGAGCAGTGCTCTGGTAAGAAAGAAAGAAGGAAAGAGAAGGAAGGAAGGTAACCGTGAACCGGCAGTTGGTGCACCTACTTAAACACATCCATTACCATGCACAAGGACGCAGGTTCGGGTCCCCGCTCCCCACGAGACAATGTTGGCAGGTGTCTTTCTCCCTGTCCTCCCCCAATTTCTCCTTTTGCTGTGCAATAAATAAATAAATACAATAAATAATAAATGTTAAAAAGACACCTTTAAAAATCACAATCGTGTAACTTCATTCATTTGCCACCTAATGAAAGAGTTTTGGCTAGGGCTACCGGAATCACAATATCCTCAGATCTGTAAAGATGTTTTCATATCCTCTGAATTACATGCCTTTTGAAAAGGGCCGAACAAAAACAATGGTGAATTGAGCTGGATAGTTGTTCCACAGTGCAGTCTTGCCACCCATGGCTCTGAGAAGACTCAACCTCTTCCCAGCGCCCGAGTGAGACTCTGAGAAATAACCGAGATAACTATTGTGTCTGGAGACTGGTGGTGGTGCACCTGGCTGAGCGCACATGCTACAGTGTGCAAGGATCCGGGTTCAAGCCCCCCAGCCCCACCTGCAGGGGGAAAGCTTTACAGGTGGTGAAGCAGTGCTGCAAGCGTCTCTCTCTCTCTCCCCCTCCTTTCCTCTCTCTCTGTCTGTCTGTCTCTCATATCCCCCTTCCGTCTCAATTTCTGGCTGTCTTTATCCAGCAAATGAGTAAAGGTAATACAAGTAAAAGTTTTGTATTGAACCAAAGTAAAAGACTCTGGGATGTGCTGAGGGGTTCAGGTCCTGGAATATTGATGGCAGGGGAGAAAAACCTAGAGGGGGTTGAATATGTGGAAAACTGAGAAATTTTACACATGTACAAACTACTGTCATTTACTGTTAACTGTAAACCATTAAACGTCCAATAAATAAAAAAGTTTCCATCAATAAAAAATAAATAAAAGTAATTGTTGTGTGTCCTCATCTAGCTAATATAAGTTAGTGGTTCTTCCCTTCCTCTTTCAAATAAATAAATAAATAAGTGGGTCAACAGTGAATTTAGTGAAATAGGAGGTGGCACAGCAAATAACACATTGGACTCCCAGGCATGAGGGCCTGAGTTTGGTTCCTTACATCACACATGCCAGAATGATACTCTGGCTCCTGTCATCTCTCTATCATTAAAAAATAAATTTAAAAAGTTCATGCAACTATACTTTTTTGAGTATTTTTTTTTCAAGGACCAAAATTTTGTTCATTTTCAGTGAAAACTCACAGCCTGAAAGGAAGACATCAGTATCCCAGTTAAATGTAAATTTCAGATAAAAAGATAAATAGTGAAGAAATTTGTAGAAGATCCTGTCCCAAATATTACATGAAACTTAATTATGCTAAAAACTAACTTATTCTTCCTCTGCATTTCTCACTTTATTGGGAATCTGTTTTTTTTTTTTTTTTTTTGATACACCATGGTCCCTATTCTCTTTGATACCTTGAATTTTAAGGGATTTTAGAAGTTCATGGGCTGAGAATCAGGAATGCATAAATTAAAAGAGCATCCAGGGAGTGGGGCAGTAACGCAGCGGGTTAAGTGCAGGTGGCATAAAGCACAAGGACCGGCCTAAGGATCCCGGTTCGAGCCCTCGGCTCCCCACCTGCAGGGGAGTGGCTTCACAAGTGGTGAAGCAGGTCTGCAGGTGTCTATCTTTCTCTCCCCCTCTCTTCCCCTCCTCTCTCCATTTCTCTCTGTCCTATCCAACAACGACAACAACAATAATAATAACCACAACAACAATAAAACAAGGTCAATAAAAGGGGAAAAATGACTTCCAGGAGCAGTGGATTTGTGGTGCAGGCAAAAAAAAAAAAAGAAAAGAAAAGGAAAAAAAGCAACCATGTAAGCAGTATAAAGAAAAATTGAAAATATACTGAAATGGGGCCAGGTGATGATGCACCTGGTTAAGGGCACATTACAGTATGCAAGGACCCAGGTTCAAACCCCAGCTCCCCACCTGCAGGTAGAAAGCTTCATTCTTGCTTTTCTTAGTCTCCAGGGTTATTTCTGGGACTACAAATCCACTGCTCCTGGTAGACTTTAATGTAATTTCATTGTATTTTCTATTTTACTGGGTAGAACAGAGAGAAATTGAGAGAGGAGAGGGAGATATAGAGGGAGAGAGAAAGAGAGTCACCTGCAGACCTGATACACCAACTGTGAAGGGACCCCCTTGTAGGTGGGGAGCCAGGGGCTTGAAGCCAAATCATTGTATTTTGCATTATGTATGTTTAACCTGGTGTGCATCACCACCCAGCCCCTAAAGCTTCACTTTTTATCTCCCCTTCCTTTCTCACTTTCTGTCTCTATCCAATAATAGATAAATAAAATGTGAGAAATAGAGAAAATAATTAAAAAGCCCAAGTATACTGGAACACATATCAAATTTTACAAAGATGGGGAAAGTATTTTTAGAAAATCAAAATGATTTGCATGTGCTTTTTAGTTCTATAACATGTCTCTGAAAAGGCTGAAATGGAACAGGCAACTCTAGCTGGCATAACAGACAAGACTGGACTGATAGGAAGAAAAGTAAAAGTAGGGAACGTCACTGATGTTCCATTTGCATCATTTAACTATGAACCACAGAAGTGTCCTATAAAAATAATAACAAAAAGAAAGAAAAAGGAGTCAGGTGGTAGCGAGTGGGTTAAGCGCACATGGCGCAAAGCACAAGGACCAGCGGAAGGATCCCAGTTCGATCCCCCGGCTCCCTACCTGTAGAGGAGTTGTTTCATAGGTGGTGAAACAGGCCTGCAGGTGTCTATCTTTCTTTCCCCCTCTCTGTCTTCCCCTCCTCTCTGCATTTCTCTCTGTCCTATACAACAACGACAAAACAATAATAACTACAACAATAAAAAACTACAAGGGCAACAAAAGGGAATAAATAAATAAATATTTAAAAGAAAAAAGAAAGAACAACAACAAAGAATTAAAGTGAAGAGAACATAGGTGTGAGACCTTTCTGCTGTGACTGAAAGACAAAGTCCAAATTGACTGGAAAAGCCATGTCCACTGTGGAGATGCTGAGTAGTTTCAAAGGGAAGTCTGGCTCTTGCCTACCTGCCAGAGACCTCCCCCATGGAATGTCCCCCCACACCCACCCAGGACCACCTGCCAGTGCCCCTCCCCCACCACAGAATGTCCGAGCTCCTGCATTCTGCAGTTCAAATTCAAAACTACACAACCTCAGTTGGATGCTGAGCATCTATCTGCCTGACCTGATCAGCTTGTTCTCTGGGTCGTGGACTTGACTGTCGCTCATCGAGGAGGCTGCCAGGCAGCAGTGGTCCTTGGCTGAGCCTGCGGGGATGGCTTCAGAGGGAGGTAAGTAAGTCTCTGAGGGGTGGGAAATTGGAGGCCCTCCTGCCCTCGAGACCTTGGGCTTCCCAAGTGACACTTGTGCCGGGGACCCATGTTTGGGTGGAGGAGAGAAAGGAGAGGGCACGGGACAGCCAGGACATCTCACCTGGGAGGTCGGGAAGCCCAGGGAAACCGGACACAACACTGGGGAGCCGGTGCTGAGAAGTGGACCTGGAGGACTCCTGGGAGGGCAAGGCTGCTGTCGTGAGAAAGGAAGGCAGCAAGCACTTTGTTGCGTTCGAGAGGGGAGACAAGACACCCTAACCTGTATGTGCAGGGAGGCCTGGTACTGTCCATGATGGTGCACAGCAAGTTCAAGGCGAGTGCTGAGTCCTGTGTCCCGTCCTCAGGCAGCTGGAGCTGCCCTGAGATGTCTATCTCACTCTCTAAGGGACTTGGACGGGGGGTGAACTAGGTGTGATGGGAAAGGAGGAAGCTGGGAAAACGGTCTGTGTCAGAAATGGACGTTGTAAGGCTGCATGTGGTAGTGACACATCCTCTTCAGAACGAGGCCTGAGGGGGCTTTGATGTGAGTGCTCAAGCAGGTGCTCCCCCACTCCCCCAGCCGCGCCTGCTCCCCGAGTGGCTTCCACTGCCACAGCCAGAGCTTCTCTGCTCCTTCCAGCCACATCTCACTCTCCCGGCAGGACAGAAACTTGCATCTTGACAAAATGAGAGCAGGACAACCAAGTCAAGGGCTTGGATCCCTGAGTTGATCTGGATTATTCTCACTGCTCTGGAAACTAGTTTCTGCACACTTATTGCCCCTACCCAGCAACTAACATCGCAACCTCGGCCTGTTTTTTCCTGGATTGCTGAAATTTTGCTTAGCGTTCACATCACTGGTTCACAGTGAACACTGATGCAGATGCTTAGGCTTTTCTGGTGAAATCTGTGAGCAGGGTTTTGTTCTGTTCTTTTAAACATTTTTTATTATCTTTATTTATTTATTGGATAGAGACAGCTAGAAGTTGAGGGGAAGGGGGGAAGAAAGGGGAAAGAGACAGAGAGACACCTGCAGTACTGCTTCACCACTCCTGACGCATCCCCCGGCAAGTGGGGACGGGGGCTTGAAACCTGGTCTTTCAGTATTGCCGCATGTGCTCTCTGCCAAGCGCACCACCACCTGGGCCCTGGGGTTTCATTTTGAAAGAAAGCAGGCAAACAGTTGTCTCAGCGATGAGCACAGGAGCCGGATCCTGATAGGTAGGCAAGTCTCCAGGGAATAACTGCAGCTGGAGCTGAGAAGGCCCAATGGTGACACCAGGACAGGCGCATATTGTATCTTCCCCTTCAAGTGCCCCCACCTGAAGTCGCATCCCTGATCCCAGGACTAAAGGGACCAGGGCTCTGTCCCCGTCTGCCACATCACCTCGCACATTCCCACCTCACTTTGTCTCCACAGCAGCTCCGGTGCTGGGACCAGATGAAACCATGAACCTTGCGGCCTCTGGGACTCCATTCAGGACTCTGCCTTTTGCCCCTGCTGCCCCCCTCCACCCACCACCCTGGGAGCAGCCCCCAATCCAACTCAGGGCCCAGGCCTGCCCTGCTGGCAGTCCTCTGATGCTGATGGCCTTCCCCAGGGCACCTCTGGTGGCAGGAGAGGCTGGCCATGGCCCCCAGGGGACAGGCCCTTGCAATGTCCTGATGCATATTGGGAAAGAGGGGGAGCCGGTGGAGCCACCCCAGTTTCACACTGTGCCCCTAAAAAAGACTCCACTGCACAGCAGTGCTCCAGGGGGCCTCCCTGGGAGAGCTGACTGTCCTGTGGGCTCTGTGGCAGAGGCCACAATGCCCACTCCAGCTCTGAGGGAGACCCTGGCTGGCAAGGGAAGCTGGGCACCAGGTCTTCCACCCCGAGCTCCAGCTACACCTGCCTCTGCCCCGCTGACCCCCATCACCCTCTCAGTGAAGGCTGTGCCTCAGCCACAGGGGCCTTGCGGGATGGGTGGCCTGACCATCTGGCAGCACACAGCCCCACCCGAGGACTCCTGTCACCCCAAGAGTGTGTATGAGAACTTCCGGCGCTGGCAGCACTTCAAGTCCCTGGCCCGCAACTACCTGCCCCGGAGTCCAGACACAGAAGCACTTTCCTGTTTCCTCATGTGAGTTGCGCCCAGGAGCCCTGGGGCTCATCTGAGACTCCACATGGGGGAGCCTGGGAGGACACGCAGTGAGGGTGTGTCAGGACTCTGAAGCTGGATGGATGGCCTTGCCACCATCACCCCACCCCTGGGAGGGCACATGCTCTTACAGGAATCCCACCCCCAGTGGACCAACACTTCAAGTGCCAGGGCTCCGCTGACCTGCACCCGGCTGTTACTGTGTGTGCCCACCGCCCCAACACACCTGAGAGCATTTTCACAGCCACCTGCCAACCTGGGTGGAAGTGGGAGCCATGCCACTCGACTCAGTAACCACTGAGAAGAGTCAGTTACGTTGATGCCTGAACTGCTCCCACTGTAGAGCAGCAGCTGGTCCTAGGGGCTGCCCAGCTCCTGGGAGTCCCGAAGTCACAGGCCCAGCCTTTTCATAGGGGTTTACACCATGGCAGCTGGAGCTGGTGTCTGCCTGAGAAATGCCAACCCTGGGCAGGAGGACTGGGACAGCAGGAGGGAGGTCACAGGAAGGGACAGGGTGGTGAGACACAAGGTAGGTTATGACTCTGACTGCCTGTGGGGGCTTGCAGCCCAGTGCTTCGGTCCCTGGCCCGCCTGAAGCCCACCATGACGCTGGAGGAGGGCCTGAGGAGGGCCCTGCATGAATGGCAGGGCAAGAGCAACTTTGACCGGATGATCTTCTATGACATGGCTGCAAAGTGAGTCAGGGAGCCTGCTGTGCACAACGGGGATGAGGCTACCTCAGGGCAGAGGCTGCTGGGGGTGCCAGCTACTGAGGTTGTGGCAGGGGGCTGTGGCAGCACAGGCACCCCCCCCCCCCCCAGTCCTCCCTTGAGTGCTGGGCCCTGCTCTCCTGCTGGTCCAGACCCTCAGCTAGTCAGCTCACAAGCATCCTTGGCAGGGAGACCCAGGGGATGGACCCTCGATACCAGACTGACTGTTCATGCTCTGGCACCCGGGGGGGGGGCTGGGGTTGTCTCCCCCCATCCCCCAACCCCAGCCTCACACACACACATGAGCCTTTGATTCCTTGGTGGCTGGGCCATCATCCCTCTCCAAGGTCCCGCCTCGCTTGGCCCTCCTCCCATGTCCTTGCTGAGCCAGGCTCCCTCAGCGTGGCCCTCCTCACTCACACCAGGTTCATGGAGTTTGAGGCCGAAGAGGAGATGCAAATTCAGAAGCTGCAGTGGCTAAAGGGGCTGCGGGCTCCCCCACCCCAGGCCCCACCCAAACTGGACACTCAGGCTTCCACTGCTCAGCGGGAGGGCTACCAGCCAGGTGAGGCAGACATGCTCCCACAGTGCCAGTCATGAGCCCTCAGTGGGGTGCCCTCACCCACCATCCAGACCCGGGAGCTGCCCACCCTCGTCACCATGCTTCTGCTCCTGTTTCCCTGCTTTGGGACTCCTCCAACCTCCTTGCCAAAGCCCCCAAACCTCAAAAGATTGGGCGATTCAGTGACCTCAAGTTCCTTGTCCTGAAACCTCAACCTGGCCCTCCTAGATGCCCCCTCAGCTCTCCTGCCCCTCCTGTGCTTGGGGCTCAGGAGTCTGAGCAGCTGCACCCCTGTGAGTGTTCCCACAACACTGCCCCCATCGCTGGTTCCCTGTGGGATGGAAGCCAGGGTGACTCAAGCCCCCTTCATCCTTGCTCCCCACCCCCAGTGTGCACCCCCAGGAAGGCTGCTGGCCTCAAGGCCCGGGCAGCCCACACAAGGCCACACAAACCTCAGTGTCCCCCCAAGACCAAGGCGCCCAAGGAGATCCCTGTAGAGGCCGTGCAGGAGTATATGGCCATCATGGAGGGGCTGCTGGGCAGCCCCCACTCAGCCTCAGGGGAGCCCCAAGGAGAGCAGGAAGGGGCTGGGCAGGAGCAGCTGGAGCACAACTGGCCCTGGCCTGACCCGGCACTCCTGGACTACATGGACGCGCTGTGCTCCCAGGAGGACTTCATCACCAAGGTGGGTGGTGAAGCTCACTGTGTCTGGAGGCCATGGGGGAGGCCTGGCACCAGATCTGGGCTCTGCAGGCCAGAAATGAAGCTTGCTTCTTAGTGCCTGAGCTCTGCCTGTGTGTGTGTGTGTGTGTGTGTGTGTGTGTGTGTGTGTGTGTGCTCCTGTACATGGGAATGTGAGTGTGTGTGCACATGTGTGTATGTCTGTGCAGGATCACATGTGTCTGTGACAGGCATGTGCTCTCTCTGTGCCTTTGTGTGCGGCCTGCATTCAAGTGCATACATGCGGGTACATGTTAAAGTCTGAGACTGAATGAGTGTGTCCTGCCTTGTTGTAGATACATGTGCACCCATGGTGGCCGATGTGTGTGTGTGTGTGTCTGAAGCAGCCCTCCCATGCAGGCAGGGGGTGGGTCTCAGCAGCTCTCTCCTCAGGATCTCTGGGCCTCTAGAGACTCCTGCAGGGCCCCTCACAGCTTCTGCTTCTGCTTCTGCCCCAGGTGGAGGCGGTCATTCACCCCCGCTTCCTGACAGAGCTGCTCTCCTCAGAGCCAGAGCTGGACCTCGAAGCCCTGGCTGAGGAGCTGGAGCAGGAGGCAGGGCTCAGCCCCTCACAGGTGAGCCTGGGAGCCACGTGTCCCAGGGACTCAGGGGAGGAAGCTGCCCAGCTCACTCTGCAGATGGGGTTCTCATTCACATCACAAGGAAGGGCCCCCAGGAGAGGCAGAGTCAGAGGCTCCTCAGGTGAACTCTTGGAGGAGACCTTGAATCCAGTGAGGCAGGTGCCCTGAACAGAGTCCTGTGTGAATATGTTTCCCCTTCTGGTTCCTGGGATGAGTGCAGGACAGGGGAGTCAGTTCTGATGTTCAGAGAAAGACAATGACTCCTGGCAGGAAAGGGAGGATGAGCAGGAAGAAGTGAGGAAGGAGGGCTGTGACAGTGCCTGACCTGTCTCTCAGCGCAGTCCAGGGCATTCGCTTCTTTACCCACAAAAGCCACCCCCCACACGCACGCACTTACGCATGCGCGCGCACGCGCGCGCGCAGCGCTGCGCGCGCACGCACACACACACACACACACACACACACACACACACCACACACACACACACACACACACACACACACACACACCACACACACACACACACACACACACACACACACACACACACACACACACACACACACACACACACACACACACACACCCTGTTGCCAATCCTCCTGTGAAACTTGCCCTGTCACCTCCCTGTGCAGCTGGTGGACAAGAGACTCCTGGCCATGAAGGAGAAGGGCCGTGTGCAGGCACCTGTGAGCAACAGCAGAGCCCAGATGGCCTCACGTCCTCCCCATCCTGACACCAGCCAGGATGCCCTGAGATGTGAGCAAGGCCCCCAGGCAGGGGTCAGCGGCCGTGCCAGGGCCCCGGACATGGAGCATGAAGCTCCGGGGAGGTGCGGCCATGCACAAGCACAGCTCCCTGGGCACCGGGCCTTGGCCCTCTCCCCAGGAGGACAGGAGCCCTCTCCACCCAGAGCTGGACAGCACCCCTCCCCACACCAGGGGTGCAGAGGTCCTCTCCAGAGACCTGGCAGCCGGGACACCTGCTTTCAGGGGGAGACCACTCCTGCGGGCAGGCTGCAGGGGCCCACAGATGTGTCCAGTGAGGAGGAGGAGGAGCTCCCCAGCCTGGCCTTCCTCCTGGCCTCTCATCACAGCCTGCTGCCCTGGGGGCTGGCCCTGAGTCCTGGAGCTTGGGGGACTCCCCAGTCCCCACCCCAGAAGAGGAGGCTCCTCAACACGATGCCCCCTCCTGCTGCCAAGGCGAGGAAGCACCCTCTGTGCAGCAGCCCAGGCTCTGATGAGCAGGCGCCCCTCTCTGGGAGTGGGAGGCCTTCCCTGGCACTGGGGCTGCTTGGCCCCTCAGCCCCTAAGAAGAAGCGGTGCCTCCCTTTAGTAGCAGAGGGGATGCAGCAGCACAGCAGCCAGTAGGGAGCCCCAGGGCCCCTCCTCAGCCAGCCCTGGAGAGCCTGGGCCGCACTGGCCTGGCCTGCCTCTCAGGTCCGGGGCTCCCCTCATCACTGTGGGTCTGTGTATTCCTGGTGTGGGTGGGGAGGGAGGGAGGGAGGGAGCAGGTTAGGGAGGAGGGTGGGTGAGAGTGGGGCAGCCCCTTGTTAGCAGGGGGTCTCAGCTGTAATAAAGATGATATTGTAGGCAGTGCTCCTGGCCTGCTGTCTTTGTATTCTTGCTTCTCTGAGAAGGGTCTAAGAGGAGGAGGAGGAGGAGGAGTGATAGTGGAGTCACAAGTCTGTGGGAACAGTGAGAACAGTCACTCCCCCTAGAGGGAGAGCTGCTGGGTCAGCTGGGGAGCACTACCCACACCAGAAGCCTGAGTGTCAACCCTTTGCTACTTTGCCTTGGACACTTTCCCAGCTGACCTGTCACCCACTTTTGTCCAGTTATGTGATTTTGTTCGTTTTTTGTTCCATAAAATTTTATTTCTTTTTTATTTTATTTATTTGTTTTCCATTGTTGCCCTTGTTGTCTTTTTTTATTTTTTTTTTAGTTGTTGTTATTGGTGTCGTCAATGTTGGATAGGACAGAGAGAAATGGAGAGAGGAGGGTTGACAGAAGGGGAGAGAAAGATAAGACACCTACAGACCTGCTTCACCGCCTGTGAAGCGACTCCCCTGCAGGTGGGGAGCCCGGGGCTGGAAAAAGGTCCTTGCACTTTGTGCCACATGTGCTTAACCTGCTGTGCTACCTCCTGACTCCCTGTTTTTATTTATTTTTTTAAACATTATTTATTCCCTTTTGTTTCCCTTGTTTTATTCCATAAAGTTTTAAATTAGGTATTGGGGAGATGATATAATGGTTATGCAGAAGACTTTCAAGCCTAGGCTTCAAAGTTCCAGGTTCAATCCCTCACACCATTAGCCAGTGTTGATCAGTTCTCTGGTCTCTCTCTCTGTATTTCTCTCACTAAAACAAATATATGTGAATATGAATATATATATATGAATTTTCACCTTTGCCATGATTTACTTTCCTCTTAAACTTTTTATTTATTATTATCTTTATTTACTGGACAGAGACAGCCAGAATTCTAGAGGGGGGGGGAAGACACACAGAGAGACACCTGCAACCCTGCTTCACCACTTGCAAAGCTTTCCCCCCTGCAGGTGGGGACTGGGGACTCAAACCTGGGTCCTTGTGCATTGTAACATGTTCTCTCAACCAGGTATACCACCATCCAACCTCTCCCCAATTTCTTTTCTTTTTTTTTTTTAAAAAAAACTACTAAAATTTATTTATTTATTTATTTATTCTTTTTGTTGCCCTTTTTATTGTTGTAGTTATTATTGATGTCATTGTTGTTGGATAAGACAGAGAGAAATGGAGAGAGGAGGGGAAGACAGAGAGGGGGAGAGAAGACAGACACCTGCAGACCTGCTTCACCACCTGTGAAGCGACTCCCCTGCAGGTGGGGAGCCGGGGGCTCGAACTGGGATCCTTACGCTGGTCCTTGTGCTTAGCGCCACCTGCGCTTAACCTGCTGCGCTACCGCCCGACTCCCCCCAATTTATTTTCAAGCATTTTTATCACTTTAAAAAGAACCCACACTCTCAACTTATCTTTGTCTCCTCAAACATTATCTTCTAGTACTCCAACCCTTAATAACCCCCCTGCCCACCCCACCCCCACATAGTTTTGGTCTTGGAATCATACAGTATGTGCACCTTTGTGTGTGTCTACTCTCAGTAAGAATGACGTTTTCCAGGCTCATCCATGTTAAGACTTACCTGGAGTTTAAACCTTTGTATTCTGGAAATATATGCCAATGTATGAAACCATTCAATTGGTTAAATTCACTCATTTGGTTGTTTTTTACACTGTGACTCTTGGAGAGTCGTATATGAACGTTTGTGTACAAGTTTCTGTAGAAGATGGATGTTTTCATTTCTCATGGCTTTATACTAAATAGTAGCATTGTTTGATCATGTGAACACTGTGTGTGGACATTGAAGGAACTGCTTGGTTGGTTATGTCATGGTGCATGAAAGTTCACTCATCGCTACCTTCTAGCCAATACATGTCGTTATTTGTCTTGAATAGCTATGGTTCTAAATTGGTGTCAGACTCTGCTTTTGAATTACAGGTCCTCGTGTTGGGTTTCTTTCCTTTCTTTTGTTTTCTTTTATTTATTTTGATTGCCTATTTGTACATCTACTTTGAGCAAATATATCTACATTTAAAATTATTTTGTCTTTTATACTGGGTATGTAATAATATTTCTTTTTTTAAAATAAATGTTTTATTTAATTTTTTATTTTTTTATTTATTTTCCCTTTTGTTGCCCTTGTTTTCTGGGTTTTTTATTGTTGTTGTTATTGATGTCATCATTGTTAGATAGGACAGAGAGAAATGGAGAGAGGAGGGGAAGACAGAGAGGGGGAGAGAAAGACAGACATCTGCAGACCTGCTTCACCACCTGTGAAGCGACTCCCCTGCAGGTGGGGAGCCGGGGGCAAGAATCGGGATCCTCATGCAGGTCCTTGCGCTTTGTGCCACCTGCGCTTAACCTGCTGCGCTACTGCCCTACTCCAAATTTTTTATTTTAATGAAAAATAAAAATGAAAAGAGAGAAGGAAAAGAGAGAGAGAGAACACTGCTTATGTCTAGTTTATGGTAGTCTGGGGACTAAATCTAGAACCTCTGAGCCTCAGACGTGAAAGTCTTTTGCAGAACCATTATGCTGCCTTCCTGGTCCATAAATTTTCTTCATATATTCTGAAGAAACTTTGTTTTTGTTTTTGTTTTTTATCAGAGTCCTACTCAGCTCTGGCTTATGGTGGTGTGAGGGATTGAACTTGGGACTTGGGAGCCTCAGGCATGAGAGTCTCTTTCCATAACTATCATGCTATCTACTTCTGTCAAAAATGTTTCTTTTCAAGGATTTGATTTGCAAAACAGTCTCAAAGATTGTGTATTTTCTACTATTTATTAACAGTGTCCTTACAGTGTCAGCAGAATTGTTCAACTGGACAGGATTGTCATGAGAATAACTGTCTTGGCAGAAGCTTTAATGCTGTAGTCTCCTATACCTCCTCTCCAATTTCTCTATCTTAAAAAGTAAGCCCAGGGGAATCATACGGTAACGCAGTGGGTTAAGCTCATGTGGCGCAAAGCGCAAAGACTGGTTAGGATCCTGGTTCAAGCCCCTGGCTCCCCATCTGCAGTGGTGTTGCTTCACAGGCGGTGAAGCAGGTCTGCAGGCGTCTCTCTGTCTCTCTTCCTCTCTATCTCCCCCTTCTCTCTCAATTTCTGTCTCTATCCAATAACAAATTAATAAATAAATGACTAAAAAAATAATAATAATTCAGCCTGGAGGGGGCCGGGCGGTAGCGCAGAGGGTTAAGCACACATGGCTCAAAGTGCAAGGACCGGCGTAAGGATCCTGGTTTGAGCCCCCAGCTCCCCACCTGCAGGGGGTTGCTTCACAAGCGGTGAAGCAGGTCTGCAGGTGTCTATCTTTCTCTCTCCCTCTCTGTTTTTCCCTCCTCTCTCCATTTCTCTCTTCCCTATCCAACAACGACAGTAATAAAAACAACAACAATAAACAACAAGGACAACAAAAGGAAAAAAAATAGCCTCCTGGAGCAGTGGATTCTTAGTGCAGGCACTAAGCCCCAGCAATAACCCTGGAGGGAAAAAAAAATTCAGCCCGGATCAGTGAAGCTCTCGTTATAACAAATTAAAGAAAAGGAAAAGATGAGACCATAATGTAACTCAGTGGTAGAATATATGCTTTGCATGTACAAGGCCCTGGGCTTGTCTCTGACAATGCACACACACACACACACACACACACACACACACACACACACACACACACTCCACATCTACCTACAGTCAGTCCTCCCTTCCCCCAAGCCCCAGAAACGATAGTTCTTTGAGGCAGAGGCTTTACTCCCCTTCATTTAGACAACTAGAAAAATGTAGTTTTTGTTATGCTGGAATCCTAGTCACCAGGATTTCAGGATGTGACTGTGTATAGAGACATGTTTTGTTTTGTTTTGCTTGCCACCAGGGTGGCTAGGGCTTTATGCCTACACAAGGAATTCCCCATCACTCCCTGCGGCCGTTCCCTACCCCCATTCTCCCTTCTTTCTTTCTCTCTCTCTTTCTTTTCTATTTTCTAGGGCAGAGAGAAATTAAGAGGAGAGAAACCTGAAGCATTGCTTCACTGCTTGTGAAGCTTCCCCTGTAGGTGGGGAACTGGGGATTGAACCGGGGTCCTGGTACACGGTGATGTGTGTACCACTGCCCAACTCCTAAAGACAGGGCTTTTAAAAGAGGTGATTAAGGAAAAATTTAAAACCTTGAGTTGGGCCTTAATCTAGCTTAACTGACTATACTTATGAGAAAGAAGGAGAGAAAAAAGCCCGGCCTATAGGCAAGGAGAGAGGCTTCTGGAGAAATCAGACCTACCTACCTACCTACCTACCCTGGGGCTGGGACCTCCAGTCTACAGAACTGCATCGCCATTGTCTGAGCCACCTCACCTGTGGCACTTGTTATGCCAGCCCCCGTGAGGGACACATTGGCTGGGACAGCAGTGAGTCTTTGAGTGCAACGCAGCCCACTCTTGCCCCAGCTGGCAGCTGGCTGACTGCCTTGGCGTCCTCCCTAGACCTTCCTCCAGGCACAGGCTCCTGGTCAGGCCCATGTCCCTGCCCCAGGGGCCAGAAAACCAACCACATAGGAAGAGGCAAGAGTGAAGGAACAACAGGAGCAGCATTTTGTTTCTGTTTTGACTTTTCAGGATTGGACTGGGAGTGCAGCTTGTGGGTGAGAAAGTCACAGAAAAAGGAGACTGAGAGTTGAGGGGAGTGTGGAAGGTTCTAGCAAGAACACAGGGTACTGAGGCTGAGGGCTCTTGGGTTACCACAGGGCCTGCCCTGGGCCCCTGTGCACCATCAGCAGCAGTAGCCAGGGCCCAGAGATTGTACAGGGGCCCGGAGAACTGGCAGCCTTCATAGGGTGACCTGGAGGTGGGGTCTGAGAAGGAGTAGCTGAGAGGTTGGGAAGAGGCGTGAGCCTCTGGGTCTCGTTGATCCAGTTGGCAAAGTAGGTGACCCTGGTGAAGATGCTGGGATAGATGGGGTGCCGGCAATCCAGGCCCCAGCTGGCCAGCCCCATCAGGAACCAGGTATTGCCAATGCTGCAGACGAGGGGCCCCCCAGAATCACCCTAAAAGTGAGAAGGAGGTTAGTGTCAATAACAGAGCCAGGCCCAAGAACACCAGGAGACACTAGGGGCTCTGGAGGAGTCACTACCCAGGCCACTCCTCTGTGAGTCTCCACACCAGCTTCCTGCTGCCACCCTGCTCCCTCTCACTTCACAGGCCAAGGGCAGCATCCTGCTTCAAAAGGCAGAGTGGAGGGGGTTGGGCCTTAGCACAGTGAGTTAAGAGCACATGGAGCCAAGCGCAAAGACAGGCCTAAGGATCCCGGTTAGAGCCCCCCGGCTCCCCACTTGCAGGGGGAAGCTACTTCACAAGTGGTGAAGCAGGTCTGCAGGTGTCTTTCTCTCCCCCTCTCTCCATTTTCTCTCTGTCCTATCCAACAATAATGACATCAGTAGCAACAATAATGATAACCACAACAACGACAAAAAAAAAAATCCGGGGCGCACTAGCATGATGTGAACCAGACTTCTCTGGACAGACAACCCCACCAATATGTCCTGGAACTCTGCTTCCCCAGGCGCCCTCCCCACTAGGGAAAGAGAGAGACAGGCTGGGAGTATGGATCTATGGATCGACCTGTCAATGCCCATGTTCAGCAGGGAAGCAATTACAGAAGCCAGACCTCCCACCTTCTGCATCCCATAATGACCTTGGGGCCATACTCCCAGAGGGATAAAGAATAGGAAACCTCTCAGTGGAAGGGATGAGATACAGAGTTCTGGTGGTAGGAATTTTGTGGAGTTATACCCCTCTTATCCTATAGTTTTGTCAGTGTTTCCTTTTTACAAATAAGTTAAAATAAAATAATAATAAAAAAAAAAGAAACCCAGGTTCATTAAAAAAAAAAAAAGGGTAACAAAAGAAGAAAAAAAATAGCCTCCAGGAGCAGTGGGTTCGTGGTGCAGGCACCGAGCCCCAGCAATAACCCTAGAGGAAAAGATTTTTTAAAAAAATTTAAAAAGATGCAGAGTGGGCACCTGGGATCTAAATCTATCAATACACCCATCCGCCCTCTGCGTCTGCACCCAGAGAGTTGGCCTGGAGCAATGCACTGCCCATGGCTGACAGGGGACATCTCTCCCTACAGTGGCACCCACCTAGGTGACTCTCCCCCAGCTCTCTAAGGTAGGAGGAATTTTGGTCCCTCTCCAGGGCAGTGGTCACTGTCTAACGTTCAAGTCCTCAGCCCTGACCTACGGGGGGAAGTTTCACAAGTGATGAAGCAGGGCTTCAGATGTGTATCTTTCTCTCTCCTTCTCTATCACCCTTCTTTCTCCATTTATCTCTCCAAAAAAAAAAAAATCATGACACTAAGCCTGTGTGCCTTCCCATATAGTAGGACATGGCAGAAAAAGACTGCCAGACTGTTACAATTCAAATGTCCAACAGCCGATTCAGGCACTCCCTGAAGCAGCATATATATCTAGCAGCTGACGCCTATCTTGAGTACACAGGAGCATACAAATGAATTCCTAAAAGAAAAAGATAATTAGCAGCCCAGGAATTGGTGCAGTGGACAAAATGCAGGACTCTCAAGCATGAGTGAGATCTCAAGATCAATCCCCAGAATCACAAGTACCACAGTTGTGATGCTCTTGTTAGTCTCTCTCTCTCTCTTTAAACTTTTTAATATATCTTTTTATATTTATTTATTCCTTTTTGTTGCCCTTGTTTTTTATTGTTGTAGTTATTATTTTTGTTATTGATTTATTTATTCCTTTTTGTTGCCCTTGTTGTTTTTTTATTGTTGTAGTTATTATTATTGTTGTTATTGATGCCATCATTGTTGGACAGGACAGAAAGAAATGGAGAAAGGAGGGGAAGACAGAGAGCGGAGAGAAAGACAGACACCTGCAGACCTGCTTCACTACTTGTGAAGTGACTCCCCTGCAGGTGGGGAGCCGGGGCTTGAACCGGGATCCTTACGCTGATCTTTGCGCTTGCGCCACCTACACTTAACCTGCTGCACTACCACCTGACTCTCTCTCTTTTTTTCTTTTTTTCTTTTTTTCACCAGAGCACTGCTCAGCTCTGGCTTATAGTGGTTCAAGGGATTGAACCTGGAACTTTGGAGTCTTAGGTATGAGAGTCTGTTTGCATAACCATTATGCTGTCTACTTCTGTCTTCTTATTTCTCTTCTCTCCCTCTTTCTCTCTTTCTCTCTTTCTCTTTCCCTTTGCTCCTTCATGAATGAAGAAATAATACCACAAAAAATAAGTACATAGCTGGTGGGAATGCAAACTGGTGCAGCCCCTTTGGAAGGCTGTATAGGGAGTTATTAAACAAATAAAAATAGAGGGCCAGGCCATGGTGCATTTGGTTACACACTCACATTACAGTGCTCAAGGACCTGGGTTCAAGCCCCTGGTCCCTACCTTCAGGGGGAAAGCTTTATGAGTGGTGAAGCAGGGCTGCAGATGTCTCTCTCTCTCTCTCTCTCCCTTTCTATTTTCCCCTCTCAACTTCTGTTTCTAACCAATAATAAATAAATAAATAAAATGTTAAAATTAAAAAAATGTATTGCACCAAAGTAGAAGACTCTGGGATGGGGGGGGGGGCTAGATTCAGCTCCTGGAACATCGTGGCAAAGGAGGACCTAGAGGGGGTTGAATTGTTATGTGGAAAACTGAGAAATGTTACACATGTACAAACTACTGTGTTTTACTGCTAGCTGTAAACCACTAATACCTCCAGTAAAGAGAAAAACAAACAAACAAAAATAAAAATGGAATTACCTTATGATCCGGCAATGCCACTCTTAGACATGTAAAGACTGACTGGAAGGGACACATGCAGCCCTGTGTTCATAGCTGCACTATTCACAACAGCCAAAAAGTGGAAACAGCCTAAATGCTCATCTACAGAGGACTGGATAAGGAAGTTCTGAGACATATAGTCCATGGAATACTACTCTGTACTCAGAACAAGATGACAGTGTACCCTTCCGGACAAAACATAAACTGGAGAGGATTGTGTTCAGTGAAATCAATAAGGAGATGAAGGACAGCCATCATATGGTTTCACTCCTATGTGGAATCTAGAGCTCTGATACATATGAACTTGAAGGGGGGACCAGAAGCAAGCAAAGTATAAGACTTGTCAGAACTGTGGCGCTTATCTTTGGGAGGCGTGAAGGTGGGGATGCACAAGTTTGGTGGTGGGTGTAGTGGGGAACTATACACTGCAACCTTACAATCTTGTAACCCACTATAATCACAAACAAACAAACAAACAAAAAGAAGACAAAGTAAGTAAAAAAAATAATTCAGGACCAAACCGTGGTGCACCTGCTAACAGCACACACACTAAAGTGTGTAAGGTCTTGAGTTCAAGCTCCCAGTCCCCAACTACAGGGAAGGAGTTTCAAGAGTGGTGAAGCAGTGCTGCAGATGTCTCTCTCTTTCTCTCTTATTTTAAACATTTGATTTATTATTTATTTATTAATGAGAAAGATAGGAGGAGAGAGAGAAAGAACCAGACATCACTCTGGCACATGTGTTGCCTCATGCTTGAGAGTGTCTTAGCCACTGAGCCACCTTCCAGACCACTCTCTTCCTCTCTTTCCAGCTCCCTCTTCCATCCCAGTTTCTCTCTAACAAACAAATAAATAAATAAAATTTATTTTAAATAAATAAGTCCAAGGTGGGGGAGACAGCATAATGGTTATGCAAACAGACTCTAATGCCTGAGGCTCTGAGGTCCCAGGTTCAACTGCCATAACACCAAAAGCCAGAACTGAGCAGTGTTCTGATAAAAAATATTAATAATAGTAGTCTGGGAGGTGGAGCAATGACTAAAGCATTTACTACTTTAGTACTTTCAAGCATGATGTCTTGAGTTCAATCCCCGGCAGCACATGTACAAGAGTTATATCTGGTCTTTCTTTCTCTTCTATCTTTATCATAAATAAATAATAAAATCTTTGGGAGTCAGGTGGAAGCACAACAGATCATGCGCACATGGCGCATTGCTCAAGGACCGGCATAAAGATCCCAGTTCGAGCCCCCGGCTCTCCACCTGCAGGGGAGTCGCTTTACAAGCAGTGAAGCAGGTCTGCAGGTGTCTATCTTTCTCTCCCCCTCTCTCTGTCTTCGCCTCCTCTCTCCATTTCTCTCTGTCCTATCCAACAACAACAACATCAGTAACAACTACAACAACAATAATGACAAGGGCAACCAAAGGGAAAATAAATATAAAAAAATTTAAAATCTTTAAAAACATTAATAAAAAATAAAAGGTAATTCTCCTGAAAAATGAGAGAGAAAATAAACTTGAGGGGAAACTTCAGAGAAGAAGCTATGCAGTGACAGTAAATAAAAATATACTTAATTAGTTATCAGGAAGGTATAAAATTAAAAACACAGGGTTGGGGAAATAGCATAACGTAATAGACTTTCATGCCTGAGGCTCAAGCTCTCAGGTTCAATCCCCAGCACCATCATAAGCCAGGGCTAAACAGTGCTCTGGTTTTTCTCTGTGCCTTTCTCTATCTCTCTCACTAAAATAAAATAAATATTTAAAAAACACAATATGATAGTAGTATACATCAATTAAAATTAGTGTGATTTTAGTAGTATACATCAATTAAAATTAGTGTGATTTTAATTGTGTACTTCAGCCAAGATGTAACAAGTTATTAATAATTTAGACTGTAGTCCCAGGAAATTTTTTAAACAAAAAGCCTATACTGCTCTCTGTGAAACAGTGGAGGTGGCATTTTTGTATACCAGGACTTCTTGGAGTTTCAGAACGGGTTTACATGACTACTTTTTTTTTCTTTATTGGGGGGATTAATGGTTTACAATCGACAGTAGAATACAGTAGCGTGTACATGTGTAACATTTCTTGCTTTTATTTTAATTATCTTTATTTGTTGGATAGAAATAGAAACGGGAGTCAGGAGATAGTGCAGTGGGTTAAGTGCACTTGGCGCAAAGCACAAGGACCGGCATAAGGATCTCAGTTCCAGCTGCCAACTCCCCACCTGCAGGGGAATCGATTCTCAGGCAGTGAAGCAAGTCTGCAGGTGTCTATATTTCTCTCCCCTTCTCTGTCTCCCCCTCCTCTCTCCATTTCTCTCTCTCCTATCCAACAACGACATCAATAACAAGAGCAATAATAACTACAAAAAAAATGGCAACAAAAGGGAATAAATAAATAAATATTAAAAAAAGGAAATTGAAACCCAGAGGAGGGGGGGAAGATTGGGAGAAAGAAACAGAGAGACACCTGCAGCACTGCTTCACCACTCGCAACGCTTTCCTTATGCAGGTGGAGACTGGGGACTCGAAACTGGGTCCTTTTGTAATGTAACATGTGTGCTCAACCAGTTGCACCACCACCCAGCCCCCATTTGTAAAATGTCTTAGTTTTTTTTTAATTTTTTAAAAATATTTTATTTTCATTTTATTTATTATTGGATAGAAACAGAGAAATTGAGAGGGGAGGGATAGGTAGAGAGGGAGATAAACAGAGAAACACCTGCAGCCTTGCTTCACCACTTGTGAAGCTTTCCCCCTGCAGGTGGGGACCAGGGGCTTGAACCTGGGTCCTTGCTCACTATAATGTGTGCGCTTAACCAAGTGAGATACCACCTGGCCCCAATTTCTTAGTTTTCAACAAAACCCCTTCTAGGTCCTCCTTTGCCATCAGGTTCCGGGACCTGTAGTTTTAATTTATTCTACTGGTCTTTTAAAATACTTTATTTTGGGAGTCCGGTGGTAGTAGCGCAGCTGGTTAAACGCATGTGGCGCAAAATGCAAGGACCGGAGTAAGGATCCGGGTTGGAGCCCCTGGCTCCCCACCTGCAGGGGAGTCGCTTCACAGGCGGTGAAGCAGGTCTGCAGGTGTCTGTCTTTCTCTCCCCCTCTCTGTCTTCACCTACTCTCTCCATTTCTGTCTGCCCTATGCAACAACGACGACATCAATAATAACTACAAAAATAAAACAACAAGGGCAACAAAAGGGAATAAATAAATAGATAAATAAATAAATAAATAAATAAATAAATAAATAAATAAATACAAAGCACAAGGACCGGCGTAAGGATCCCAGTTCCAGCCCCCGGCTCCCCACCTACAGGGAAGTCGCTTCACAGGCGGTGAAGCAGGTCTGCAGGTGTCTTATCTTTCTACCTCCCTCTGTCTTCCCCACCTCTCTCCATTTCTCTCTCTCCTATCCAACAATAACAACATCAATAATAACTACAAAAAAACAAGGGCAAAAAAATATTTAAAAAACAAAATAATAAATAAAATATTTTATTTTAGTGAGAGACAGAGACTGGGGCACTGTTTACTTCTGGTTTATGGCGGTGGTGGGAATTGTTATTCTATTGTTTTTTTTTTTTTAATATGTATTTATTCCCTTTGTTGCCCTTTTTGTTTTACTGTTGTAGTTATTATTGTTGTCGGATAGGACAGAGAGAAATGGAGAGAGAAAGGGGAAGACCGCCCGACTCCCTTGTTTCTGTTTTTAACAAACTCTTATTGGGAGTCGGGCGGTAGCTCAGTGGGTTAAGCACACATGGCGCAAAGCACAAGGACCAGCATAAGGATCCCAGTTCTAGCCCCGGCTCCCCACCTGCAGGGGAGTCGCTTCACAAGTGGTGAAACAAGTCTGCAGGTGTCTGTCTTTCTCTCCCCCTGTCTTCCCCTCCTGTCTCCATTTCTCTCTGTCCTATCCAACAACGCCATCAATAACAACAATAATAACTAGAATAAAACAACAAGGGCAACAAAAGGGAATAAATAAAAGAAAAATTAAAAAAAAAACACGCTTATTGTTGCATCGACCCCTCCACTGTATCATAGCTTTACTGCCCTTGTAGTACTTAAAAAATATTTACTTCTTTGGGGGTTGGGTGGTGGCGCAGTGGGTTAAGCGCACGTGGCGCAAAGCTCAAGGACCCACGTAAGGATCCCAGTTCGAGCCCCCAGCTCCCCACCTGCAGGGGAGTCGCTTCACAAGCGGTGAAGCAGGTCTGCAGGTGTCTATCTTTCTCTCCCCCTCTCTGTCTTCCCCTCCTCTCTCGATTTCTCTCTGTCCTATCCAACAACAACAATAACAATAATAACCACAACAAGGGTACAATAACAGGGGAGTCACTTCACAGGCGGTGAAGCAGGTCTGCAGATGTCTGTCTTTATCTCCCCCTCTCTTTCTTCCCCTCCTCTCTCCATTTCTCTCTGTCCTGTCCAACAACGAACAGCATCAATAATGGTAATAATAATAACCACAACGAGGCTACAACAACAAGGGCAACAAAAGGGGAAAAAATGGCCTCCAGGGGTGGTGGATTCATGGTGCAGGCACCGAGCCCAGCAATAACCCTGGAGGAAAAAAAATATATTTACTTCTTAAAAAAGAAAAAAGGGAGGGTCGGGTGGTAGCGCAGCGGGTTAAGCGCACGTGGCACAAAGCGCAAGGACCAGAGTAAGGATCCCGGTTCAAGCCCCCAGCTCCCCACCTGCAGGGGAGTCGCTTCACAGGCGGTGAAGCAGGTCTGCAAGTGTCTGTCTTTCTCTCCTCTCTGTCTTCCCCTCCTCTCTCGATTTCTCTCTGTCCTATCCAACAATAACAATAATAACCACAACAAGGCTACAACAACAAGGGCAACAAAAAGGGGTGGGGGGAAATGGTCTCCAGGAGAAGTGAATTCATGGTGCAGGCACTGAGCCCAGCAATAACCCTGGAGGCAGAAAGAAAGAAAGAAAGAGAGAAAGAAATAAAGAACAGAAGAAAAGAAAGAAAAGAAAACATTATGTGAGTCTAGGTGGTGGCTCATCAGTCACACACATTTAGGAGTGAAGCTTTACAAGAGGTCGAGCAGTGCTGCAGGTGCCTCTGTTTTGTAAAAAAATATTTTTCTTTATTTATTATTGGATAGAGACATAGAGAAACATTGAGAGGGGATGGGGACATAGAGAGGGAAAGAGACAGAGAGACACCTGCAGCCCTACTTTACCACCCATGAAGCTTCCCCCTGCAGATGAGGACCAGGGGCTTCAACTTGGGTCCTTGTGCACTGTAATGTGAACAGTTAACCAGGTGAGCTACTGCATGGCCCGCAGCTGTCTCTCCTTTTCTTTGTCTTTCCCTCCCTCTCTCACTCTGTACAGAGAGACAGGGGGACAGGAAGAGGAAGGAGGGAAATGACTGCCAGGAATGTTGGAGTCATGCCAGTACCAAGCCCCAGTGACAAACCTGACTAAAAAAAGGAAAGGGAAGGGAAGGGAAGGGAAGGGAAGGGAAGGGAAGGGAAGGGAAGGGAAGGGAAGGGAAGGGAAGGAAAGGAAAGGAAAGGAAAGGAAAGGAAAGGAAAGGAAAGGAAAGGAAAGGAAAGGAAAGGAAAGGAAAGGAAAGGAGACGAAAGGGTAAAAACAGCGTGGCTGGGGAGACAGTATAAGGTTACACAAAACAACTTTCTTTCTTTTTTAAAAAAAAAAAATATTTATTTATTTATTCATGAGAAAGATAGGAGGAGAGAGAGAAAGAACCAGTCATCACTCTGGTACATGTGCTGCCGGGGATTGAACTCAGGACCTCAATCTTGAGAGCCCAATGCTTTATCTACTGCGTCACCTCCCAGATCACAACAAAACAACTTTGATGCCTGAGGCTCTGATCTCCCAAGTCCAATCACCAGGACCACCATAAGCCAGAGTTGAACAGGGAGTCGGGCTGTAGCTCAGCGGGTTAACTGCAGGTGGCACAAAGCACAAGGACTGGCATAAGGATCCCGGTTCGAGCCCTGGCTCCCCACCTGCAGGGGAGTCGCTTCACAGGCGGTGAAGCAGGTCTGCAGGTGTCTATCTTTCTCTCCCCCTCTCTGTCTTCCCCCCCTCTCTCCATTTCTCTCTGTCCTATCCAACAACGACGACATCAATAACTACAACAATAAAACAAGGGCAATAAAAGGGAATAAATAAATAAATATAAAAAAATTAAATTAAAAATTAAAAAAAAGAGTTTTAAACATTATTAAAATTATCATTAAAAAAAAAAAAGTCAGAGTTGAACAGTGCTCTGGCTAACATTTAAAAAGATAGATAGATGATAGATAGATAGATAGATAGATAGATGAATAAATCAGAGCAGGTGTGTGTGTGTGTGTGTGTGTGTGTGTGTGTGTGTTTGTGTGTGTGTAAACCCGAAAACTGTGCTCGTGACAGAAAGGAGGTCTGAGAGGAACATTCAGGATATTTGGTCACAGGTGTTAATATGTGATAACTCATCTAGCCATGCTCTTTTGGGTTATATGTCTTCTGTATACATGCCATATTTCAATAGTTTAAAGTATGCTTCTGAGAAATGTGCTATGTGAGGGTCCTGCCAGCATACACTTCCATGTGGGATGAGCTTAGGGGATGCTGCTGAGTGGGTCTGAGGAAAGAAGACGGAGTGAGGAAACAGGAAGTCCGGGGTCTCCACAGAGAGGCAGCATCCCCCTCCCATCCCTGGGAAACTGAGGCTCTGAGAACAGACAAGGGAAGAAGAGAAGTGGCCTCCCTCACCTGGCAGATGGCCTTTCCTGTCAAGATGTCACCGGCACACAACATCTCCTCCTGCACGATGCTGATGTCGCCTTGTCCAGACCTTTCTCCATATAAGATATTACACACTTTGTTCTCAATGATGTTCACCTTACTCTCCTGAAGAGGGAAGGGTGGGGGCAGACGAGCTGCAAGGGTAAAGAGATCGGGGACAAGCTCAAGCTAGACCCACAAGCCCAATCTCTCCTGCATCCTCCACCCCCCAAGCCCTCCTCTGGCCGCTGCCACCAAAGTGGGTGGGCTTGCAACTCAGCTTCAGCCTTCTCCTCACTCTGATGAGCTTCTCTCCTCCTCAAACCTTTTTTTTTTTCTTTTCTTTTTTTTTTTTAACTCCCCCCCCCCCCAGGGTTATTGCTGGGGCTGAGTGCCTGCACTATGAATCCACTGCTCCTGGAGGCTATTTTTTCCCTTTCTGTTGCCCTTGTTGTTTATCGTTGTTGTTATTATTGTTGTTATTGTTGCCTTCATCGTTAGATAGGACAGAGAGAAGTCGAGAGAGGAGGGGAACACAAAAAAGGAGAGAAAGGGGAGTCAGGCGGTAGCGCAGCAGGTTAAGCGCAGGTGGCACAAAGCGCAAAGACTGGCATAAGGATCCCAGTTCAAACCCCCGGCTCCCCACCTGCAGGGGAGTCGCTTCACAAGCGGTAAAACAGGTCAGCAGGTATCTGTTTTTCTCTCCCCCTCTCTGTCTTCCCCTCCTCTCTCCATTTCTGTCTGTCCTATCCAACAACGATGACAACAATAACTACAACAATAAAACAGCAAGGGCAACAAAAGGGAATAAATAAATATTATAAAAGAAAGAAAGAAAAGTAGAGAAAGATAGACACCTGTGGACCTGCTTTACTGCCTGCGAAGCAACCCCCCTTCATGTGGGGAGCCGGGGACTCAAACTGGGATCCCTAAGCCAGTCTGTGTACTTTGTGCCATGTGCGCTATTTAACTCGCTGCTCTACCACCCAGCCCCCTCCTCAAACCTTTCTAAGCCCATTTGATTTATTCTACCTCACCCAAAGAAATAGACCACTAAAAAAAGAGAGAAAGAGAGAGAGAGAAAGAAAGAAAGGAAGGAAGGAAGGAAGGAAGGAAGGAAGGAAGGAAGGAAGAAAGAAAGGAGGTCAATCCCATAAACAAATGTTATTCACTGGGCCTCAGCCACTGCTCACCAACTCACCTACCCTTCATAAACCCTTTAATCCATCTGTGTCTGACCTTCCTCCAGCATCCTTCCATTAGTCATTCTTCCACCCAGGTACCTTTATCTCCTCATGCCCCAGTCTTTCATCCAGTGCTTATTCACCCATCTCTCCCCTCATTCCTCCACTCTTTGGCAATCCATCCTCTATTGGTATACTCCCCATTACACTATTGCCACCAGGTACCATCTGCCACTCCATCCATCCACTAGGCCTCCACCCGCCCTCCCATCCACCCTCTCAGCTAGCTCCTCATCTGGCCTCTATTAGGTTTCTTTTTTTTTTTAATATTTATTTATTTATTCCCTTTTGTTGCCCTTATTGTTTTATTGTTGTGGTTATTGTTATTGTTGTTGTTGTTGGATAGGACAGATAGAATTGGAGAAAGGAGGAGAAGACAGAGAGGGGGAGAGAAAGATAGACACCTGCCGACCTGCTTCACCACCTGTGAAGCGACTCCCCTTGCAAATGGGGAGCCAGGGCTAAAACCGGGATCCTTACTCCGGTCCTTGCGCTTTACACCACCTGTGTTTAACCACTGCGCTACAACCTGACTCCCCTCTATTAGGTTTCTTTTAGGCACTGTAACACAGGAAGACATTTTCACTTTAGAGAAATGGGATAAGTGGAGTAAATACATAGATGATTTCCTCTCTAGTAAGCAAAAAGAAGCAAAGTGGGGGAGATATGACAATTGGAGGGAGTTGTTTTAGCTCACTTCATCACGGAAGCCAAGACTGTGCTTTCTTTCCACTACTCAGGCACAGGGCAGGGCAGTGGCATACCAGGTTGAAAGCACACATTATCCCTGTTCAGACACACTGTCAGCGGCAATGTGGAATCAGGATATTTGTGGTGGCCTGCAATGGCTGGGGCCCAAGCATCCACTAAAGTAGAATCAAGTTGGGGGCCAGATGGTAGCACAGAGGGTTAACCACACATGGAAAGAAGCACAAGGACCAGTGTAAGGATCCTGGTTTGAGCCCCCGGCTCCCCACCTGCAGGGAGGTCACTTCACAGGCAGTGAAACAGGTCTGCAAGTGTCTATCTTTCTCTCCCCAATCTTTGTCTTCCCCTCCTCTCTCAATTTCTCTTTGTCTTATACAACAACAGCAATAACAATAGCAACACTAGAAACAACAAGGGCAACAAAAATGGGAGAAATGGCCTCTAGGAGCAGTGGATTCATAGTGCAGGCACTGAGCCCCAGCAGTAACCCTGGAGGCAAAAAAAAAAAAAAAGTATCAAGTCACACAATCCCCAGCAATTAGAATTTTAAAACCATGGGCTGGGTGGTGGTGCACCTGGTAAAGTGCATATGTCACTATATGCAAGGACCCAGACTCAATTCCCTGGTCCCCTCTTGCAAGAAGGAAGCTTCATGAGTGTTGAAGTAGTGCTGTAGGTATGTCTCTGTCTGTCCCTCTCTCACCTTTGCATTTCTCCCTGTCTCTATCAATAACTAAACAGAATTTTAAAACAAAGTTTTTAAAAAGTCTTAGTACTGAGAACCAAAGAGCCTTAGAAAAACCCAGATTCTTGGTTTCTAAAGCCAAAGATTCACAGGCTTTTAGAGCTTTGGACTCAGGGAACTCAAACTCTAGAAACAGGAACTTTTCAGAATTAAGACATGGAATGGTCCAGCTCTCTGGAAATGAGATGCAGAGGGTCATGGGCCAGCGGCCTCTTTACCCGGGAGCTGCTCTAAATGAGCCACACCACCCTCTCCTCCAGTCCCGCCCTCTGCCCAGCTTCTCCCCCAGCCCCTCACTGTCCTCGGTGAGCATTCCCCAGCCAGTTATCCAGCAGGATGTGTCCCGGGGCAGCCGCAAGTCAGGGGTTGGGAGGCAGGCAGGGACAACGTAGGAAGTGGATTTCACAGGCAGGTACAGTTGCAACATGGCTATGTCACTCCCGAAAAAGTGGAACTTCTCAAAGTCGGGATGGATGACAATGCGGCTGACAGCCATCTTCTGGGTGTGCTGGGTGTGCTGGTAAAGCTGAGTGTCTCCCAACACCACCCAGTAGTCCATCGGGGCCTGGGATTTGCTGGAGGAGGAAGGGTGTCTGTTGCCATCATCTGAAGGTGGCTATCTCTCCCCCACACTCTCATCGGGCCACCCACGTCCCTTGGGATGCCCTCCAACCCACATGGTACCCCATCCCTAACCATCGGGAGCCTTGCTTCTTGGAGCTGGCAGCTGTTCCCCTCACCAACTCAGTACACACCCACAGTTGGAGGAAAAAAGACACGTGGGCCAGGTGCTCCTCAGTGAGGCTGTAGTAGTCTGACTTATTTAAAAAAAAATTTTTTTTTTAACTATTTATTTTTTTACCTCCAGGGTTATTGCTGGGGCTCAGTGCCTGCACCATGAATTCACTGCTCCTGGAGGCCATTTCCCCTCCTTTTGTTTTAGCCTTGTGGTTATTGTTATTGTTGTTGATGATGTCATTCATTGTTGGATAGGACAGAGAGGAATTGAGAGAGGAGGGGAAGACAGAGAGGGGGAGAGAAAGACAGACACCTGTAGACCTGCTCCACCACCTGTGAAGTGACCCCCCTGCAGGTGGGGAGCCGTGGGCTTGAACCGGGATCCTTAAGCCAGTCCCTGTGCTTTGCGCCATGTGCGCTTAACCTTCTGCTCTACCACCGACTTCTTAAATTTTTTAAAATTATCTTTATTTATTTATTGGGTAGAGATAGCCAGAAATAAAGAGGGGTGGGGGAGATCAAGAGGGAGAGAGGCAGAAAGACACCTGTAACACTGCTTCTCCTCCCGCAAAGCTTTTACCCTATAGAAGGGGACCAGGAGCTCAAACCCAGGTCCTTGTGCATTGTAACATGTGTGCTCAACCAGGTGCGCCACCACCCGGCCTCAATATTCTGACTTTTTAAAAAATATATATTTTATTATTTATTATTGAATAGAGATAGAGAGAAATTGAGAGGGGAGGGGGTTGTAAAGAGAGACGGAAAGAGACACCTGCACCTCAAGAAGCTTTCCCCCTACAGGTGGGGAACCAGGTATTCTGACTCTTCATACCTACAGGAGCACTGCAGCCATCTGAGCTCAGATCTGGCCCTTGCCAAGACTCCCCGTGGCATTCTTTCTTTCTTTCTTTCTTTCTTTCTTTCTTTCTTTCTTTCTTTCTTTCTTTCTTTCTTTCTTTTTAATATTTTATTTTATTTATTTATTCCCTTTTGTTGCCCTTGCTGTTTTATTGTTGTAGTTATTATTGTTGTTGTCGTTGTTGTTGGATAGGACAGAGAGAAACGGAGAGAGGAGGGGAAGACAGAGAGGAGGAGAGAAAGATAGACACCTGCAGACCTGCTTCACCGCCTGTGAAGCGACTCCCCTGCAGGTGGGGAGCCGGGGTTCGAACCGGGATCCTTATGCCGGTCCTTGTGCTTTGCGCCACCTGCGCTTAACCCGCTGCATTACAGCCCGACTCCCCGTGGCATACTTTCTTTTTTTTTTAATATTTTTTTAATTTATTTATTTATTCCCTTTTGTTGCCCTTGTTGTAGTTTTATTGTTGTAGATATTCTTGTTGTCATCGTTGTTGGGTAGGACAGAGAGAAATGGAGAGAGGAGGGGAAGACAGACAGGGGGAGAGAAAGACAGACACCTGCAGACCTGCTTCACCACCTGTGAAGCGACTCCCCTGCAGGTGGGGAGCCAGGGGCTCGAACCGGGATCCTTAGGCTGGTCCTTGTGCTTTGTGCCACGTGCGCTTAACCCGCTGTGCTACCGCCCGACTCCCCGTGGCATACTTTCTAATCCAAACTCATTTCCTGCCCATTTCTGTCCATGGGTGGTTTATTTATTTTGTTATAAGCCCCCCCCCCCCAAAAAAAAAAGGTTTGCTAAACAAGTAAGTGGGCAAAGCTTCTCTGGTTTTCTGGCTGCTAGGCATGATGCTTCCTCATTACTTGGTTCTGTGTCCATGGCTTGGCCACCTTCAAGGTCGTTCCCACACTCTCCATATATGAAACCTCCACACCAGCTGGGCAGCAGAACTTCCAGTCTGCATCCAAGCTCCAGCTCCCTCAGGACCCCTCTCCTTTGCTTAGAAGAACTTGCCCAGAGGAACTGGCTAGAGGAGTTAGACTCCAGAGCAGCCATGCCATGCTCCAGGTCACAGAGCCTCCACGTGCCCCATACATGCAGCCTGGTGCTGGGCAGACAGGTGCTCATGGCACCCCCTAGTACATGGTGCAAAATGCAAGGACTGGTGTAAGAATCCCGGTTCAAGCCCCTGACTCCCCACCTGCAGCGGGGGGGCGGGGTTCACTTCACAGGTGGTGAAGCAGGTCTGCAGGTATCTGTCTTTCTCTCCTCCTCTCTTGTCTTCCCCTCCTCTCTTCATTTCTCTCTGTCCTATTCAACAACAACAACATCAGTAACAACAACAGTAATAACCACAACAACAATAAAACAATAAGGGCAACAAAAGGGAAAAAATAGCCTCCAGAAGCAGTGGATTTGTGGTGCAGGCACCAAGCCCCAGCAACAACCCTGGAGGCAAAAAAAAAAAAAAAAAAGCGAAAAAAGAATCACTCGGGGCTGGCTTTGCATGTGGTTCCGTGTCCCTGTCTGAGTCTGAAGCCCAGAAATTCAGGGACATTGAGAAGCCACAGTGTGACAGCAGAAAGCCAGGCCATGCTGCATGGTGGCTGGGACAGAGACTGCCAATCTCCCTGAGCATGTCTGGGTTGGGGGAGAGGAACAGGCATGGAGGATGGGGAGGATTTGCATGGGTGAAGGGTTTGTGCATCAGAGGCAGGAAGACATACCCTCAGAGGCCAGGCATTGCCTCAAGGAAAGCCCTAAGAACCCAGCATGGGAAGATCACCCCCTTTCTTGTCTCCCCTGTCACCCCTGCCCTTGTGAGTCCATCTGCTGGGGTCCCAGAAGGGAAGACTTACTTGGCAAAACAGTGGGCGGTGGTAACTAGCCAGCGGGATCCGATGAGGACAGCTCCGCAGATATGAGAGCCCTGGTACAGCAGGCTGGCCTGCCATGGCCACTGACCCGCCTCTGCCTCCTGGCCACCGTAGATCCTCCCCATCACCATGGGTTTCCCGCACACTGTGGAGACACCCATGCCTCGCCTGTGGTCCACTTAGGTGGAACCCTGCAACTCCAGTTCCAAGGAGGCCCTCCTTCCCTTCACAGATGGGAATGCCAAGGCCAAGGGTCTAACAGACCAAATGATAGAGCTAGTTTGTCTTGGCTTTCAAGGGCTTCCTCCCAGGAGAGAGCAGCGATACACAAATCCTGAGGGGAGAAAGATCCAGGGGGCTGGTGACCACAGCTCCAGGGAGGCACATTCCCTAGTGAGTCTGGGCAATCCCAGACTCCCCTTCTGCTGGCACACACATTACCCACTCTGCAGGTCTCATAGGGCACTTGTGTTTAGGGTTCAAGGTCATGGCTCCTAAGTATCTGTGCTCCTCACTTCAGCCTGCTGTCTCAGGGAAGGAGGCTGTGGTGCTGTGTGGCCAGGGGAGAGCCACTGGCCTGCTCTAACTCAGTGCTCTCCATTTCAAAAAGAGGATAGAGGGGGCCCGGCAGTGGGTGCATCCAGTTCAGAGCACATAAAACTAAGTGCAAGGACACACACAAGGATCAGGGTTTGAGCCGCTGCTACCCATCTGTACTGGGGAAGCTTCACAAGCGGTGAAGCAGGCCTGCAGGTGCTTCTGTCTCCCTCTCTATCTCCTCCCCCCAATTTCTCTGTCTTATACAATATAATGGGAAAAGGGCCACCGGGAGCTGTGACTTCATTGTGCTGACACCAAGCCCCAATGATAACCCCGGAGGCAAAACATATAATAATAGTAATAATAATGATGACGATGATAAGAGATAGTTAAAAAGATACACAACCAGGGAGTCAGTCAGTAGCGCAGTGGGTTAAGCACACTTGGCGCAAAGCGCAAGGACCGGTATAGGGATCCCGGTTCTAGCCCCCGGCTCCCCACCTGTAGGGGAATCACTTCACAAGCGGTGAAGCAGGTCTCTTTCTCTCATCCTCTCTGTTTTCCCCTCCTCTCTCCATTTCTCTCTGCCCTATACAACAACGACACCAACAACAATAACTACAAGGGCAACAAAAGGAAATAAATAAATAAATATTAAAAAAAAAAGATAGACAACCAAGGGTCGGGCAGTAGCACAGCAGGTTAAGCGCAAGTGGCGCAAAGCACAAGGACCGCATAAGGATCCCGGTTCTAGCCCCCGGCTCCCCACCTGCAGGGGAGTGGCTTCATAAGCAGTGAAGCAGGTCTGCAGGTGGCTATCTTTCTCTCCCCCTCTCTGTCTTCCCCTCCTCTTTCCATTTCTCTCTGTCCTATCCAACAACAATGACAGCAATAATAGTAACAACAACACTAATAAACAACAAGGGCAACAAAAGGGAAAAAATGGCCTCCAAGAGCAGTGGATTTGTAGTGCAGGCACCGAGCCCCAGCAATAACCCTGGAGACAAAAAATAAAATAAAATAAAATAAAATAAAATAAAATATAAATTATAGACAACCCTCCTTCTAGAGCTCAGCTCTGGGGCGGGGGGGGGGGGGTCCTGGTGCCTGGCCTGTGCTCTGGGCTGCTGGTTTCTGCTCAGGGTCCTCATCTAGTAGACCTCCTCCCCCCTGACCCCAGGGTCAGCTACAGGGCATGGTCCTGGGGCAGTTGCCCTACAAAGACCTGAGTAGGGGTCCCAGACCCACCTGTGCTAAAGGCTTCTCTGGCTGTCAGGTGAGGAGGGGAGAGTGGAGACCAGATTAGAGACTGGAGTCCTAGGTCCCAGGCCAGGCCGTTTCCAGCCCACCCGCACTCCCACCTGCTTGTTCACCGGAACGTATGGCTCCCTTGGCCAACCGCTGAGCTTCAGGGGCCGGGGTCAGTGGGTCTGCCCTTCCTCCTCTCACCCCCGTGGTCAGGATCGTGGGCAGCAACAAGCAAACCAGCCATCCTGACGGCCCCCGGCCTCTGCAGACCTGCATCTGTGAGTCCATAGTCAGGACTGTTAACCCTCCCCAGATCCTGCACTGGCCACGCCCCCCACCCCAACCCCTACCGTGACCCTGACCTGGCCACACGCCTTGTTGATCACTCCCGGGGGTTCGGACCCTACCCAGAGCAGGGCCTTCGGCTCCTTCCACCCCTCCTTGAAACAAGCATCAGTCCATGGGGTTGCTAGACCTGCAGCAGCCTGGACCCCTCCCCAGCACAGGCTTGGAAAGGTCTGAGTGCAGTCTGGAACACAAATCAATCAACTGCCCCTACGAATCGACTAGAAAGACTCTACATGAAATAATGGGCAGGAACATGAAAAGATAATTCATACACTACAGTGACCAAGAACCCGGGTTCAAGTCTCTGGTCTCAACCTGTGAAGCAGGTCTACAAGTGTCTGTCTTTCTTTCTCTATCGCCTCCTCCCGCTTTCAGTTTCTCTCTGTCCTGTCAAATAAAAATAGAAAAAGGAAAGAAAACTGCCGCCAGAAGTATTGAATTCATTAGAGCTGGCACTGAGTGCCAGTGATAACCCTGGAGGCAAAAATAAATAACTAATAAATAAATAAATAAATCTTTTAAAAATGTCTATGTGGCCAGGAGATAGTGCAAGGAATAAAGCAATGGGCTCTGAATAGTGAGGTCCTCAATTCAATCTATGACATCAAATGTGCCAGAATAATAGTTCTATCTACTGCTTCTCTCTCAAAATAAGTAAATAATTTAAAAAAATATTTCTTTAAGAAAATTTATATCCCACAAAACATATATGGAGAGATTCATTTAGGAAATAGAAATACCAAAGGATTCATTGGTTAATGATGAGATGTAGGAAATTGTAGCTTAAATATACAATAGCACTTTATTTTTAATTAAAAGATTGGAAGTTTGGATATGTATTAAAATGGACCATAACACAATTCTAAATTAACAGATAGATAGAAAAGGCCACGTGATGTATGATTCAGTGTCCATGAAACCTATAAGAGGAGTGAATTGTGGGAATGGGTGGTGGCGCACCTAGTTGAGGACACTTGTTACAATGCTCAAGGACCTGGGTTCAAGCCCCCAGCCCCCACTTGCAGGTGGGAAGCTTCTAAATGGTGAAGCAGAGCTGCAGGTGCTCTCTGTTTTTTTTTCCTCTTGATCTCCCCCTTCCTCTCAATTTCTGGATGTCTCCATCCAATAAAAAATATGTAAAGATAGTAAAAAAAAAAAAAAAGGAATGAATTGGTTAGGATTGGGATAATGGGGGAGCGATGGCTGAGGAGAGTATATTAAGTGTGGAAACTTTTTTAGGGAGATAAAAATGTTTGAAAAGGGAAGTCTCCCCACCTACAGGGGAGTCACTTCACAAGTGGTGAAGCAGGTCTATGGGTGTCTCTTTTTCCCCCCTCTCTGTCTTCCCCTCCTCTCTCCATTTCTTCTGTCCTATCCAACAATGACGACATCAGTAACAACAACAATAATAACTACAACAGTAAAACAACAATGGCAAAAAAAGGGAATAAATTTTTTTAAACAAGTATCAACTTTATTTATTATTATTTTTTAAATTTTATTTAATTTATTTATTCCCTTTTGTTGCCCTTGTTGTTTTATTGTTGTAGTTATTATTGATGTCGTTGTTGTTAGATAGGACAGAGAGAAATGGAGAGAGGAGGGGAAGACAGAGAGGGGGAGAGAAAGACAGACACCTGAAGACCTGCTTCACCGCCTGTGAAGGGACCTGCCTGCAGGTGGGGAGCCAGGGGCTCGAACCGGGATCCTGGCGCCGGTCCTTGAGCTTAGCGCCACCTGCGCTTAACCCGCTGTGCTACAGCCCGACTCCCGGAATAAATATTTTTTAACTGTTTGAAAACAAGTTGTGCAAGCTGAACATTCTATGAACACACACACACACACACACACACACGTACACACAAATCAAAAGGGGCCAGGTGGAAGTGCACCTGATTAAGTGATCACATTACAGTGCACAAGGACACAGGTTCAAGGACAGGTCACCCACCTGCAGGGGGAAAGCTTCACAAGTGGTAAAGCAGGGCTGCAGGACTGTCTCTGTCTCTCATCCACTCTATCTCCCACTCTCCTCTCAATTTATATCCGTCCAATAGTAAATAAATAAAATTATTAAAAATAAAATAAAAGACAGGACACATGAAATAGGTGATTGGTCAGCTAGAAGAGTGTCCAAGACAAAGTAGCAAAGGGTTGACACTCAGGCTTCTGGAGTGGGCAGTGCTCCCCAGCTGACCCAGCAGCTCTCCCTCCAGGGGGAGTGACTGTTCTCACTGGTAGGGACCAGGGGCTTGAACCCAGGTCCTTGAGCACTGTAATGTGAGTGTGTAACCAAATGCACCATGGCCTGGCCCTCTATTTTTATTTGTTTAATAACTCCCTATACAGCCTTCCAAAGGGGCTGCACCAGTTTGCATTCCCACCAGCTATGTACTTATTTTTTGTGGTATTATTTCTTCATTCATGAAGGAGCAAAGGGAAAGAGAAAGAGAGAAAGAGAGAAAGAGGGAGAGAAGAGAAATAAGAAGACAGAAGTAGACAGCATAATGGTTATGCAAACAGACTCTCATACCTAAGACTCCAAAGTTCCAGGTTCAATCCCTTGAACCACTATAAGCCAGAGCTGAGCAGTGCTCTGGTGAAAAAAAGAAAAAAAGAAAAAAAGAGAGAGAGTCAGGTGGTAGTGCAGCAGGTTAAGTGTAGGTGGCGCAAGCGCAAAGATCAGCGTAAGGATCCCGGTTCAAGCCCCGGCTCCCCACCTGCAGGGGAGTCACTTCACAAGTAGTGAAGCAGGTCTGCAGGTGTCTGTCTTTCTCTCCGCTCTCTGTCTTCCCCTCCTTTCTCCATTTCTTTCTGTCCTGTCCAACAATGATGGCATCAATAACAACAATAATAATAACTACAACAATAAAAAAACAACAAGGGCAACAAAAAGGAATAAATAAATCAATAACAAAAATAATAACTACAACAATAAAAAACAAGGGCAACAAAAAGGAATAAATAAATATAAAAAGATATATTAAAAAGTTTAAAGAGAGAGAGAGAGACTAACAAGAGCATCACAACTGTGGTACTTGTGATTCTGGGGATTGATCTTGAGATCTCACTCATGCTTGAGAGTCCTGCATTTTGTCCACTGCACCAATTCCTGGGCTGCTAATTATCTTTTTCTTTTAGGAATTCATTTGTATGCTCCTGTGTACTCAAGATAGGCGTCAGCTGCTAGATATATATGCTGCTTCAGGGAGTGCCTGAATCGGCTGTTGGACATTTGAATTGTAACAGTCTGGCAGTCTTTTTCTGCCATGTCCTACTATATGGGAAGGCACACAGGCTTAGTGTCATGATTTTTTTTTTTTTGGAGAGATAAATGGAGAAAGAAGGGTGATAGAGAAGGAGAGAGAAAGATACACATCTGAAGCCCTGCTTCATCACTTGTGAAACTTCCCCCCGTAGGTCAGGGCTGAGGACTTGAACGTTAGACAGTGACCACTGCCCTGGAGAGGGACCAAAATTCCTCCTACCTTAGAGAGCTGGGGGAGAGTCACCTAGGTGGGTGCCACTGTAGGGAGAGATGTCCCCTGTCAGCCATGGGCAGTGCATTGCTCCAGGCCAACTCTCTGGGTGCAGACGCAGAGGGCGGATGGGTGTATTGATAGATTTAGATCCCAGGTGCCCACTCTGCATCTTTTTAAATTTTTTTAAAAAATCTTTTCCTCTAGGGTTATTGCTGGGGCTCGGTGCCTGCACCACGAACCCACTGCTCCTGGAGGCTATTTTTTTTCTTCTTTTGTTACCCTTTTTTTTTTTTTAATGAACCTGGGTTTCTTTTTTTTTTATTATTATTTTATTTTAACTTATTTGTAAAAAGGAAACACTGACAAAACTATAGGATAAGAGGGGTATAACTCCACAAAATTCCTACCACCAGAACTCTGTATCTCATCCCTTCCACTGAGAGGTTTCCTATTCTTTATCTCTCTGGGAGTATGGCCCCAAGGTCATTATGGGATGCAGAAGGTGGGAGGTCTGGCTTCTGTAATTGCTTCCCTGCTGAACATGGGCATTGACAGGTCGATCCATAGATCCATACTCCCAGCCTGTCTCTCTCTTTCCCTAGTGGGGAGGGCGCCTGGGGAAGCAGAGTTCCAGGACATATTGGTGGGGTTGTCTGTCCAGAGAAGTCTGGTTCACATCATGCTAGTGCGCCCCGGATTTTTTTTTTTGTCGTTGTTGTGGTTATCATTATTGTTGCTACTGATGTCATTATTGTTGGATAGGACAGAGAGAAAATGGAGAGAGGGGGAGAGAAAGACACCTGCAGACCTGCTTCACCACTTGTGAAGTAGCTTCCCCCTGCAAGTGGGGAGCCGGGGGGCTCTAACCGGGATCCTTAGGCCTGTCTTTGCGCTTGGCTCCATGTGCTCTTAACTCACTGTGCTAAGGCCCAACCCCCTCCACTCTGCCTTTTGAAGCAGGATGCTGCCCTTGGCCTGTGAAGTGAGAGGGAGCAGGGTGGCAGCAGGAAGCTGGTGTGGAGACTCACAGAGGAGTGGCCTGGGTAGTGACTCCTCCAGAGCCCCTAGTGTCTCCTGGTGTTCTTGGGCCTGGCTCTGTTATTGACACTAACCTCCTTCTCACTTTTAGGGTGATTCTGGGGGGCCCCTCGTCTGCAGCATTGGCAATACCTGGTTCCTGATGGGGCTGGCCAGCTGGGGCCTGGATTGCCGGCACCCCATCTATCCCAGCATCTTCACCAGGGTCACCTACTTTGCCAACTGGATCAACGAGACCCAGAGGCTCACGCCTCTTCCCAACCTCTCAGCTACTCCTTCTCAGACCCCACCTCCAGGTCACCCTATGAAGGCTGCCAGTTCTCCGGGCCCCTGTACAATCTCTGGGCCCTGGCTACTGCTGCTGATGGTGCACAGGGGCCCAGGGCAGGCCCTGTGGTAACCCAAGAGCCCTCAGCCTCAGTACCCTGTGTTCTTGCTAGAACCTTCCACACTCCCCTCAACTCTCAGTCTCCTTTTTCTGTGACTTTCTCACCCACAAGCTGCACTCCCAGTCCAATCCTGAAAAGTCAAAACAGAAACAAAATGCTGCTCCTGTTGTTCCTTCACTCTTGCCTCTTCCTATGTGGTTGGTTTTCTGGCCCCTGGGGCAGGGACATGGGCCTGACCAGGAGCCTGTGCCTGGAGGAAGGTCTAGGGAGGACGCCAAGGCAGTCAGCCAGCTGCCAGCTGGGGCAAGAGTGGGCTGCGTTGCACTCAAAGACTCACTGCTGTCCCAGCCAATGTGTCCCTCACGGGGGCTGGCATAACAAGTGCCACAGGTGAGGTGGCTCAGACAATGGCGATGCAGTTCTGTAGACTGGAGGTCCCAGCCCCAGGGTAGGTAGGTAGGTAGGTAGGTCTGATTTCTCCAGAAGCCTCTCTCCTTGCCTATAGGCCGGGCTTTTTTCTCTCCTTCTTTCTCATAAGTATAGTCAGTTAAGCTAGATTAAGGCCCAACTCAAGGTTTTAAATTTTTCCTTAATCACCTCTTTTAAAAGCCCTGTCTTTAGGAGTTGGGCAGTGGTACACACATCACCGTGTACCAGGACCCCGGTTCAATCCCCAGTTCCCCACCTACAGGGGAAGCTTCACAAGCAGTGAAGCAATGCTTCAGGTTTCTCTCCTCTTAATTTCTCTCTGCCCTAGAAAATAGAAAAGAAAGAGAGAGAGAAAGAAAGAAGGGAGAATGGGGGTAGGGAACGGCCGCAGGGAGTGATGGGGAATTCCTTGTGTAGGCATAAAGCCCTAGCCACCCTGGTGGCAAGCAAAACAAAACAAAACATGTCTCTATACACAGTCACATCCTGAAATCCTGGTGACTAGGATTCCAGCATAACAAAAACTACATTTTTCTAGTTGTCTAAATGAAGGGGAGTAAAGCCTCTGCCTCAAAGAACTATCGTTTCTGGGGCTTGGGGGAAGGGAGGACTGACTGTAGGTAGATGTGGAGTGTGTGTGTGTGTGTGTGTGTGTGTGTGTGTGTGTGTGTGTGTGTGCATTGTCAGAGACAAGCCCAGGGCCTTGTACATGCAAAGCATATATTCTACCACTGAGTTACATTATGGTCTCATCTTTTCCTTTTCTTTAATTTGTTATAACGAGAGCTTCACTGATCCGGGCTGAATTTTTTTTTCCCTCCAGGGTTATTGCTGGGGCTTAGTGCCTGCACTAAGAATCCACTGCTCCAGGAGGCTATTTTTTTTCCTTTTGTTGTCCTTGTTGTTTATTGTTGTTGTTTTTATTACTGTCGTTGTTGGATAGGGAAGAGAGAAATGGAGAGAGGAGGGAAAAACAGAGAGGGAGAGAGAAAGATAGACACCTGCAGACCTGCTTCACCGCTTGTGAAGCAACCCCCTGCAGGTGGGGAGCTGGGGGCTCAAACCAGGATCCTTACGCCGGTCCTTGCACTTTGAGCCATGTGTGCTTAACCCTCTGCGCTACCGCCCGGCCCCCTCCAGGCTGAATTATTATTATTTTTTTAGTCATTTATTTATTAATTTGTTATTGGATAGAGACAGAAATTGAGAGAGAAGGGGGAGATAGAGAGGAAGAGAGACAGAGAGACGCCTGCAGACCTGCTTCACCGCCTGTGAAGCAACACCACTGCAGATGGGGAGCCAGGGGCTTGAACCAGGATCCTAACCAGTCTTTGCGCTTTGCGCCACATGAGCTTAACCCACTGCGTTACCGTATGATTCCCCCGGGCTTACTTTTTAAGATAGAGAAATTGGAGAGGAGGTATAGGAGACTACAGCATTAAAGCTTCTGCCAAGACAGTTATTCTCATGACAATCCTGTCCAGTTGAACAATTCTGCTGACACTGTAAGGACACTGTTAATAAATAGTAGAAAATACACAATCTTTGAGACTGTTTTGCAAATCAAATCCTTGAAAAGAAACATTTTTGACAGAAGTAGATAGCATGATAGTTATGGAAAGAGACTCTCATGCCTGAGGCTCCCAAGTCCCAAGTTCAATCCCTCACACCACCATAAGCCAGAGCTGAGTAGGACTCTGATAAAAAACAAAAACAAAAACAAAGTTTCTTCAGAATATATGAAGAAAATTTATGGACCAGGAAGGCAGCATAATGGTTCTGCAAAAGACTTTCACGTCTGAGGCTCAGAGGTTCTAGATTTAGTCCCCAGACTACCATAAACTAGACATAAGCAGTGTTCTCTCTCTCTCTTTTCCTTCTCTCTTTTCATTTTTATTTTTCATTAAAATAAAAAATTTGGAGTAGGGCAGTAGCGCAGCAGGTTAAGCGCAGGTGGCACAAAGCGCAAGGACCTGCATGAGGATCCCGATTCTTGCCCCCGGCTCCCCACCTGCAGGGGAGTCGCTTCACAGGTGGTGAAGCAGGTCTGCAGATGTCTGTCTTTCTCTCCCCCTCTCTGTCTTCCCCTCCTCTCTCCATTTCTCTCTGTCCTATCTAACAATGATGACATCAATAACAACAACAATAAAAAACCCAGAAAACAAGGGCAACAAAAGGGAAAATAAATAAAAAAATAAAAAATTAAATAAAACATTTATTTTAAAAAAAGAAATATTATTACATACCCAGTATAAAAGACAAAATAATTTTAAATGTAGATATATTTGCTCAAAGTAGATGTACAAATAGGCAATCAAAATAAATAAAAGAAAACAAAAGAAAGGAAAGAAACCCAACACGAGGACCTGTAATTCAAAAGCAGAGTCTGACACCAATTTAGAACCATAGCTATTCAAGACAAATAACGACATGTATTGGCTAGAAGGTAGCGATGAGTGAACTTTCATGCACCATGACATAACCAACCAAGCAGTTCCTTCAATGTCCACACACAGTGTTCACATGATCAAACAATGCTACTATTTAGTATAAAGCCATGAGAAATGAAAACATCCATCTTCTACAGAAACTTGTACACAAACGTTCATATACGACTCTCCAAGAGTCACAGTGTAAAAAACAACCAAATGAGTGAATTTAACCAATTGAATGGTTTCATACATTGGCATATATTTCCAGAATACAAAGGTTTAAACTCCAGGTAAGTCTTAACATGGATGAGCCTGGAAAACGTCATTCTTACTGAGAGTAGACACACACAAAGGTGCACATACTGTATGATTCCAAGACCAAAACTATGTGGGGGTGGGGTGGGCAGGGGGGTTATTAAGGGTTGGAGTACTAGAAGATAATGTTTGAGGAGACAAAGATAAGTTGAGAGTGTGGGTTCTTTTTAAAGTGATAAAAATGCTTGAAAATAAATTGGGGGGAGTCGGGCGGTAGCGCAGCAGGTTAAGCGCAGGTGGCGCTAAGCACAAGGACCAGCGTAAGGATCCCAGTTCGAGCCCCCGGCTCCCCACCTGCAGGGGAGTCGCTTCACAGGTGGTGAAGCAGGTCTGCAGGTGTCTGTCTTCTCTCCCCCTCTCTGTCTTCCCCTCCTCTCTCCATTTCTCTCTGTCTTATCCAACAACAATGACATCAATAATAACTACAACAATAAAAAGGGCAACAAAAAGAATAAATAAATAAATAAATAAATTTTAGTAGTTTTTTTTAAAAAAAAAAAAGAAAAGAAATTGGGGAGAGGTTGGATGGTGGTATACCTGGTTGAGAGAACATGTTACAATGCACAAGGACCCAGGTTTGAGTCCCCAGTCCCCACCTGCAGGGGGGAAAGCTTTGCAAGTGGTGAAGCAGGGTTGCAGGTGTCTCTCTGTGTGTCTTCCCCCCCCCTCTAGAATTCTGGCTGTCTCTGTCCAGTAAATAAAGATAATAATAAATAAAAAGTTTAAGAGGAAAGTAAATCATGGCAAAGGTGAAAATTCATATATATATATTCATATTCACATATATTTGTTTTAGTGAGAGAAATACAGAGAGAGAGACCAGAGAACTGATCAACACTGGCTAATGGTGTGAGGGATTGAACCTGGAACTTTGAAGCCTAGGCTTGAAAGTCTTCTGCATAACCATTATATCATCTCCCCAATACCTAATTTAAAACTTTATGGAATAAAACAAGGGAAACAAAAGGGAATAAATAATGTTTAAAAAAATAAATAAAAACAGGGAGTCAGGAGGTAGCACAGCAGGTTAAGCACATGTGGCACAAAGTGCAAGGACCTTTTTCCAGCCCCGGGCTCCCCACCTGCAGGGGAGTCGCTTCACAGGCGGTGAAGCAGGTCTGTAGGTGTCTTATCTTTCTCTCCCCATCTGTCAACCCTCCTCTCTCCATTTCTCTCTGTCCTATCCAACATTGACGACACCAATAACAACAACTAAAAAAAAAATAAAAAAAGACAACAAGGGCAACAATGGAAAACAAATAAATAAAATAAAAAAGAAATAAAATTTTATGGAACAAAAAACGAACAAAATCACATAACTGGACAAAAGTGGGTGACAGGTCAGCTGGGAAAGTGTCCAAGGCAAAGTAGCAAAGGGTTGACACTCAGGCTTCTGGTGTGGGTAGTGCTCCCCAGCTGACCCAGCAGCTCTCCCTCTAGGGGGAGTGACTGTTCTCACTGTTCCCACAGACTTGTGACTCCACTATCACTCCTCCTCCTCCTCCTCCTCTTAGACCCTTCTCAGAGAAGCAAGAATACAAAGACAGCAGGCCAGGAGCACTGCCTACAATATCATCTTTATTACAGCTGAGACCCCCTGCTAACAAGGGGCTGCCCCACTCTCACCCACCCTCCTCCCTAACCTGCTCCCTCCCTCCCTCCCTCCCCACCCACACCAGGAATACACAGACCCACAGTGATGAGGGGAGCCCCGGACCTGAGAGGCAGGCCAGGCCAGTGCGGCCCAGGCTCTCCAGGGCTGGCTGAGGAGGGGCCCTGGGGCTCCCTACTGGCTGCTGTGCTGCTGCATCCCCTCTGCTACTAAAGGGAGGCACCGCTTCTTCTTAGGGGCTGAGGGGCCAAGCAGCCCCAGTGCCAGGGAAGGCCTCCCACTCCCAGAGAGGGGCGCCTGCTCATCAGAGCCTGGGCTGCTGCACAGAGGGTGCTTCCTCGCCTTGGCAGCAGGAGGGGGCATCGTGTTGAGGAGCCTCCTCTTCTGGGGTGGGGACTGGGGAGTCCCCCAAGCTCCAGGACTCAGGGCCAGCCCCCAGGGCAGCAGGCTGTGATGAGAGGCCAGGAGGAAGGCCAGGCTGGGGAGCTCCTCCTCCTCCTCACTGGACACATCTGTGGGCCCCTGCAGCCTGCCCGCAGGAGTGGTCTCCCCCTGAAAGCAGGTGTCCCGGCTGCCAGGTCTCTGGAGAGGACCTCTGCACCCCTGGTGTGGGGAGGGGTGCTGTCCAGCTCTGGGTGGAGAGGGCTCCTGTCCTCCTGGGGAGAGGGCCAAGGCCCGGTGCCCAGGGAGCTGTGCTTGTGCATGGCCGCACCTCCCCGGAGCTTCATGCTCCATGTCCGGGGCCCTGGCACGGCCGCTGACCCCTGCCTGGGGGCCTTGCTCACATCTCAGGGCATCCTGGCTGGTGTCAGGATGGGGAGGACGTGAGGCCATCTGGGCTCTGCTGTTGCTCACAGGTGCCTGCACACGGCCCTTCTCCTTCATGGCCAGGAGTCTCTTGTCCACCAGCTGCACAGGGAGGTGACAGGGCAAGTTTCACAGGAGGATTGGCAACAGGGTGTGTGTGTGTGTGTGTGTGTGTGTGTGTGTGTGTGTGTGTGTGTGTGTGTGTGTGGTGTGTGTGTGTGTGTGTGTGTGTGTGTGTGTGTGTGTGTGTGTGTGTGTGTGTGTGGTGTGTGTGTGTGTGTGTGTGTGTGTGTGTGTGTGTGGTGTGTGTGTGTGTGTGTGTGTGTGTGTGTGTGTGTGTGCGCGCGCGCGCGTGCGCGCGCGCGTGCGCGCGCATGCGTAAGTGCGTGCGTGTGGGGGGTGGCTTTTGTGGGTAAAGAAGCGAATGCCCTGGACTGCGCTGAGAGACAGGTCAGGCACTGTCACAGCCCTCCTTCCTCACTTCTTCCTGCTCATCCTCCCTTTCCTGCCAGGAGTCATTGTCTTTCTCTGAACATCAGAACTGACTCCCCTGTCCTGCACTCATCCCAGGAACCAGAAGGGGAAACATATTCACACAGGACTCTGTTCAGGGCACCTGCCTCACTGGATTCAAGGTCTCCTCCAAGAGTTCACCTGAGGAGCCTCTGACTCTGCCTCTCCTGGGGGCCCTTCCTTGTGATGTGAATGAGAACCCCATCTGCAGAGTGAGCTGGGCAGCTTCCTCCCCTGAGTCCCTGGGACACGTGGCTCCCAGGCTCACCTGTGAGGGGCTGAGCCCTGCCTCCTGCTCCAGCTCCTCAGCCAGGGCTTCGAGGTCCAGCTCTGGCTCTGAGGAGAGCAGCTCTGTCAGGAAGCGGGGGTGAATGACCGCCTCCACCTGGGGCAGAAGCAGAAGCAGAAGCTGTGAGGGGCCCTGCAGGAGTCTCTAGAGGCCCAGAGATCCTGAGGAGAGAGCTGCTGAGACCCACCCCCTGCCTGCATGGGAGGGCTGCTTCAGACACACACACACACACATCGGCCACCATGGGTGCACATGTATCTACAACAAGGCAGGACACACTCATTCAGTCTCAGACTTTAACATGTACCCGCATGTATGCACTTGAATGCAGGCCGCACACAAAGGCACAGAGAGAGCACATGCCTGTCACAGACACATGTGATCCTGCACAGACATACACACATGTGCACACACACTCACATTCCCATGTACAGGAGCACACACACACACACACACACACACACACACACACACACAGGCAGAGCTCAGGCACTAAGAAGCAAGCTTCATTCCTGGCCTGCAGAGCCCAGATCTGGTGCCAGGCCTCCCCCATGGCCTCCAGACACAGTGAGCTTCACCACCCACCTTGGTGATGAAGTCCTCCTGGGAGCACAGCGCGTCCATGTAGTCCAGGAGTGCCGGGTCAGGCCAGGGCCAGTTGTGCTCCAGCTGCTCCTGCCCAGCCCCTTCCTGCTCTCCTTGGGGCTCCCCTGAGGCTGAGTGGGGGCTGCCCAGCAGCCCCTCCATGATGGCCATATACTCCTGCACGGCCTCTACAGGGATCTCCTTGGGCGCCTTGGTCTTGGGGGGACACTGAGGTTTGTGTGGCCTTGTGTGGGCTGCCCGGGCCTTGAGGCCAGCAGCCTTCCTGGGGGTGCACACTGGGGGTGGGGAGCAAGGATGAAGGGGGCTTGAGTCACCCTGGCTTCCATCCCACAGGGAACCAGCGATGGGGGCAGTGTTGTGGGAACACTCACAGGGGTGCAGCTGCTCAGACTCCTGAGCCCCAAGCACAGGAGGGGCAGGAGAGCTGAGGGGGCATCTAGGAGGGCCAGGTTGAGGTTTCAGGACAAGGAACTTGAGGTCACTGAATCGCCCAATCTTTTGAGGTTTGGGGGCTTTGGCAAGGAGGTTGGAGGAGTCCCAAAGCAGGGAAACAGGAGCAGAAGCATGGTGACGAGGGTGGGCAGCTCCCGGGTCTGGATGGTGGGTGAGGGCACCCCACTGAGGGCTCATGACTGGCACTGTGGGAGCATGTCTGCCTCACCTGGCTGGTAGCCCTCCCGCTGGGCAGTGGAAGCCTGAGTGTCCAGTTTGGGTGGGGCCTGGGGTGGGGGAGCCCGCAGCCCCTTTAGCCACTGCAGCTTCTGAATCTGCATCTCCTCTTCGGCCTCAAACTCCATGAACCTGGTGTGAGTGAGGAGGGCCACGCTGCGGGAGCCTGGCTCAGTAAGGACATGGGAGGAGGGCCAAGCGAGGCGGGACCTTGGAGAGGGATGATGGCCCAGCCACCAAGGAATCAAAGGCTCATGTGTGTGTGTGAGGCTGGGGTTGGGGGATGGGGGGAGACAACCCCAGCCCCCCCCCCCCCGGGTGCCAGAGCATGAACAGTCAGTCTGGTATCCAGGGTCCATCCCCTGGGTCTCCCTACCAAGGATGCGTGTGAGCTGACGAGCTGAGGGTCTGGACCAGCAGGAGAGCAGGGCCCAGCACTCAAGGGAGGACTGGGGGAGGGTGCCTGTGCTGCCACAGCCCCCTGCCACAACCTCAGTAGCCGGCACCCCCAGCAGCCTCTGCCCTGAGGTAGCCTCATCCCCGTTGTGCACAGCAGGCTCCCTGACTCACTTTGCAGCCATGTCATAGAAGATCATCCGGTCAAAGTTGCTCTTGCCCTGCCATTCATGCAGGGCCCTCCTCAGGCCCTCCTCCAGCGTCATGGTGGGCTTCAGGCGGGCCAGGGACCGAAGCACTGGGCTGCAAGCCCCCACAGGCAGTCAGAGTCATAACCTACCTTGTGTCTCACCACCCTGTCCCTTCCTGTGACCTCCCTCCTGCTGTCCCAGTCCTCCTGCCCAGGGTTGGCATTTCTCAGGCAGACACCAGCTCCAGCTGCCATGGTGTAAACCCCTATGAAAAGGCTGGGCCTGTGACTTCGGGACTCCCAGGAGCTGGGCAGCCCCTAGGACCAGCTGCTGCTCTACAGTGGGAGCAGTTCAGGCATCAATGTAACTGACTCTTCTCAGTGGTTACTGAGTCGAGTGGCATGGCTCCCACTTCCACCCAGGTTGGCAGGTGGCTGTGAAAATGCTCTCGGGTGTGGTGGGGTGGTGGGCACACACAGTAACAGCCAGGTGCAGGTCAGCGGAGCCCTGGCACTTGAAGTGTTGGTCCACTGGGGGTGGGATTCCTGTAAGAGCATGTGCCCTCCCAGGAGTGGGGTGATGGTGGCAAGGCCGTCCACCCGGCTTCAGAGTCCTGACACACCCTCACTGCGTGTCCTCCCAGGCTCCCCCATGTGGAGTCTCAGATGAGCCCTAGGGCTCCTGGGCGCAACTCACATGAAGAAACAGGAAAGTGCTTCTGTGTCTGGACTCTGGGGCAGGTAGTTGCGGGCCAGGGACTTGAAGCGCTGCCAGCGCCGGAAGTTCTCATACACACTCTTGGGGTGACAGGAGTCCTTGGGTGGGGCTGTGTGATGCCAGGTGGTCAGGCCACCCACCCCGCAAGGCCCCTGTGGCTGAGGCACAGCCTTCACTGAGAGGGTGATGGGGGTCAGCGGGGCAGAGGCAGGTGCAGCTGGAGCTCGGGGTGGAAGACCTGGCGCCCAGCTTCCCTTGCCAGCCAGGGTCTCCCTCAGAGCTGGAGTGGGCATTGTGGCTTCTGCCACAGAGCCTGCAGGACACTCAGCTCTCCCAGGGAGGCCCCCTGGAGCACTGCTGTGCAGTGGAGTCTTTTTTAGGGGCACAGTGTGAAACTGGGGTGGCTCCACCGGCTCCCCCTCTTTCCCAATATGCATCAGGACATTGCAAGGGCCTGTCCCCTGGGGGCCATGGCCAGCCTCTCCTGCCACCAGAGGTGCCCTGGGGAAGGCCATCAGCATCAGAGGACTGCCAGCAGGGCAGGCCTGGGCCCTGAGTTGGATTGGGGGCTGCTCCCAGGGTGGTGGGCGGAGGGGGGCAGCAGGGGCAAAAGGCAGAGTCCTGAATGGAGTCCCAGAGGCCGCAAGGTTCACGGTCCCATCTGGTCCCAGCACCGGAGCGGCTGTGGAGACAAAGTGAGGTGGGAATGTGCGAGGTGATGTGGCAGACGGGGACAGAGCCCTGGTCCCTTTAGTCCTGGGATCAGGGATGCAACTTCAGGTGGGGGCACTTGAAGGGGAAGATACAATATGCGCCTGTCCTGGCGTCACCATTGGGCCTTCTCAGCTCCAGCTGCAGTTATTCCCTGGAGACTTGCCTACCTATCAGGATCCGGCTCCTTTGCTCATCGCTGAGACAACTGTTTGCCTGCTTTCTTTCAAAATGAAACCCCAGGGCCCAGGTGGTGGTGCGCTTGGCAGAGAGCACATGCAGCAATACTCAAAGACCAGGGTTCAAGCCCCTGTCCCCACTTCCGGGCGATGCGTCAGGAGTGGTGAAGCAGTACTGCAGGTGTCTCTCTGTCTCTTTCCCCTTTCTTCCCCCCTTCCCCTCAACTTCTAGCTGTCTCTATCCAATAAATAAATAAAGATAATAAAAAATGTTTAAAAGAACAGAACAAAACCCTGCTCACAGATTTCACCAGAAAAGCCTAAGCATCTGCATCAGTGTTCACTGTGAACCAGTGATGTGAACGCTAAGCAAAATTTCAGCAATCCAGGAAAAAACAGGCCGAGGTTGCGATGTTAGTTGCTGGGTAGGGGCAATAAGTGTGCAGAAACTAGTTTCCAGAGCAGTGAGAATAATCCAGATCAACTCAGGGATCCAAGCCCTTGACTTGGTTGTCCTGCTCTCATTTTGTCAAGATGCAAGTTTCTGTCCTGCCGGGAGAGTGAGATGTGGCTGGAAGGAGCAGAGAAGCTCTGGCTGTGGCAGTGGAAGCCACTCGGGGAGCAGGCGCGGCTGGGGGAGTGGGGGAGCACCTGCTTGAGCACTCACATCAAAGCCCCCTCAGGCCTCGTTCTGAAGAGGATGTGTCACTACCACATGCAGCCTTACAACGTCCATTTCTGACACAGACCGTTTTCCCAGCTTCCTCCTTTCCCATCACACCTAGTTCACCCCCCGTCCAAGTCCCTTAGAGAGTGAGATAGACATCTCAGGGCAGCTCCAGCTGCCTGAGGACGGGACACAGGACTCAGCACTCGCCTTGAACTTGCTGTGCACCATCATGGACAGTACCAGGCCTCCCTGCACATACAGGTTAGGGTGTCTTGTCTCCCCTCTCGAACGCAACAAAGTGCTTGCTGCCTTCCTTTCTCACGACAGCAGCCTTGCCCTCCCAGGAGTCCTCCAGGTCCACTTCTCAGCACCGGCTCCCCAGTGTTGTGTCCGGTTTCCCTGGGCTTCCCGACCTCCCAGGTGAGATGTCCTGGCTGTCCCGTGCCCTCTCCTTTCTCTCCTCCACCCAAACATGGGTCCCCGGCACAAGTGTCACTTGGGAAACCCAAGGTCTCGAGGGCAGGAGGGCCTCCAATTTCCCACCCCTCAGAGACTTACTTACCTCCCTCTGAAGCCATCCCCGCAGGCTCAGCCAAGGACCACTGCTGCCTGGCAGCCTCCTCGATGAGCGACAGTCAAGTCCACGACCCAGAGAACAAGCTGATCAGGTCAGGCAGATAGTTGGATGCAGATAGCATCCAACTGAGGTTGTGTAGTTTTGAATTTGAACTGCAGAATGCAGGAGCTCGGACATTCTGTGGTGGAGGAGGGGCACTGGCAGGTGGTCCTGGGTGGGTGTGGGGGGACATTCCATGGGGGAGGTCTCTGGCAGGTAGGCAAGAGCCAGACTTCCCTTTGAAACTACTCAGCATCTCCACAGTGGACATGGCTTTTCCAGTCAATTTGGACTTTGTCTTTCAGTCACAGCAGAAAGGTCTCACACCTATGTTCTCTTTTCTTTCTTTGTTGTTTTTCTATCTTTTTATTATTTTTGATAGGACACTTCTGTGTTTCAAAGTCAATTTATGCAAATGGAACCTCAGAGATATTCCTTACTTTTCCTTTTCTTCCTATCAGCTGAGTCTTCTCTCTTATGGAAGCTAGAGTTGCCTGTTCCATTTCAGCCTTTCTAGAGATGTGTTAGAGCACTAAAAGCACCTGCAAATCATTTTGATTTTCTAATTTTCTTAGCATATTTTCTCCATCTGTATAAAATTTGGCTTGTGTTCTAGTGCATTTGCAATGTTTTCTTTTCAAAGTTTTTTTTTTCTCTTTTTATCTTTATTTATTGGATAGAGATAGCCAGAAGAGTTAAGAGGGTGATTAAATAGGGAGAGAGACACCTGCAGTTCTGCTGTAGCACTCTTGACGGTTTTCCTCCTGATGGTGGGGACCAGGGCCTTCAACCGGGTCCTGGGCCATTGTAGCATGTGTATTCAGCCAGGTATGCCACCACCCGGCCCTGATTTTTTTCTTTCTTATTGCTAACATGAATACTCTTTTAACTTATGATTCCTTATTCTTAGTTCATGAATCCCTACAATTTCTTAAAATTAAGGTATCTGAAAGAATAGTTACCCTGGTATAGCAATAATAAAAAAAAAAAGAAAGTGAAACAAAAACTGGTGGCTGAGTGAGAAATTCAGAAAGACCAATTAGGCTTTGTTTGTTTCCCTTCGCTGGGGCTCAGTTCCAGTACGAAGAAATCTACTGCTCCTGGTGGCCCTATTTTTTGTTGTTGGATAAGACAGAGAAAATAACAGATGGGGAAGGTAGATAGGCAGAGAGCAAGATAGATACCTTCAGATCTGCTCTACTGCTTGTGAGGCGACCACCCTGAGGGTAGGAGCTCAAATGCATCTGTGTGTTGGTCCCTGTGTTTCATAGTATGTGTTTAAGTGGGTACACCACCGCCCGACCTCCAAAACCAAGTAGTTTTAGCATGGTTATGTTACATGTAATATTTAGGACATACTTTTCTGTAAAAATTTGTGTTTATCTGGGATTTACATTTACCTTGAATACTGTATTTGTTCCTGGCTGTGAGCTTTCACTGAAAATGACACCTATTGGTGATAAAGAATTTTTTTTTTGATTCTTCCAAGAAAAAAAAGGTATTGAAATAGTTGAGATGCATGAAGATTTAACAAGTCATGCTGAGAGACCTGGTTTCTTCTCCCCCTTTTTTGCTAAATTTGCTTAGGAAAATAATTGTTGAGGGCCAATGGAGCTAGCAAAACAGTTATGCCAAAATATTTTCATGTTTGAAGCTCCAGGGTTCCAAGTCCACTCCCGACCACCTTAAACCAGAGTATAGTAGTGTTCTGGGAAAGAGAGAAAAGGATAGAAAAAGTCATTGTTTAACGCTGTGTTTTCTAGTAATTTTCAAGTATTTTCCATCACTCAACCCAAAAGGGTCCATTGAATGTTTATAGGCAGTATTTCACAGTAGTCACTGGGGAGTGAGTGACCCATAGTGATATGGATTATCGCTCTCTCTACAGCACATAACAATAGTTTTTCATTTACCAATATTTTATATTTGTCAAACAGCTATTCTGTGTACACGACGTGACCTTAGGTGAGAACCATTCAGCCAATATTACCATGAAACATTTCTTTCTCCAAATTTACTGTCAGGGATAGAAAAAACAAACAAGCCAGAGACATTTCTCAGACTGTAACTTTTATTATGGGTAAGTTATAAAGCATTTTTAGCCAGTAACTTTATATGTTAATTTAAGTAAGTAACCCAGTTATTTCAGAATCTCAGGCCCCGGTCTAGGCTGAATCTTCCCCGCACCAAGGGTATAAAGACTGCACTGTGGAACAACTATCCTGCTCAGTTCCCAGCTGTTTTTGTTTACCCCTTCGCAGAAAGCATGAACAAGGAGCAAGGGCTTTTTGTTTGGTGGTAGTGCACCCAGCTGAGAGTACAAGCCACCACGTGCAGGGCAGGGATTCTGACCCCGGCTCCATCCCAGGGGGAAAAATACACAAACGGTGACACAGGGCTGCAGGTCTCTCCTTTCCCTCTCAATTCCTGTCCCATCAAAAAAAAAAAAAAAATACACACACATATATACACACATCAGGCAGAGGGAAATCAGCATAATGATTATGCAAGAACCTCTAATGCCTGAGGCTTCAAAGTCCCAGGTTCAACCCCCATCAGCTACAGTTGAACAGTGCTCTGGTTAAAAAAAAAAAAAAATCCTAAAGACATGATTCAGAGGATATGAACATATTTTTTTCCAGATTCAAGGATGTTGTGATTTCGGGAACCCCAGCCAAAACTTTTTATTAGATGGCAAGCATATCCTTTTTTAATTTAATATTCTACGGTCATCCTTTTAAAAAAAATACGTTTTTTTTTTAATTGGTGAGAGACAGAAACTGAGAGGGGGCTAAAGAGGCAGAGACACCTAAGCTTCCCCCCTGCAGGTGGGAGCAAAGGGCTTGAACCTGGGTCCCTGTGCATCGTAAGTTGCGCGCTCAACCAGGTGCGGAGCGCCGGCCTCACCTGTTACCTGTTATCTTTTTCAAATCCTGGGCTCACCCACCAAGCCCGATTTTAGGTTGGGTGTCGCTACACGCACATGCACACATACACATACACGCACATGCACACATACACACACACATGCACGCAGCCGCACGCACAGTGCTCGCGTAGCACAAGGAGCATCCGGGACACCATCGCCTCTTTGTTCGCCTTCTCCAAGAGGCCGCCCGGGCCTCCTTCCAGACCTGCCCCGCCCCTCCCCGCGCGGCAGCCTGCGCATGCGCACGCCCACTGAGCAGGCGGGGCGGGGCTCGCGAGCGCGAGTTCACCGCCCTCCAACGGCTCCCAGGATCCGTTGCGGTCCCCCACCGCGCGCTTCACCGCGGGAGACGTGCGCATGCGCAGGCGGTTGAGCCTCGAGGGCGGGTCCCTAACGGTGGCTCCGGCGGGGGCGGGGCGCTGTGACGACTTCCTGCTGGAGCCCCTAAAGATGGCGGCGGTGGGAGCGCGTGTTTTTCGGTTCCGGAAGTGTCTTCCGTGCCTTGTCCTGTAGCGCACAGTGCGTGTTATTTCCACCCCTGTCTGTGTGTGGAGACCCAGGACAGTGAGGGGTACACCCACATCTCACTTTGAGGGGCGTCTGCACCGGGGCCTGGGCATCCGGTGCACGTCAGCTCCGTGTCAGCTCGGGGAGGCGAGGCTGCACACACGCCTGTGTCTGCGCTGGGCAGAGAGGAATGAGGACGAATTCGCAAGCGTTACCCCTTGAGCGGGAAGCTGCTCGCTTCATTGATTAGCTGATGAGTAAACTCGACGGAGCTCTGGAGCCCGCCCTCCTAGCTCCACTCCTGGATTCCTTCATAACATAGTCACTACACTGTCAATGTAGCGAGTGACTTTGTGAATTAATTGGCCTGACAGACAAAAATGTGATGAATTGTAGGCATATTTTTATTTTTATTAGGCAGACAGAATTGAGAGGGGAGAGGATATACATATATATATATATATATATATATATAGAGAGAGAGAGAGAGAGAGAGAGAGAGAGACCAGAGACACCTGCAGACCTACTCTCCCACTCGTGTGGCTTTCCCCCTGCGGGTGGGGACCAGGGGCTTGAACCCAGATCCTTGTCCACTGTAATGTGTGCGCTTAGCCAGGTGAGCCACGGCCTGGCTCTTGTAAGCATAGATTGGCTACGGATAAGAAGAGTTCAGCAAAGACCAGCAAAAGCATTAGGGAAGAATCATTAGGATATATGGAATTTATGATGGACAGTAAAGGATCAGTTATTAAAAAACTTCTTGCTAGCTGAAACTGGAGATACGTAGATTTATTTATTAATGAGAATGATAGGAGAAGAGAGAAAGAACTGGACATCACACTGATACATGTGCTGTTGGGGGTTGAACTCAGGACCTCGTGCTTGAGCGTTCAGTGCTTTTATCTACTGCACAACCTCCCAGATCACGAGATATATAAATTTTTTTTTTTTCCTCCTCCAGGGTTATTGCTGGGCTCGGTGCCATGAATCCACCGCTCCTGGAGGCCATTTTCCCCCCTTTTTGTTGCCCTAGTTGTTGCAGCCATTATTGCCATTGTTGACGTTGCTTTGTTGTTGGATAGGACAGAGAAATGGAGAGAGGAGGGGAAGACAGAGAGGGGGAGAGAAAGACAGACACCTGCAGACCTGCTTCACCGCCCGTGAAGCGACTCCCCTGCAGGTGGGGATCCGGGGGCTCGAACCGGGATCCTTACGCGGGTCCCTGCGCTTTGCGCCACGTGCGCTTAACCCACTGCGCCACCGCCCGACCCCCGAGATATATAGATTTAAGTGAGTTTATTAAAGAACTAAATTTGGGGGCTGGGAAGATAGTGTAATGGTTATGGACTTTCATGCCTGAGCCCCCAAAGTGCTTGGTTCAGTCTGCAGCACTGTCATAAGTCAGAGCTGGGCAATCCTCTGGTCTTTTTCTCTCATTAACATAAAGAAAAAAAAAAAAACTAAACTAAGGAATTGAGCTGAGCCTAGGAACATTCTTCAGATAGTTCTGAAAACCTCCAGAATTGGGTCCTGGTGTAAATATTTTATAGATTGTGTGTAGTTGAGGTTGCAGCCAGCTGCAGACCTGCTTGACAGCTTTCGAGACCACCCTCTCTGTAGGTGAGGAGCCAGGGGCTCAAACCCAGATGCTTGGGTGGGTCCTTGCGCTTGGTGCTATGTAACAGGGTCGCCAGCGCCCGGCTCCCTGCAAGTGTTTTCTAAGCTATTTGTAGCTACTAGCTACTATACTTGGCACCACCGCTGTTGAGCACCTCCATTATTTTAGAAATCTCTACTAGACAGCCCTGTTCTGTGCCTGGATTGTTCGTATTTACTTGTATCTTATTTCATGAACATAGCAGGAGTAAGTCTCCATGTGGGCATGAAATTTAATGAGTATACATTCCAGGTTCTGTGCGGTATTGCGGAGATAAACAGTAACTAAAACCTAGAAATCTAGTGGCGTGTATGACTACAGAACGAATTCAGTTGTATAACAGAGGCATGGACATTCATCTTAGCAATGTAAGAAAGGAGCTGCCGAAGACCCGAGAAAGCTTTGCTGGGACGACAGGCGGCCCTTCCCCAGTCTAAAGAGAGCACGAGGGCAGGATAAGACAGCAGGCTAAGACGTGGCATGTGCGGGTAAGAGAAGTGAATCATCTTGAGCACAACCAGTGGAGCAGCGTGCACTGTGACTAAATCTGGCGAGTTTGAGAAGGGCGAGTTTGAGCAGTGTGGTAGGGAATAGAAGTCATGGTTGAAGGGCAACAAAATAAAATAAAATATATTAAAAAAAAAAAAGGGAGTCGGGCTGTAGCGCAGTGGGTTAAGCACAGGTGGCGCAAAGCACAAGGACCGGCATAAAGATCCCGGTTCGAACCCTGGCTCCCCACCTGCAGGGGAGTCGCTTCACAAGTGGTGAAGCAGGTCTGCAGGTGTCTATCTTTGTCTCCTCCTCTGTCTTCCCCTCCTCTCTCCCTTTCTCTCTGTCCTATCCAACAGTGACAACAACAACAACAATAATAACTACAACAATAAAACAAGGGCAACAAAAGAGAATAAATAAATAAATATTTAAAAAAATAAATTAAAAAGAAGAAGAAGAAGTCATGGCTGAGCACCACAGAGAGAAGTCTCTCAGGCTGCGGTAGTAAGTTGACAGGGAAAGGGAAGTGTCGAGGCATCAGTTTGGGAATAACAGTGGAGAGCTAGTCATGGCATACTATGTCCGGATTGGCATCTATCTGGGAGTAACTGGGTAGATTCTGAATGCAGTCGCAGGTGTCTCTTTTCTGAGAACTCTGTTCTCTTTGTGGTCTGAGGGGGAGAGAGTGAGTCCTGACCTAGTTGTTGGGGTCTGCTTGGCCCCGATTCAGGACCAGCAGACATTCCGTAAGCCTGAGTCGAGTTTCCCTGACGGGTCACTAACTTCCTCAGAGTGACACAGCATTTCCTGTAGGCCGTGCCTGAATTCACCTCTGCCCTCCAGCTGATGATGTGTAAAGCGCATAGGCCCCACCGATGGTGACGCCACCTCACACCACCTCTAACGTCATCTCACCCTACCTCTCCATCCCTGCCTCTACCCCCTGCCTATAAAAAATGGCCTTTTCCTCAATAAAGCGAGTCACTGCCTTGACTCCCGACTTGGTGTGGTGTCTTTTCTCAAGTCGTCGACACTCTCCCTCCCGCTCAGCCCTAGAAGGGGAGTCCGGCTGGTCCAGATCTCCACTCCTCGCGACTACCTGTCGGGGAGAACCCTAGTGACATTAGATAGAGTGTAATTCAGGTAAAACTCAGTAAATATTATATTTAGTATCTTGTGGAAAAGTAGCCAATATCCTTCCAGGCTATGGATTGATTGATTGGTGTCCTTCTCTGTGTGTCCTTCGGTTTTGCTGAATCATTCTAAATCCTGGCAACATAAAGTTTCCAGGAAGAGCTAATCTGAGTAGAATTCACCTGTATGTTACCTCTGTAGAGGACATTTTATTAATTTAAAATAAGTATCTATCTACTATTTATGAGAAAGAGAGTGTGTGAGAGAATCAGAGCATCACTCTGGCATATACATTGCTCGGGAATGAATTCAGAACTTCATACCTAAGAGTCAAACACTGGGAGTCAGGCTGTAGCGCAGTGGGTTAAGCGCAGGTGGCGCAAAGCGTAAGGACCGGCATAAGGATCTCGGTTCGAGCCCCCGGCTCCCCACCTGCAGGGGAGTCACTTCACAGGCAGTGAAGCAGGTTTGCAGGTGTCTATCTTTCTCTCCCCCTCTCTGTCTTCTCCTCCTCTCTGCATTTCTCTCTGTCCTATTTAACAATGACAACATCAATAACAACCATAATAATAATAACTACAACAACAATAAAAGCAACAAGGGCAACAAAAGGGAAAATATATATATAAAAGAGAATCAAACACTTTGCAGTCCTACCTCCTGTTCAGCATGTAAACGATTTATTATTATGTATTTATTTTTATTGCCACCAGAGTTACCGCTGGGGCTTGGTGTCAGCACTATAAATCCACTGCTCTAGGTGGTATGTCTTCATACCACTTCTAAAGCTAAAATGAATTGAATCAACTTTCTTTTTTCTTTGCCTCCAGGGTTATTGCTGGGGCTCAGTGCCTGCACTACAAATCCACTGCTCTTGGAGGCTGTTTTTTTTTTTCCTTTTGTTGCCCTTGTTGTTTATCATTGTTGTTGCTATTGCTGTTGTTATTGTTGGGTAGGACAGAGAGAAATGGAGAGAGGAGAGGAAGACAGAGAGAGGAGAGAAAGATACAGACACCTGTAGACCTGCTTCATCGCTTGTGAAGAGACTCCTGCAGGTGGAGAGCTGAGGGCTTAAACCGGGATCCTTACGCCAATCTTGCACTTCACATCATATGCGCTTAACCCACTGTGCTACTGCCCGACCCCCTCAATTTTCTTTTTAAAAATATTTTTGGGAGTCGGGCTGTAGCGCAGTGGGTTAAGCGCAGGTGGCGCAAAGCACAAGGACCGGCATAAGGATCCCGGTTCGAACCCCGGCTCCCCACCTGCAGGGGAGTTGCTTCACAGGCGGTGAAGCAGGTCTGCAGGTGTCTGTCTTTCTCTCTCCCCTCTCTGTCTTCCCCTCCTCTCTCTGTTTCTCTCTGTCCTATCCAACAACAACAATAATAACTACAACAATAAAACAAGGGCAACAAAAGGGAATAAATAAATAAAATAAATATTAAAAAATAAAAAAAATTAAAAAAAATTATTTTATTTTATTTATTTAATATTTATTTATTATTGGATAAAGTGAGAGAGAAATTGAGAGAGGAGGGGGATGGAGAGGAAAAGTGATAGAGAGTTACTTGCAGACCTACTTCATCACTTGTAAAGCTCTCCCCCTGCAGAGAGGGACCAGGGGAAGACCACCCAGACCTTTGAGCCAATTTTCTTTTTCCCTGTCTATAAACATTCTAGTCCATGTTATTAGTTCTAACATTCGATTTTAAGCACTAGCCTAAAATGGCAGCAGGCATCCTGACTCTAATCCATTGAAACATTCATCCCTGTTTCTAAACTAAGAATATGTATATATTTAAAAACTTACTCTGGGGGGCCAGGCGGTGGCACACCTGGTTAAGCACACACAGTGCACAAGGACCCAAGTTCAAGCTCCTAGTCCCCACTTGCAGGGGGAAAGCTTCACAAATGTTGAAACAGGGCTGCAGTTATCTCTCAGTCTCTTTCCCTCTCTATCTCTTCTCTTCTCAGTTTTGCCCTGTCTCTACCCAATAATAAATAAATAAATACATAAAATGTCAAAAATAATTTCTTCTGGTCATTAAATATAAGGATTTCCATATCTCTCTGATATCACTTAATTCCAAGATCCTTTTTTTTTAAATTTATTACCTTTACTTTATTTTTTGGATAGAGACAGCCAGAAATTGAGAGGGAATGGGGGATAGAGAGGGAGAGAGACAGAGAGACACCTGCTTCACCACTCGCAAAGCTTTCCCCCTGCAGGTAGGGACCGGGGGGCTTGTACCTGGGTCCTTGAGCACAGTAACGTGCGCTCAGCCAGGTGCTGGACACCACCCGGCCCCTAACTCCAAGATTCTATACATCTCTGTTTCCATGGTATCTTGGTTCAAACATTCTACACTGTAGGAGAATACTTTATTGAGCCTTTACTGGCAGCCTCGCCTTTCTTGTCGTGAACCTCTTCTCCTGAGGTTTGAACTTAACCTCTTCTCCTGAGGTTTGAACTTAACCTCTTCTCCTGAGGTTTGAACTTAACCTCTTCTCCTGAGGTTTGAACTTAACCTCTTCTCCTGAGGTTTGAACTTAACCTCTTCTCCTGAGGTTTGAACTTAACCTCTTCTCCTGAGGTTTGAACTTGGGAGCAATGGGTTTCAAAATGAAGCTGAGCTTCCTAGCCATAGGAGACCCTGTACGCATGCGCAAGGCCCTGGTGAACAACACTGCAGAAGATAAGAGGATGGCACTGTACGTCCAGAAACTGCAGAAGGGTTTAACTATTCGCCTCAGGGAAATAGATAGGGAAGCGGCAGGTTTGCAGGTGTACTTAAAAAGGCTACATAAGACCACCGGCTATTTATCTCAAACGCCAGTACACCGTGTGTGACCAGTGCAATTCTTGCTGAAGAGTTTGTGGCAAAGTTTCGATACAAAACATACCTGTGGACAACGATGGCGGCCATGGTCGTTGGCCGAGGCAAGTGCGGAGAACAGCGGCTCATGTCGTGTCGTGTCGTGTGTCGCTGCCCCTGTCCCGGGTCATCAGGAAGAAGAGCTCCCCTGAGGTTTCCAGCATCAACCGGGAGGCACTGGTGCTCACGGCCAAGGCCACGGAACTCTTTGTTCAGTGTCTAGCCAACCTGTTCCTACAGAAATGGCAGTGGAAATGAAATGAAAGCCCTCACTTCCAGGGACTTATCTGATACTGCAGAGGAATCGGAGACTTTTCAGTTTCTTGCAGATATATTACCAAAGAAGATTTTAGCTAGTAAATACCTGAAAATGCTTAAAGAGAAGAGGAAAGACAAGGTGGAGAATGGCAATGAAAGTGATGATGACGAAATAGGATCCTAACCCCCAAAAGAAGTGCTGTTAGACACACTGCATGACTCAGACCCCCCTGGATAAGCCCCATTGCTGGGATGGAAGTGCAGCACTGTGACTCCAGCCTTTTTCCTCTACAGAGACTTTCCCCTTCTTTCCTGGCTGAAGTAGTTCATCTCATGCCCCTGCACCACTTAGATCACAAAAGGAAAGTCCCCTGCCTAGCAATCCCCTCTCTGTCAGGCCCAAGCAGCAGTCCACATGTATCAGAAAAGAGCTGCCTGTGCTAGCAGCCACTGCTGGGTCACCTGCAACAGACATAGGTTGTTAGTTCTGGCTGACTTTTTTAACATTACAGATTTTGTTATCAGTTGTGTAGATTTATATATGTATATTTTGAAATGAACCCTAGTAAACAGTTAAGTCTAGTTTTAGCAAGATAGTGTATGGGCAGAATGTTACATTTGAATTGTTGTATTTCAGTAAGATTCTTTACTAGTTTTGATGCCCTCAGTTCTAACACCTGGCATATTACCAGAAGCTTTTGTGAAATTGAAAAAGCAAGCATCTCTAGCATGTTCTGCTAGAGAACATTTTCAGGTCAGTTAATTACAGGAGAAAATGCTATTTTGCATAAGTATATTTTTCTTAAAAAGAAAAAAAAATTGTATATTGACAATATCTTATAGGTTCTTAACATGCTTAGTAATTGCTTTTTAGTATCCAGAAGACAAAACCCCTTATTTCACATAGGGTAAAGTTTGCTTTTTATGTTTTTGTCTCTCAAAAAAAAAAACCTTATAATTTGTATTCAGTAAAATTGTCCTTGAATGTACAAGCTGTTAACTTTGTAACTGATCAATATACTAGTTCTGCCACTACAATATTTATCCCTACTTATCCCCATACTGTATTCCTCAGCCAGCCACTGAAGTTTTCTGCCCTTCTTGTTTATTTTAAAATAAAATGTTAAAAAAAAACATACCTGCGTTGTCTTCTCTCATAGCTGTGTGACTCAAGAAACTGGTGAAAGAAAACACAGGGACGGGAGTCGGGCGGTAGTGCAGCGGGTTAAGCACAGGTGGCCCAAAGCACAAGGACCGGTGTAAGGATCCTGGTTCAAGCCCCTGGCTCCCCACGTGCAGGGAAGTTGCTTCACAGGTGGTGAAGCAGGTCTGCAGGTGTCTTTCTCTCCCCCTCTCTGTCTTCCCCTCCTCTCTCCATTTCTCTGTCCTATCGAACAATAACGACATCAATAATAACTACAACAATAAAAAACCACAAGGGCAACAAAAGGGAATAATAATAATAAAAAAACAGGGACAAGATTTAAAAAAAAAAAAGCTACACAAAGATAGAAATGGAGTGTATATAAGAAAATCGACTATGTCTCCTATAAAAGAGAGTGATTTTTTAATTGAATTTATCATTTGAATGGTAATACATAGTGTATATAGAATTTCCATTCAAATTTTGACTGACATAAGAATAAAGGTGAGCTATTGTAGATTTCTTTCTGGTATTCTGACATATTTGCTTCAATCCTGTTATTTTCTCATTTATATTGTTTTTCAGATGGTTTTGATAACCTGGAATTTCCAGGTAAATATTAGCTGGAACATTTTAGGAAAAGAAAGTATAGATTTTTGAGTCTGTGAGAAAAATTGTTTCAAATCTAGGTTTTTGCTACATATTACATATGTGATTCTGGATTTGGAAACTTTCATCTGAAATGGAGATAATTACACCTGTTTTAAAAGATTGCTTTAAGGGTTACTTTATCCAGGGCATATTGCAGGCATCCACTACTTGGTAATAGTACTGTAATAGATTTTTTAAATTATTATTTACCACTGTGTAATAGAACTTGAGTTCTTTTCTAAGCTCATCTGCTAACAGTAGATCTTGAGGCAAGTCTGTTTCCATTCATAGACTCTAATGTTTGTAAGTTGCTTAGGTGAGAAGTGGGCATAATATCCCAAAGACCTCCTCCAGCTTTCAGTTCACTGTTGTGGAAACTCCGTAGTTCTACTTTGAAATGTTCAGCACAGAGAAAGGATTCACACTTAAGACACTCCAGGATGAGATCACCAGTTGAAGATCTACTTGCTGGGGTAAATTTTTTGTCCAGTCTTGATCATAACCAAAATCGTGCCTACAGTGTCACTTGTGATGAGTTTGAAGATTTGGGGAGGGGATGTTAATCTAGGAAAAGGAAGTCCTTCCCAACAGGGGTCTTTAAGAGACAGCAGCACATCTGGGAGTATTTGTCAAGAACAGTTCTATTCTAGTCCTACCTTCTGCACCCCAAAAAGAATTTTGGTTCATACTTCCAGAGGGGGAGAGATGTTAGGGGAAGATGACTAGGCTCTGAAACCTAGTTCCACCAGGACCCAGAGAGAGAGGAGGAAAAAAAAAAAAAGGGAAGACATCCAGAAGTAGTAATAGGTGTATGTCTGACTTAAATGGACGAGAAGGTAGGGCCATAGGAAAAAATGGGCAAAACCCATTACATATAGATAGACAGATAATTATAGAAATGATGGTCAACCCATACCTGTGACCTAGGAGAGTCACTGCAGTTTCCAGTGGAGGGATGGGGACACAGGACTCAGTTGGTGGGAATGGTGTGGAATTATTCCCCTTTATTTTCTAACTTTGTAAATCAATGACAATAATAAAAAAGGACAATTCTAGGCAATTTTTTTGCTTTGTTTTGTCACCAGGTGTGTCAATGTTGGAGTACAGTTGTGTCTGCACTGCTTCACCTTTCCCAGGAGTATTTTTCTTTTTTTTTTTTTTTCCCTCCAGGGTTATTGCTGGGCTCGGTGGCTGCACCATGAGTCCACCGCTCCTGGAGGCCATTTTTCCCCCTTTTTGTTGCCCTAGTTGTTGCAGCCTCGTTGCGGTTGACGTTGCTTTGTTGTTGGATAGGACAGAGAGAAATGGAGAGAGGAGGGGAAGACAGAGAGGGAGAGAGAAAGATAGACACCTGTAGACCTGCTTCACCGCCCGTGAAGCGACTCCCCTGCAGGTGGGGAGCCGGGGGCTCGAACCGGGATCTTACGCCGGTCCCTGCGCTTTGCGCCACGTGCGCTTAACCCACTGCGCCACCGCCCGACTCCTCCCAGGAGTATTTTTCTTTTCTTTTCTCAGACTGGAAGTTGAGAGAGAATAGTAGAGCAACAGAGAGAAGAGACACCTGCAGCACTGTCCCACCTTTTGTGAAGCTTCCCTCTTGCAGGTGAGGACAGACCTGTAAGAGCCTGAGCCCAGGCCCTCATACATGGTAACACGTGCATTTTACTGGGTGGACCACCACCCACTCCCTTGTTTAAATTTGCAGCTGCCTAAGGCAGCAGACAACAGTTAGGGCAAACAGTAGAGTAGCCGAATAATATAAGGAAAAACTGGAGAAAGAGATGCACTGGGGGGGGGGGAGGAGGGAACTGAGAAGTTTCTAGAAATCTAGATCACTAATGCCTAAGAATAATAAGGAAGAAACAAACAAAACAAAACCTCTCCCATTCTTTGCAGATTGATTCTGGATCAGGGCTCTTACTTTTCAATCCACTTAAAAAAATTTATTTATTTATTTTTCACTAGATTTTTTCTCAGTCCTGAAACTAGGTCAGTCCACTTAAGAGCTGTGACCTGTTCCTGGAGGCAGCTTGAGAGGAGGGTCCCCAAGTTTAGCCAATACCATACATTTCCCGAGAGTCACAGCTACACAAGGGAGTGGCCATGACACTTACATGTCACAACATTTTTTTTTTTTTTTTGTACCAGAGCACTGCTCAGCTCTGGCTTATGGTGGTGCGGGGGACTGAACCTGGGATTTTGGAGCCTCACAGTCTACTTGCATAATCATTATGCTATCTACCCCTTCCCCAATTACAACATTTATATGTACCTTCACTTCTTGTTTGTGCTGAGAGATCAGCCAGAGATGAACCATGACTGCCCAGAGCACTGGTCAGATGAAGAAATACTACAGAGGGGACTCTAGGTTTCAAATGATAGTCAGCCACTACATATGGGCTCTAGTTAGACCTTTATTTATTCTCCAGGAGGGCCTGGGGACAGAAGCATCAGGACCAAGTAGGAGGTTGTATTCAGTAGGAGGAAATGAGTGGCACTGTCTCAGGACATAAAACCTATAATCCTCTTCAAATTCCCTCAGCCACGGCACTGTGTCACGTTTGGCACCATACCTGTACCAGGCTGCTCCCACTTATGAAGCTGACTAAGGTCTACACAGTAGCTGTATTATGTAAGCTAAAAGTGCAGAGCAGTTGGTCTCACACTGGGAGAATCTCAAAAGAACTTGACTCCCAGAGTAAAGGAGATAAGCAACTAGGTGCCCCCTCTCTGCCAACTTGAAAGAGTAACAGAGTCAGTCATGATGTTGACCAGAACAGTGAATGGGGAGGGGCACTGAGGCAGCTGGGTATGAGAATCACAGATGGGTCAACACGACTGCAACCCAGACCTTGAAGAACATAAACTTCATGGCGAACAGGGTGGAAGCAGCTTCTGTTGCTAGGGGCAGGGATGTTTGTGCTTTAGGCCTACACACCTTGAGAACTGGTGATGTCGCCAGCAGCAGGGCTGCGGCTAGTCCAGCAACAGACTCTGGTAGCTGCGTGCTGCCCACTTTCCTTTGTTTCATACTTGTTTCTCCAACTTTCACAGTGACCCATTGGGTTGCTCCTGTTTCCTTCCAATAAAAGTCCTTCTTCCCCCCTTTGTGTTAGCCAGCTTACTGTTCCTGTTGCTTCCAATGAAGACATCTGAATGAGGTGGCTGGGCGGTGGCCCACTGTTAAGTGCACATAATAAGAAGTGCAAGGACTCGAAAAAGCTTCCAACTTGCCACCTGCAGGGGGGTTGCTTCACAAGCAGTGAAGCAGGTCTGCAGGTATCTTTCTTTCTTTCTCCCTCTCTTATCTCCCCCTTTCTCAATTTCTCTCAGTCCTGTCCAAGAAAATAGAAAAAATGGCCACAGGAGCAGTGGATTTGCAGTGCCAGCACTGAGCCCCAGCAAAATTCTGAATGACATGCCCACTAAACCAACCAGGGCTTCCATCCTTCTGGATGCTGGTCTAGGGCTCCACTGTCAGAACAGAATGGTGTCCCCTGCAGTTAAACAGCCCTCCTGCTAACAACAAGAACCATGCATCTGCATGCCTAAAGCAACAAGGAGACTAGGGAGACTAAAAAAAATCTTCTCTCTCTTTTTTTTTAAATTTCTTTATTGGGGAATTAATGTTTTACATTCAACAGTAAATACAATAGTTTGTACATGCATAACATTCCCCAGTTTCCCATATAACAATACAACCCCCACTAGGTCCTCTGAATCCTTCTTTGATCTATATTCTCCCCACTCACCCACCCCAGAGTCTTTTACTTTGGTGCAATATGCCAATTCCAGTTCAGGTTCTAGTTGCATTTTATTTTTTTATCTTGTTTTTCAACTTCTTCCTGAGAGTGAGATCATCCCACATTCATCCTTCTGTTTCTGACTTATTTCACTTAACATGAATTTTTCAAGGTCCATCCAAGATCTGCTGAAAATGGTGAAGGGTCCATTTTTAGAGCTGAGTAGTATTCCATTGTGTATATATACCACAACTTGCTCAGCCACTCATCTGTTGTTGGACACCTGGGTTGCTTCCAGGTTTTGGCTATTACAAATTGTGCTGCCAAGAACATATGTGTACTCAGATCTTTTTGGATGGGTGTGTTGGGTTCTCTTTTCTCTTTTTCTTTTCTCTCTCTCTCTCTGTCTCTCTCTCTCTCTTTGCCACCAGGTTTATCCCTGGGGCTCAGTGCCTGCACTGTGAATCCATTGCTCCAGGCAGCCCTTCCCCCCCCCCCCCCATCTTATTTGATAGGACAGACAGAAACTGAGAGGGAAAGGGGAGATAGAGAGGGAAGGAGAGGGGGGTGGGCAGTGGTGTACCTGGTTAAGTGCACATAGTATAAAGCACAAGGACCCAGGTTTGAGCCCCCAGCTCCCCACCTGTGGGGGGAAAGCTTCACAAGTGGTGAAGCAGGTCTGCAGGTATCTTCCTCTCTCCTTCTCTATCTCTCCTCCTCTCTCAATTTTTTTTCTCTCTCCTATCCAATAAAATGGGGGGGGGGTGGCCGTCAGGAGCAGTGGATTTGTAGTGCTGGCACTGAGCCCCAGTGATAACCTGGAGTAAAAAAAATGAATGAATGAGTTAAATAAATAAAAACTTGAAAAAGAGAGAGGAGGTGGGGCAGGCGGTAGCATACCTGGCTAAGTGCACACATTACAGTGCATAAGGACCTGGGTTCAAGCCCATGGTTCCCGTCTGAAATGATATAAATGGCATGTAACATCATATTCTTTTTTTTCTTTAAGAAAAACAAAGAAGGAAACCATCTGAACAGTGAGTTGGCTTGAGCCTCCAGTTGGCAAGGGGCAGGTGGGGTTAAGACCTCCCCATCCCAGTCCTACTCTTTTCAATGACATTCTGGAAAAGGTGCTGCTGGAGACACAGTGAGCCCATTTTGTAGGGCAACTGAAGGGAAAGAGAAATGCTTACAGGGCCAAGAGGGTGTTGCACCCAGTTAAGTATACACACTACCGTCTACGGCCACACCACCCTGAACACGTCTGGTTTCATCTGATCTCAGAAGTATACACATTACCATTCACAAAGACCCAGGTTCAAGCCTTTGCTCTATGCTTATAAGGGGGACACTTCTTGAGTGGTGAAAGAGGTGTCTCACTTTCTCCTCCCCTCTCTCTTTTTAAAATTTATTCAAATTTAAAAAAAACTTATTGGACAGAGAGAAATTGAAGGAGGAGGTGATAGAGAGGGAAAGAGGCAGAGAGACACCCGCAGCTCTACTTCACCACTCACGAAGCTTCCCCATTGCAGGTGGGGACCATGGGCTTGAACCCAGGTCCTTATGCACTGTAATGTGTGCACTTAGCCAGGTATGCTACTGCCTGCCCCACCTCCTCTCTCTTTTTCAAGTTTTTATTTATTTAACTCATTCATTCATTTTTTTTGACTCCAGGTTATCACTGGGGCTCAGTGCCAGCACTACAAATCCACTGCTCCTGACGGCCACCCCCCCATTTTATTGGATAGGAGAGAGAGAGAGAGAGAGAGAGAGAGAAATTGAGATAGGAGGGGAGAAAGAGAAAGAGAGAGGAAGGCGCCTGCAGACCTGCTTCACCACTTGTGAAGCTTTCCCCCCACAGGTGGGGAGCTGGGGGCTCAAACCTGGGTCCTTGAGCTTTATACTATGTGCGCTTAACCAGGTACACCACTGCCCACCCCCCTCTCCTTCCCTCTCTATCTCCCTTTCCCTCTCAGTTTCTATCTGTCCTATTAAATAAGATAGAGGTGGGGGGAAAGGGCTGCTTGGAGCAATGGATTCACAGTGCAGGCACTGAGCCCCAGGGATAAACCTGGTGGCAAAAAGAGAGAGAGAGAAAAAAAAAAGAAAAGAAAAAAAGAAACCATTACCTGGCCCATTTGTGGGACAACCCCCGCCCCAAGCAAGCAATAGCAGCTTTCAAGGACAAGAAATTTATTTTCCTTCTTCCACAAATTGATGTTCAAGGAGATCAAAGGAAGAGGTGAAGACTCAGTCCTGGTCCTTGAAGTGAAAAGCCAAGCCAGTCAGGAGCAGGTCCTGGGAGGTGAAGGGGGAGGACACACGGTGCGGTTACTCTAAGAAACAGAACACTTGTCGTGATGCAGGTGGGAACCAAACTCACCACCCACAAGGCCGTGACGGGTCGCTGGTGGTCTTTGAAGAGTGCCAGCTTCAAGCCACAGATAGTGAAAAGCAGCAGCCCTTCCTGTGGTGAACAGGCATCATGGTGAATGGCAGGAGGAAACAGGCAACATCTTGTACTTTTTGAAATAAAAACACACATGTTGGGAGTCGGGCTGTAGCGCAGCGGGTTAAGTGCAGGTGGCGCGGGGCACAAGGACCGGCATAAGGATCCCGGTTCGAACACCGGCTCCCCACCTGCAGGGGAGTCCCTTCACAGGCGGTGAAGCAGGTTTGCAGGTGTCTGTCTTTCTCTCGCCCTCTCTGTCTTCCCCTACTCTCTCCATTTCTCTCTGTCCTATCCAACAATGACGACGACAATAATAACTACAACAATAAAACAACAAGGGCAACAAAAGGGAATAAATAAATAAAATAAATATTTAAAAAAAAGAAAAAAACACACATGTTGGCGTCTCTCAGTAGCAGCTGGGATCTGGAGCACACAAGCGCTGCCTAAGATGATGTCGTGGATCTGAAAAGCAAAGCCGCCCTTTCATTTCCATCTTCGTTCAGTCTTGACCACACACAGATCTCTGTAGCTCCGAAGCACTGTGTACGACGCCTTACCTAGGAGGTGCTGTAACTAACACTCAAGGCATTATCATGTGGAGTGACAGCACCTGACAAGTGAGGCCATCCAGGGGACAGGTCTCTACCCACCACTCTAGCCTTCCTATCTGTGGTGGCTTATGGAAGAAATGGAGGTTGGGGTGAGGGTGCACCCAGTTGCCACGCTATGTGGAAGGACCTAGGTTTGAGCCCCTGCTCCCCACCTGCAGGTGTCTCTCTCTCCACTCTCAATTTCTCTCTGTCCTATCCAATAAAATAGATAAAAAAAATGGCTGCTGGGAGTAGCAGATTTATAGTGCTGGCATTGAACCCCAATGATAAACCTGGTGACAACCAGAAAGAAAGGAAGAAAAGAATGGCGGGCTAGGTGGTGGCACACCTGATTTAAGTGCACACATTACAGTGTGTGAGGACCCAGGTTCAAGGACCTGGTCCCCACCTGCAGGGGGAAAGCTTCATGAGTGGTGAAGCAGGGCTGCAGGTATCTCTCTATCTCTTCCCCTCTCTATCTCCTCCTCCACTCTCAATTTCTCTATCTAATAAAAAAAAAGGAGGAAGCGCAAGCTAGGTGAGAACTATGATATTTATGGCATCAGCCAAATACTATTGGTTTTGCCACTCCACACCTTCCTTGTTTTACGGAGTTTAGCACCAGGAGAAAAGCTTTCTCTCAAATCAGACAAGTGCTTACACTGCACTTCTTACTTCTCTTTCTTCCTCAGCTGCTAGTAAGTTCAGGGTGAATTAAAAAAAAAAAAAGTTTACTTATTTTCTTTTGTTGCCCTTGGTTTAAAATTGTTATTGTTGTTGTTGATGTTGCCATTGTTGGATAGAACAAAGAGAAATGGAGAGAGGAGGGGAAGACAGAGAGGGGGAGAGAAAGATAGACACCTGCAGACCTGCTTCTCCGCCTGTGAAGCGACTCCCCTGCAGGTAGGGATCCTGGGGGTCGAACTGGGATCCTTAGGCTGGTCCTTGTGTTTTGTGCCACATGCGCTTAACCCACTGCGCTACCACTCGACTCCCTCAGGGTGAATTATATGGTCAGTTAATGATATGAGAACAAATGAGAGAGAGAAAAAAAATCACTAAGGATCAGAGGGATGAGGAGTTTGAGACAGGAAAGAAGGTTGTGGGTTTTACTTCCTACAGAACTTTGAAGACAGTACTGATTGTAGTTTTTACTCATCCTTGTGTAGATTCAGTGCTGAGAAGAGTGTCTTTGACTCCGAGTAGACTCCGAGCTGCCGGGCCCGCCTCCCTCCAGGGCTCCGGGCGCATTACCTTGTTCACCTGGGCCACCGGGACAGGTCTTGTGCTGCCCCAGCTGCCCTGCCATCACACCTGCTGCCCCAGTGCCTCCACACCCACGTGCAATAGCCTGTTAGCCCTGTCACCTGCCCCCTGACCTTTGACTTACCCATCCCCTCAAACTTTTAAGCTGCTCTTAGCCCTTATTTTATGATTATTATTTTAAAAATAATTATACACAGCCAGAAATAGAGAGGGAAGAGGGAGATAGGGAGAGAGAGAGACACCTGTAGCTCTCTGCTTTACCACTCACAAAGCATTTCCCCTGTAGGTGGGGACCAAGGGCTTGTCCGGGTCCTTGCACATTCTAACATGTGCGATCAACTAAGTGTGCCACCAGCCGGCCCCAGCCCTTCTTGTTCTTGCGTAGTGACCCCCTGCAGGTGGGGAGCCGGGGCTCAAACCGAGATCCTTAGGCCAGTATTTGCGCTTCACACCATGTGCACTTAACTCGGTGTGCCACCACTCGGCACTCTTCCCCTCTTGTTCTTTACTTTCCCTGACCCCATTCTGTCCTCTGACATTTTGTATGATTCTTCTTTTTTTTTTTTTTAAAGATTTTATTTATGAGAAAGATAGGAAGAGAGAGACAGAAAGAACCAGACATCACTCTGGTACATGTGCTGCTGGGGACCGAACTCAGGACCCCGTGCTTGAGAGTACAGTGCTTTATCCACTGTGCCATCTGCTGGACCACACCATTTTGCTTGATTCTCACACTATACTACTGCCCCAGCCCTTGAAGCCACTCATGAATGCACTTAGTCCTCCACCTGGTCCTCATCCCTACCCTCTCACCCTGCTTCTAACTTAGACCTCTTCCTTGCCTGGTTCTGGTCTGAACTTCACCCCGATCCTGACCTTCCCTCACTCTTGCCCTGATCATCACTCACCTCACTCACATCTGTCATGCTCCCTTCCCCTTGTTCCTACCCTCACTCTCACATTTAGTAACCCTCAGCTTCTCCCTTAAGGCTGGCCCTTGCCCAGATCCTGGCCCTAAATCTGCTGCCTCCTCCCCCAAGCTGCCTGCACTGACCTTTACCTTTGCAAAGCCCTCACCATAGTTGTGGCCTTGACCCTGTACCTCATTCAGGTGTTGGTCCTGGTGACTTTTCCAATCAGTTAGTATAAAAGTGAAGACCAGGGGGGCCCGGTGGTAGCGCACTGGGTTAAGCATTCATGGAGCGAAGTGCAAGGACCAGTGTAAGGATCCTGGTTCAAGGCCCCAGCTCCTCACCTGCAGGGGGGTTGCTTCACAGGCAGTGAAGCAGGTCTGCAGGTGTCTTTCTCTCCCCCTCTCTGTCTTCCCCTCCCCTCCAGATTTATCTCTGTCCTACCCAACAACAGTAATAGTAATATTGGGAGAAATGGCCTCCAGGAGCAGTGGATTCCTAGTACTGGCACTGAGCCCCAGTGATAACCCTGGAAGCAAAAAAAAAGTTCGGGGGGCTGGGCGGTAGTGCAGCACATTAAGCACATATGGTGCAAAGCACAAGGACCAGTTCAAGAATCCTGGTTCCAGCCCTCCGCTTCCCACCTGCAGGGGGGTCGCTTCACAAGTGGTGAAGTAGGTCTGCAGGTGTCTATCTTTCTTCCCCTTTCTCTTTATTTCTCTGTCTTATCCAACAACAATAGCAATAACAACAACAAAAAAAAAAAAAAAAAAAGGAAAAAAATGACCTCCAGGAGCAGTGGATTCGTAGTGCAAGCACCGAACTTAAGCAATAACCCTGGAGGCAGAAAAAAAGTGATCAGGGTGAAGGGGTTAGGTTTGGGGTCAAAATCATGAAGATGTCAGAGTCACGTTCAAGCCAGGTTTTGGTCAGGATGATCATGAAGTTGGTGACCAGGGCCAAGGTCAATTCAAAGTCAGGGTGGGTGTTCTGCAATTGTTGCTGGAATGAGTTATCTATTACAATGAGCCAACTGCACAGTCAAGGGTGGTATTTTCATCACAAGATCTATGCCCTTCAGCACATCTGCAGGTGAGAACACACGCCAGAGCTGGATGGGACAGAGTAATGTTCCAGCTCAGGGCAGAGAAGGCAGGTTAAGTGCTAGTTTTAGACTGGGCATCAGGCTCAGTGTTCAGGTAAGGACAGGCTCAACAGCAAGGGCAGGGTGAGGCCAGGTTTAGTGTTTATGTAGGGGGGTTGGCAAGAAGGCTGGTGGACAGGATGTGGGTAGAGGATCACAGTCATGTGGAAGTGGGAAAACTGAGCTAGACTGGAGTTTAGAATCCACACATATGGTTGGAGAAATAAGAGGTCAAATTTGAAAAACATCTTTTTTAATTAAAAAAAATTTAAAATATCTTTATTTATTTATTGGGTGGAGATAGAAACTTAGAGGGAAGGGGGAGACAGAGAGGAAGAGAGACAGAGAGATACCTGCAGCCCTGCTTCACCACTTGCAAAGTTTTTCCCCTGCAGGTGGGGGCTGGGGGCTCTAACCAGGGTCCTTGTGCACTCTTAGCACGGGAGCTCAACCAGGTGCACCAACTGCCCGGCCCCGATTCTAAAAGCATCTTTAAAGATATGTCGGAGTCAGACCTCTCCCTGTCCCCATGTGGCTCCATCAGAATGGCTCCGAAGCAGGAAGGCTGTGTCTGAGGAACCAGCACACACAGGTCCTGCCCTTGGTTTGAGTGGTCTCTGCGCAGAAGCAAGCTCCCTCTTCTGACCGGCAGTGGAACAGGCAGGAAGCTGCATGTGCTGCTTCACTGGGGTCCGATGCTGTCCTGGTCTGGCTGGGAACAGGAGTGGGAGCAGGTACAGAGGGAGCAGGTACCACCTTGGAGAAGCCATGGATGGTCCAGCCAGACAAAGCAGAGGAAGAGAAGTCCTATGGTCCTGAAGGCAGGTACGAGGGTCACCTCAACCCTCTGGGATGAAGGGCCGGATCAGTTCTGGATTTAACAGCGATTCCTCGAGTGGTCGATTCACATGGAAGTCACGGACATGTGGGGGGCCGGGGTGGGCCTTGGGGGCAGGTCCTCCTGGGCGCTGGGGTATCGGCAGCTCTGAGGGGTGTGCAGGCAGGGGTGCTGTGAAGAAGTACTGGTGCAGGAGGGCCTGGTGATGTTCGGGGAGGGACACAGAAGGGACAGCAAAAGGCTATTATAACTCCTTGTCCACCTCAGCTGACCTCCCTTATGGAGTCAAGAATCTCTTTCAGAGACCCCCCTCCTTCACCTGCTGACCCACCCAATTGATGGACAACCTACAAGCCACTCAGAGGCTGGGACTCAGCAATGAGTGAGACAGACAGAGCTCTGCTTCCATGGTTTTCATGTTGTGTTGGGGGAACATGGTCAGAAAAAGAATGTGCAGTCTATTATCTTCCGTGGAAGAGCATGAATGGGAGCTGGAGGCACCACAGGACTTTCAGAAAAGATGAGGGTGGAGGGAGTGGCACTCTAGCAGACCATCGAGGCGATGGGTGAAGAAGCCGGGCCCACAGCTGGTGGTGAAGAGCCTTCTGGTCCAGGGACAAAAGTGGATGGGCCCCGGGGACAGGCCTTGGCGAGCTCAGAGGCGACAGTGTGGGGTTGTGGGACTCTGTGGACACTGCACGGATTTGGGCTTCTCCTGGGGCAGAGGTGGGAGGGCCAGAATGAGAGTGAGGGCAGCATTTCACTCATGATGGAATTCTAGGTCATGCTCCGTGAGAACTGCCACTGTCAAGGTAAAGTCAAGGTCATGCTGTCAGGAACAGAGCAGTGGTGAACACAGATGAGTGTGTTAAAGTGAAGGTGAGGGGTCTAAGTGCACAAGATGCTCTCTGAAGGGTGGCAGGGACAACAGTGCTAGATTCTAGGCCAGGCACTGTGGACATGGTGGCTGCCTGGGGGCACCTGTGGGCTGGGGAGTGCTCAGGTGGGCCTGGCGTGCCCTCAAGGGGCTGCTGACACGGGCCTAGGTGGCAGCATAAGAAACACGCTCCTGGTGCTGACAGCTATCACCCAGGTCCCCCTGCTTCCCTGCTTGCCAGCCACAGCCGCGTTCCCATGCTGCACCTCTCTCTAGGTCTCTGCTCATCATCTCTGGAAAAACCTGACCCTGTGTATAGACCTCCACGTCTCCACGAAGCCCGACGCACGTCGCAATCTGCCTTCCTGACAGACCACCCTGCCTCACCACAGCAGGGGAGACTCCACAGGGGCAGCGCAAGCACAGCACCTGCCAGAGGCCGAGTGACTCAAGGAAACACTTGAGGGGTCAGAGGCTTATGTGTCCCATGTCCCTCTGTCCCTGTGTGTTCCCGGTTCCAGTCCCTACCAGGTTCTGAGAGGCCCAGACTTCTTTGGTTCTGGGTCACGGGGAGGAAGGGCAGGGCTGTTCTACCTGGGAGGCAGCAATGCGTCTGCGAGAGGGGTAGAGGAGGAACTGGGCCAGGAGGTCCAAGGCCTGGGGAGAGGCGTCAGGCAGCACCTCGTGCAGGGGCACGGGCGCCTGCTCCTTGAAGGAGATCTTGTTGTAGTCGGGCAGCTCTGTGATCTCCTGCGAGAAGGAAACATCAGGTCGCCCTCTGCTCCTCAGTCCTCCATCACTGTACACACTGGCCTCCAGCCTGTGCCAGTCTTACACCCATCACCTCTGCCCTCACAGGAGCCCACGCAGCCCTTCACCTTCACCCCTTCATCTGAGTGTCCACTCCATGCTGGGCTTGGGGAGGGCCTTGTGTGTGCGCTGTGGTGAGTGTGAGGGACTTGGGGACAGAACCAGGCCCTTCCACCTCAGCAGGGTCAGGAGGACAGAGGTCTAGAATGGCAGCGAGGAACGGGCCCATGAGAGACAGGCGCATGCTGTTGGGTGGGTGAAGAACACTGCCCCCCCCGGGGCCCCTGCAAACCGGCCAGACTTGAGGGCTGGGGGTGCCCAGGATGCGAAGCACACAGCAAAGCTGTTCGATGTCGTTCTCCCCTGGGAAGAGGGGGGATCCATTCAACAGCTCCCCTAGGATGCAGCCCACGGCCCTGCAGACACAAACGCAGTACCTCAGAGATCTCCTATCTGTGACTGGTTTGTCTCCTCACACTAATGTCTATACCTTACGCTGTGGACACTCCCCACACCTGCTCCATCACCACCTAGCACAGAAACACATCTCCCTGTATCAGTACCCACGCCTCACACTGGATTAAACGCCCCACAAAGCAGTCCAAGTGTTGTGACACACCACGGATTTTGGGACGTCATTAGCATACAGCTGACATCAGGCTGATGGGCTTACGTAAACCAAGTTACATAACCGTGAGCCTGCCGGAAGTCGGGCTCTCTTCCTGCACTCCGCTCTTCAAGCTCCCTGCTTTCTTGTATGTTCTCTGTACCCACCAGGGCTGCTCCTCCCAGGACGTGTACTATGTGTAGCTGAAGCCTGGTAACTGACTTACAGACTAATGGGCCCAGCTAGTCCAATGCGTTACCCACTGCGCCACAGAGCCCTGGGCCCAGTTTTATATTTGCTGACAACTGCCTATTTTTCCTACCTAAATAATAGTTCTGTACCGCTGTGCCAAGACGTAAAACTTTGTTGGTTTTAAACCTGCGCCAAGTCACGCGCCCTGAGTCTTTTTTTTTTTTTTTATTACTATATCCAAGCACTTCCAGGGATACAGACGCACACTCTGGTCACACTCACAGGCCCCGTTCCCTCTGTCCATCCCTTCTTCAAAAGCTCCCAAACCTAACACTTCACTATGCGACTCCCCTCCCCTTGTTCTGCAGAAGTTCTCCAAAATTCTCTTAGGTGCTCTCTAAATTACTCGGGAAAAAGCCCCAGAGCCTTCACACAAGGGACCCAGTACTCTGGATAGCTCAGGGTCATCTTATCTTACAGGACTCGAACACCTGCACTCCAGCTGCAAGCGCCACTGCTCAGGCCACCTTCCCGACCCCATCCAGAAGCCTCCCACGGGAATAGCCACTTTGGTTAATAAATCACCTCACTCCCACTTAGCTCAAAACTGTCATGGAGGCATTGCCCTGCTCAGAGAACACCCATGCCCCCCACCCCCAGATGGAGGAAAATTCTTCAAGGCAACCCAGAGCTCTCAGTGGGTGAATGCCCCTCCCCCCAATGACTTAAAGTCTCAACCTACACCACCACCCCAGCCAGGGACAGGAGTCTCACCAAAGGTCCACACCCTGGTCATACTGGCGGGCACCATACAGCAGCTCTGGGGCTCGGTACCACCTGTGAGGGGAAGGGCAGGAGTTACAGCGAGGTCACCGGCTTGGCAGTTCACCCTATTCAGAAAGCACTGTCTGTGCAGAGCGGTTCTTCCCCAGCAAGAGGACAGGGCCCTGCGGGGAACTGGCTTTCATACCTGGTGGCCACTTGGTGTGTGTAGAGACGGCCGCCATCTGGGGAAAAGACACGGGCCAAGCCAAAGTCTGCGATCTTGAGCTGGCCTGAGGCACTGATGAGCAGGTTGGCAGGTTTCAGATCCTGGGGGCACCAGAGGTGGTCTTGGTTTTTCCAGTTGCAGAGGAGATGGGAGAACACACAGGCTATACGTCCAGGTCTGCCCAGGCCCCCACCTCTTCTAGGGCCACACCCACAGGCTCCATCCCGTGTCCGTGCCTTCTTCAAGAACTACCCCGTCCTTAGCCACCCAGTCCCCCAGTCCCACACCTGGTCAGAGCTGGTACACACCCGATGCACTATGTTGTTGGCATGACAGAAAGCGACACCCTTGAGCAACATCTGCATATAGCTCTTGACCTGAGCTTGGGCCAGTGGCCTTTGCGCATGGCGCACCACCTCAGCAAGGTCCGACAGCATGAACTCAAAGGCCAGCACAAATCCCGCACCGTGCGGGAACACAGCCTTCAGCTGGACCACCTGCGGGAGGGGGGGCAGCCCGTCAGCTTCCAACTCACAGGAAACATACCCAGGGGACCTCCAGTGCAGAGGTTTCAGGCAGGCAGAGATGTGACATGGAAGCTGAGCTCAGAATCAGGGAGTTTGGGGCAATCCCTGTTCATCTCTCCGGCAGAAGCTGGAGACCACTGTAACCCACCCATTCACATGGGAAGGAGGTCTGAGGAAGGCTCCTTAAGGCAAAGCAGCTCTCCCACCTGGCCTCCCACTGGAAAACCACTTGGACAGGTAGAGAGAAACAAGCCTCCTCCCATTCTTTAAAAAAGTTATCTTTATTTATTTATTGGATAGACAGCCAGAAATCGAGAGGGGAGGGGTAGGCAGAGAGGGAGACAGAGACACCTACAGACCTGCTTCACCACTCGCAAAGCTTTCCCCCTATAGGCGGTGACCGAGGGCTCAAACCTGGGTCCTTGTATGTGCATTGTAACATGTGTGCTTAACCAGGTGTGCCACCACCCGACCCCCCTCCATTTTTTAAAAAAATAAATAAATGTCTTTTTAAAACTATTTATTTGTTATTGGGTAGAGACAGAAAGAAACTGAAAAGGGAGGGGAAGGAAGGAATGGAGACAGAGAGATATCTGCAGCCCTGCTTCACTGCTTGTGAAGCTTTCCGCCTGAAGGTGAGGATCAGGAGCTTGAACCCTGGTCCTTGAGCAATGTAATATGTGCACTTAGCCAGGTGCGCCACTGCCTGGCCCTCTGCTCCCATTTTTTCTAGTGAGAGGCACCAGCTATCACAAATCCCCATGGCTGGGACAGCTAGACACACGCCGTACATGCTTCCAGACGCTGCAAAGCAGAAGCAAGACTGCAGGACACAAGGGACAGACAACCTACAAATGAGTGAACACATGACGGGGTATGTCTAGGTTCTGGTGAAGACAGGAAGGGAACAGAGATGGTGGGGCTGGCTACGCAAGGCCAGAGGGAGCAGATCTGGTAAGGCCAGACTCAGCAGGAAGGTGGCTGAAGGGACATGAGCACAAACAGTTCTTCAGAAGAAAGCTGTCCACTCTGTCCTACACTCGTGGAGACTAACCAGTGCTCGTCCCGGGAGAGGTGTGTTACCGGTATGTTGTATGGATAAGCAGAGGGGCTGGTGGCAGGCAGGAGGAGAGGGTAACAGTGCTTTTAGTGAGGTTTCTCCAGGTGAGAAGCTTCATGAACATTTTTTGATGGGTCTGGGGGGCAGTAGGGAGGCTGCTACAGTCATCCTGGTATGGTCACGATGGCCTAGCCTCCAGCCAAACTTGAAATGTCTTAGCACTGGATACTGACTCACCCCATGTAGGACCATGTTCTCACCTCCTTCTAGATGCTTCCACTCAACCCTCGATGGCCTGATTGGTGTATTTGCTTTTTAGGTAGCACAGGAGTTTACAGATCTGAACACAAGAATACACTAAGATAACACACAAAATTATATATATATGTGCAATATATATATATATCCCAGTGGGAGTCACTCTTAGAGTATGTTCTATCAGACTCTACAACAGATACACTCCAGATGTATGTTTTCACACAAAAGCCAGGATGTCACAGATAGTTTTTTTTAAAAAAACTGCTTCACACTTAGTTATTTATTTTGGATAGAGACAGAAAGATTGAGAAGGAAGGGGAGAAAGAGAGGCACCTACAGCACTGTTTCACCACTTGTGAAGCTTCCTCCCTGCAGACAAGGACCGGGGACTTGAACCTGGGGCCTTGTAGACTATAACGTGTGAGCTCTACCAGGTGTGCTATCACCTGGCTCTTCCCACTTATGATTTTATAATATACTTTTGATGACCAACATCTTTTTTTTAATAACTTTTCTTTTTTTATATTTATTTATTCCCTTTTGTTACCCTTGTTGTTTTATTGTTGTAATTATTGTTGTTATTGATGTCGTCGTTGCTGGATAGGACACAGAAAAATGGAGAGCAGAGGGGAAGACAGAGAGGGGGAGAGAAAGACAGACACCTGCAGACCTGCTTCACCAACTGTGAAGCGACTCCCCTGCAGGTGGGGAGGGGGGGATTCAAATCGGGATCCTTACGCAGCTTCTTGCGCTTTGAGGAGGACCAACATCTTGATGGATGTCTGAGAGGATAAGGAACAATTCAAAGTATCCCAGAACTCAGTCCTGTCATGAGAGGGAGGCCAGGTGTTGTTCCAGTCTGCACAGTCCCTCTCAGTCTCACCACATCATGAAGCAGGCCAGGTGGCCCCTGTGCCTCTCTCTGTCTGCCCTACAGCTAAGTTCTCCGGATTCCTTCAGATCAGTGTCCAGCTCAGGGAGGACCTATGGGAGGTCCCAAGGTTGGGGCATCAGAATTCTCGATCAGGCCCTGACCAAAGCCTCCCCTGACCAGCTGTGATGGCACTGGGGAGGGGGGCTGAAACCTGCCTGGTAGACTCATGATGATAATGTCTGTGAAGTGATAAACCCAACCTGCAAAACAGAATGGCTTAGCGACCATCAGTAGAAATCAGTTTCAAGAAAAAAAAAAATCAGTGAATAAGCGAACAAAGTAGAGAGAAGAGAAACATGGGTAAGAAGTGGGGGGGGGGGGTCAGGCTATCTGGGAAAGGTCCTACTGTGTGGCTGTGAGTGGAGGCTGCCCAGCCCCAGCCCCAGCCCCAGCCCCAGCCCACTCACATACTGGTTGTCCTCAATCTCCTGCAGGGCCTTGATCTCCCGCAGTGCCTGGTTGGGGATGCCATCCTCCAGCCGGCGCAGGGCCACCTTCTTCAAGGCCACGATCTCTCCAGTCTGTGCGGGAAGAATGCAGGCACTGCGGGTCACAGCCGGGAGGTGGTGAGGAACTAGGTGCGTGAAGTGGAGGGGCAGGGATTTGCTCAGGAGGAGCACTGCTGGGAGCACTGCCCTGCAGACCCCCCACCCCCAGCGGGGCAAAGTCAGGCATGCACACCTGCCTCTACGGAGCAGGGCAAAGGTGCAGACTTGGAATGGGCAGACCTCACACAGGGGTGCTGGAGATGCAGGGCAGGGTGGCACACCTGCTTAAGCGCTCATAGTACAGTGTGCAAGGACCGGGGTTCGAGCCCTTGGTCCCCACCTGCTGGGGCAAAGCTTCATGAGTGGGGAAGTGGAGCTGCAGGTGTCCCTGCCTCTCTCCCTCTGTGTCAGCCCCTCCCCTTCTCAATGTCTCGCTACCTAATCATAAAGAATAAAAGTAATTACCTCCACGTGCTTGGCCTTGAAGACTACGCCGTGCGCGCCCTCGCCAATGTGGCCCAGGATGTAGTACTGATCCATCACGTCAGGATCCAGCCCAGATCCTGCCGCCGCTGCCTAGCAACGGGCCTCCTCCGCACCACGTGACCGGGTGGCCACAGCTGGCCGGGCCTCTCCCAGCTCGCGCCGCCCGGTGGTCCTCACGTCTCACGTGCGCAGCCGCGAGCAGGGGGAAGGCTCCGGAAGCCGCGGCCTTCCGTGTGTCTGACGTCACTCCCGGCGAGACGCCTGGGCGCGGATGGGGGCGGGGCCACGCAGGCCGGGGGCGGGGCCGAGTCAGCTTGCCGAGCGGTGGGCGGGCTGGCTGCGGTTTCCACTGGGCGGCTTCCGCTCATCGCACGCAACCGGGAGGGAGCGTCTAGGGGGCCTCCCCTGGTCAGTTGGTAACAACTTAAAAAAAAAAAAAATAGAGAAATTGAGAGGGAAAGAGAAGACGGAGAAAGATTGAGAGTTAGAGATAGAGACTGTTATGCCCGGAATTTTCAGATCCTATTCCCACAGAGTGGAGGCCAGAATCACATGTAAAAGCAAAGAGCCTTTATTGAAGCCCGCTTCTTCTTCTAGCGTTTGCCCTTCTTCCGTAGCCAGTCAACAGCGTCAGGTTGAGCCTGATGTCAAGTTTCGAGACCTCCTTTGAATCTGGAGAGGTGGCAGTCGTTGACTCTGTGGGTCATAGTCTGTCTGGAGCCGCAGGGGCAGTTCGGGTCATCTCTGGCTCCCCAGCGATGGAACATAGCGGCGCACCGGCCATGGCCTGTTCGATAGCGATTGAGGAGGGCCCGATCATAACGTGCTAGGTCAAAGCCGGGTTGACGCTCGCAGGGGTCTGTGATGAGGTGTTTGTTCTTTACCTCAGCTGACTGCCAGCTCTGTTTCCAAGAGTCTGGAACAGAGAAGTTCAGTGTAGGCGTAGGGGACCAGATTGGGTGACGAGACGTCAAGCGTTGAACAGGGTGGGCGAAGATATCCGCGTATATTGGCAGGTCCGGTCGAGCGTAGACGTGGGAAATGAACTTAGATGATGCCGCATCCCGACGAATATCTGGAGGGGTGATGTTGCTGAGAACTGGCAGCCATGGGACCGGGTTGGAACGGATGGTTCCAGAAATTATCCTCACGGAGGAATATAATTTGGAAGCCCGCTTAAGCTGGGCTACAGGCACTTCCCAATGTGAGCCCCGAAGAGAGGCAGACAGATTATTATTTTTAAAAAATTTTTTAAAAAAATATTTTATTTTTATTTATTTATTCCCTTTTGTTGCCCTTGTTGTTTTATTGTTGTAGTTATTATTGTTGTTGTCGTTGTTGGATAGGACAGAGAGAAATGGAGAGAGGGAGGGGAAGACAGAGAGGAGGAGAGAAAGATAGACACCTGCAGACCTGCTTCACCGCCTGTGAAGCGACTCCCCTGCAGGTGGGGAGCCGGGGTTCGAACCGGGATCCTTATGCCAGTCCTTGTGCTTTGCGCCACCTGCGCTTTAACCCGCTGCGCTACAGCCCGACTCCCAGACAGATTATTTTTATGCACATCAGGAGGGGGGAGCTTGGGGGGGGGTCACCTAAAAGTTCAGACTTGCTTGTCATGGAGTCTTTGACCATGCAGTCCTTGACTGCAGTCCAGCAGTCTTGTCTGTTGAGAAAATTTTGGGCTTTGGGGTTGTCATGACCTTCGTTTACAGAACTATTGCTGATAAGTAAAAACACTGAGTCTGGTTTCTCAAGGATAAGCTCTGCAGCTGCAACTTGTTGGGTTACAGTATGGAGGAGCTTCAAGGACAACAGGAAGTAGCAGTGGCCCTCACAGAGACATATAGAGAGAGGCTGGGGAGACAACAGGAGAGTCCTGCAAAACACTTTTATGCCTGAGGCTGAGGTCCCAGGTTCAATCTCCAGTACCACCATCAACCAGAACTGAGCAGTGCTCTGGTCATTCTGTCTCTCTCTCTCATTAAAAATAATATAAAATATCTTGAAAAAAGTAATGAAAGAAAACTTGAGAACGTAGCATGTATGCTCAACTGGGTGTGCCAATGCTGGCTTCCCTTTTCTTCTTTTCCCTCCCCTCCCCTCTCATCCTCTTTTTTTTTCTTTCTTTTCTTTTTTTTTTTATTCACCTGCTGATCTGCTTCACCACTTGTGAAGCGACCCCCTTTGCAGGTGGGGGGGGAGGCTCAAACTGCGATCCTATGCAGGTCCTTGCGCTTTGCACCATGTGAGCTTAACCCCCTGCGTTACTGCCCGGCCCCCCTTTTCTTTTCTTTTTTCCTGGAGGGTGAGTGACAGAGAGGAGAGAACTGCAGTACTGCTCCACCACTGGCTAAGCTTCCCCTCTGCAGGTGGGGAGCCCAGGTCTGTGTGTGCGCGCTCTGCCCAGTGAGCCAACACCCAGCCTCAGAGATGGCTTTTTGAAAGTGCAAACTCTGACCCAGATACACTGTTTTCTGAGGAAACATTTTAAGGGATTTCTTTTAAAAGACTTTTTTTTTTTTTTTCCTCCAAAGCTATTGCTGGGGCGTATCCACTGCTCCTGGAGGCTAAAAATTTCCCCTTTTGTTGTCCTTGTTGTTTTATCGTTGTTTTGGTTAATATTATTCTTGTCATTGATGTCGTTGGATGGGACAGAGAAATGGAGAGAGGAGAGGAAGACAGAGGGGGAGAGAAAGACAGACCTGTTTCACTGACTGTGAAGGGACCCCCGTGAAGGGACCCCTGTGGAGGGATGGGGTCTCGAACCGGGATCCTTATGCCGGTCCTTGTGCTTGACACAGTGAGCGCTTAATCTGCTGCACTACTGCCTGACTCCCCTTTTAAGGAATTTTTAACCCAAGTGTCCCCCCCCACCCCCAGTGGTTGCCAAGGGTTGGGGAGAGGGACATGGGAAATTATTATTTAATAGGTATAGTTTCAGTATTGCAAGATGAAAAGTTCTATTAGCTGTACAGCCATGTGAAAATACTCAACATTATTTAGTTGCATACTCAGAAACCTTCTGAGTATGCAACTAATTAACCAAAAAGTTAATTCTTTTTGCCATAGTTAAAACATTTTTGAATAATTAAATGAAGAGTTTAAGGGACCCACAGGGCAAAAACAATGAGTTAATAGTTAAGAGAGGAGAAGGAATGTGGAGCTGAAAAATATTTGACTAAATAAGACTAAAATCTTTATATATGGGAGTCGGGCGGTAGCGCAGTGGGTTAAGTGCACTTGGTCCAAAGTGCAAGGACCGACATAAGGATTCTGGTTCGAGCCCCTGGCTCCCCACCTGCAGGGGAGTCGCTTCACAGGCAGTGAAGCAGGTCTGCAGGTGTCTGTCTTTCTCTCCCCCTCTCTGTCTTCCCCTCCTCTCTCCATTTCTCTCTGTCCTATCCAACAACGATGACATAAATAACAACAATAATAACTACAATAATAAAAAACAACAGGGGAACAAAAGGGAATAAATAAATATTAAAAAAATAAAATATATATTTGGAGAAAGGCATGCCTACAGATTTAAGAAGTTGAGTGAAACCAGAATGGAATGAACCTAAAGCAAGTAATACCCAATAATACCTCAATAACATCATACTCACATTTCTGGGGGAAAAAAAAACCAGTAAAAATCCTTGAAAGCATCAGAAGAGAAATCGCACACCCCTTGCTGAGTAATAGCGCCTCTAACTTGTGATTTCTCAACAGGAAATCTTAGGGGCTGGGAGAAAGTCACACAACATTTTCCCAAGCGTTACAAGAAGGGCACCGTTAACAGGATTCTGTGTCCAGTGAGAATGCTGCTCAGGAAGGTAAGTGACATGAAAACGTCCTCAGAAGAAGGGAAATTGAATGTAATCTAAAGAAGTGCTCAGGGAAGCTGCTGAGACAAGGGAAATGATAGCAGAAGGAAACTGAATGGAATAGTGGAATTGAAAGGTTCAGTATTTGGTGAGTTTAATATATTTCTCCACTTGAGTTTCTAAAAATCATAGCACTCTTTGAAATGGTTTTCAGTGTATCCACAGGTAATATTTAAAACAGGAAGTTAAGAAACTGCTTTATTTATTTATTTATTTATTTATTTTTTAAAGGGACTCAGGAGGAGTCAACCATTTGGGAATGGCTGGGCAGTGGCACACCCAGTTAAGCGCATGTAGTACTAAGCACAAGGACCTGAGCAAGGATCTGGGTTCGAGTCCTCACTCCCCACCTGCAGGGGGAACGCTCCACAAGCTGCAAAGCAGATTTGCAGGGTCTCTGTTGCTGTCTCTCCCTCTCTATCTTCCCTTCCCCTCTCAATTTCTGTCAAATCCAATAAAATGGAAAAACTGTCCACTAAGTGCAACAGATTCGGAGTGCTGGCACTGAGCCCCAGCTATAACTCTGGAGGCAAAAAAAAAAAAAAGTTTGTTTTGGGTATTCTGGGTCCATTACAAGGCTTTCCCTTGGGTGCGTTTTTAGATAAGACCCCCATGTAATGCCCAGACCCTATGTGTGTTTTTTTTTTCTTCTGGTTGAAGTGATTGCTCTGACCTTAACCTGGGAGCCCTGAAGCATTCTACCTGAGGGCCCCAACGAAAGACTGTGCCCAGGTAGATGATGTTTTATTATGGGTGGCTTCAGAGATGCTTTCTAGAAAGATTTGCAAATGACCTAACCATCACAGAATTTATAATGGAGAGAATGAATCATTGCCTTGCTTAGTATTCAAGACCTGGCCAGTTGGTGTTGAGTTACTTGGCATAGTGTATAGTCTAGGAGCGTATTTGTGACTTGGCACAACTGCCTCGTTCTACAAGTTGTGTAGCTAATGGACTCACCATCTAATCTGAACAATGACAAAATGGTGATTTCATGATTTAGGGGAAAGAAGCTGGGACAACGGCAGTTCCGGTTCACAGGTGCGAGTGGTGGTAGCTTATCTCGCGGCATGCGCGTGTCCGTGCACACCAGGAACATCGAATAGCATCACAGACTGCTCATCAGAATCATGGGTCTCATACCCTTCCGGAGGACCAGTCGAAACAGGACTTTCCTCCTGAGATGCCACATCTACTTGTGGGGTAGGGACCTTGGGGGAGTGACAGTACTTGCTGATTGAACTTGATTGAGCCGCTAGTCAGAATGGAGGTAAATAATCGCCCCCTTTGCTTCCAAACAAAACTCTGCTAGCCTCCCAAGTGGACGATGTGCCCTGGGGTGATATAGTTCCTACTGGCTTTGGCAAATTGGTCTTGACTCTGCTGCCCTCTGCTGGATCCAAGAGGTTTGCATCTGTCGCCTCTTCCTTCGCTGGACACGGGCTGCCTCTCTCTGCAGCAATCTGCTGCTCCCCATCATGTCACCTCCTTAATGAAGAAGGTGCTTATGCCTTTGCCTCACCACACAGCATAGATTCAGTTACCATCAGCTTTGTGGGTATCACTGTGGGTAGACGTGCTTTATGGTGGCTCCCTACGAAGGGCACCCATCTACCTCCTGGGCAGCTCTCATGCTGAGGCTGTATATCTTTCTAGGACGCACAGCCTTGGAGATGATTCTAACCTGAGCTAGTCTCAGTTGAGAGCGTCTGCGTCTCCGTCTCCGTCTCCGTCTCCGTCTCCTCCTCCTCCTCCTCCTCCTCCTCCTCCTCCTCCTCCTCCTCCTCCTCCTCCTCCTTCTCCTTCCTTCTACTTCTCCTTCTCCTTCCTTCTACTTCTCCTTCTTCTTTTAGGATTGAAGAGTTCTAGATTGTGTCCTGCTTTTCCCCTGTGCAGGGACAGGCCCGGTGGAGTGCACCCCTGAGTCCCTGGCCTGCAGAGTCAGAGCCTGCTGTCCACAGAGTGCACAGAGCTGGGGTTTCCAGTGGGCTCTCAGGACAGCTCCCACCCAACTTCTCAGGCCTTTACTTACAAGCCTGTTTCTTTGTTATTAATATCATTCAGCTCTGCATGGACTTCAAAAACAAAAAAACCCTCTCTTCTTGGTTTTTCTGAGGCAATCCCAAGAGGATGTCCCCATACATTAAAAAAATTATTAATAACTTGGGGAGTCGGGCGGTAGCGCAGCGGGTTAAGCACATGTGACGCAAAGCACAAGGACTGGAATAAGGATACTGGCTCGAGCCCCCAGCTCCCCACCTGCAGGGGAGTCGTTTCACAGGTGGTGAAGCAGGTCTGCAGGTGTCTATCTTTCTCTCCCTCTCTCTGTCTTCCCCTTCTCTCTCCATTTCTCTCTGTCCTATTCAACAATGATGACCACAGTAGTAACTACAACAATAAAACAACAAGGGCAACAAAAGGGAATAAATAAAGAAAAATTTACAAAAGAAAAATTTTATTAATGATATTGATTTACAAAATTATAAGATAACAGGGATATAATTCCACACTGTTCCCAGAGTTCTGTGACTCCATTCCCTTCATTGGAAGCTACAGTGGTTCTCCCAAGGTCACAGATATGGGCAGACTATTATTTCTATAACTGTCTCTATATATATTTACCAGATTTTTTCAATGGTCCCGTCTTCTTTTCCTTTCTAACTCAGACCCACATCTATTACTACTTCTGAATGTCCTTACTTTTCCCCTCCTCTCTCTCTGGATCCTGATGGAGTTGGAGTTCAGAGCCCTCTCTTCATCTTCCCTTTATCATTTCTCCCTTGCTAGGAGTATGGATCAAAATTCTTTGGCAAAGGGTAGAATCTAAACTCTGTGAGTGACCTCTCTTGAAAATTTATCATGTTATAAAGCCAAACTGAGAAGTTAAAGAAAGGACCACAACAAATCTATCACCTGTGAATTTACAGAATCTATTTAAAACAGAAGTTCAACTATTGTTTTTAAAAAATATTTATTTATTTATTCCCTTTGTTGCCCTCGTTTTATTGTTGTTGTTATTGATGTCGTCGTCGTCGTTGGATAGGACAGAGAAATGGAGAGAGGAGGGGAAGACAGAGAGGGGGAGAGAAAGATAGACATCTGCAGACCTGATTCACCACCTGTGAAGAGACTCCTCTGCAGGAGGGGAGCCAGGGGCTCGAACCGGGATCCTTATGCCAGTCCTTGTGCTTTGTGCCACCTACATTTAACCAGCTACACTACTGCCCGACTCCCTTTGTATCACTGCCTACCCCTTAGAGGTCCTGGATGGGTCAGAGGCTGCTAGAGTGACATGAACTTCCACAAAGGGCTTGCTTTGTGCCCGCTGCGTCGATAGGCATTTTATTTATCATTACTGTCTTTACATTTTTAAAATAGATTTAATAATGATTGACAAGACCGTAGGGTAAAATTCCACACAGTTCCCACCACCAGAGTTCCATATCCTATCTCCTTCATTGGAAATTCCCCTATTCTTTATCCCTCTGGGAGTATGGACCCAGGATCATTGTGGGGTGCAGAAGGTGGAAGGTCTGGCTTCTGTAATTGCTTCACCGCTGAACTTGGGCATTAGTACGTCGATCCATACTCCCAGCCTGTCTCTCTCTTTCCCTAGTGGGGCAGGACTCTGGGGAGGTGGAATTTTAGGACACATTGGTGAGGCCATTTGTCCAGGGGAGTCAGGCTGGTGTCATGGCAGCATCTGCAACTTGGTGGCTGAAAAAGAGTTAAGATATAAAGCAGAATGGGGAGTCGTGCAGTAGTACAGCGGGTTAAGTGCACGTGGCGCAAAGTGCAAGGACCAGCATTAAGGATCCCAGTTCGAGCCCCCGGCTCCCCACCTGCAGGGGTGAAACAGGTCTGCAGGTGTTTGTCTTTCTCTCCCCATCTCTGTCTTCCCCTCCTCTCTCCATTCCTCTCTGTCCTATCCAACAATGACAACATCAACAACAATAATAACTACAACAATAAAACAACAAGAGCAACAAAAGGGAATAAATAAATTTTAAAAAAAGGTACAAAGCAGAACAAGTTGTTTAATAATTAGGAACCTAAAAGTAAGAGTATAGCAGATGAGATTTTGGGGGTCTCCATTTTGGAAAAAAGCTAGTAGGCTGACATTCTTAAATTACTTTTCTTTTCTTTTTTTCTCTGCCATCATGTTCCAGGACATGAACCCTCTCCCCACCACCACCCCAGAGTCTTTTTAAAAAAAATTTCTTTATTGGGGAATTAATGTTTTACATTCAACAGTACATACAACAGTGTGTACATGCATAACATTTCCCAGTTTTCCATATAACAATACAACCCCCACTAGGTCCTCTGTCATCCTTTTTGGACCTGTATTCTCTCCTCCCACCCATCCCAGAATCTTTTACTTTGGTGCAATATGCCAATTCCAGTTCAGGTTCTACTTGTGTTTTCTCTTCTGATCTTGGTTTTCAACTTTTGCCTGAGAGTGAGATCATCCCATATTCATCCTTCTGTTTCTGACTTATTTCACTTAACATGAATTTCTCAAGGTTCATCCAAGATTGGCTAAAAATGGTGAAGTCACCATTTTTTTTATAGCTGAGTAGTATTCCATTGTGTGTATATACCACAACTTGCTCAGCCACTCATCTGTTGTTGGACACCTGGGTTGCTTCCAGGTTTTGGCTATTAAAAATTGTGCTGCTAAGAACATATGTGTACACAGATCTTTTTGGATGGATGTGTTGGGTTCCTTAGGATATATTCCCAGGAGAGGAATTGCAGGGTCATAGGGTAGGTCCATTTCTAGCCTTCTGAGAGTTCTCCAGACTGTTCTCCACAGAGGTTGGACCAATTGACATTCCCACCAGCAGTGTAGGAGGGTTCCTTTGACCCCACACCCTCTCCAGCATTTGCTGCTGTTACCTTTTCTGATGTGTGACATTCTCACAGGAGTGAAGTAGTATCTCGTTGTTGTCTTGATTTGCATTTCTCTGACAATCAGAGACTTGGAGCATTTTTTTCATGTGTTTCTCAGCCTTTTGGATCTCTTCTGTGGTGAATATTCTGTCCATGTCCTCCCCCCATTTTTGGATGGGGTTATTTGTTGTCTTGTTGTTGAGTTTAGCAAGCTCTTTATATATGTTGGTTGTTAAACTCTTCTCTGATGTATGGCATGTAAAGATCTTCTCCCATTCTGTGAGGGGTCTCTTGGCTTGGGTAGTAGTTTCTTTTGTTGTGAAGAAGCTTTTTAATTTGATATAGTCCCATAGGTTTGTGCTTGCATTAGTCTTCTTTGTAATTGGATTTCTTTCATTGAAGATGTCTTTAAAATTTATGTGGAAAAGAGTTCTGCCAATATTTTCCTCTAAGCATTTGATAGTTTCTGGTCTAACATCTAAGTCCTTGATCAACTTGGAATTGACTTTTGTATTTGGTGAAATATAGTGGTTCAGTTTCATTCTTCTGCATGTCTCAACCCATTTTTTCCAACACCATTTGTGGAAGAGACTCTGTTTTCCCCATTTAATAGTCTGGGCACCTTTGCCAAAGATTAGATGATGTCCATAGGTGTGGGGGCTTACTTCTGGGCTCTCAGTTCTATTGCACTGGTCAGTGTGTCTGTTCATGTTCCAGTACCAAGCAGTTTTGATGACAATGGCCCTATAATACAATTTGAGATCTGGGAGTGTGATGCCTCAGTTCTGTTCTTTCTTCTCAAGATTGTTTAGGCAATTCTAGGTCTTTTCTGGTTCCAGATAAACATTTGTAGCATTTTTTCTATTCTCCTAAAAAAAATGTGGTTGGGATCTTGAGGGGGATGGCATTAAATTTGTAGATGGCTCTGGGTAGTATATTCATTTTGATGATGTTAATTCTTCCAACCCTCAAACATGGAATATCTTTCTACTTCTTTGTGTCTTTTTCTATTTCCTTGAGTAGTGACTCATAATTTTCAGTATACAAGTCTTTCACATCTTTGGTTAGGTTTACTCCTAGATATTTTATTGTTTTTGTTGCTATAGTAAAAGGAATTGATTTCTGGATTTCAACGTCTTCTAACTTAGTGTTTGCATAGAGGAATGCCACTGACTTTTGAATGTTAATTTTGTAGCCTGACACATTACTGTATTGCCTGATGATTTCCAAAAGCTTCTTTCTGGATTCCTTAAGTTTTTCCATGTATACTATCATGTCATCTGCAAATAGGGAGAGGTTGACTTCTTCTCTTCCAATCTGTTTTCCTTTAATTCCTTGCTCCCGCCTGATTGCTATGGCAAGAACTTCCAACACTATGTTGAATAGTAATGGTGATAGTGGGCAGCCTTGTCTCGTACCTGATCTGAGGGAAAATGCTTCCAGTTTTTCACCATTGAGTATGATGTTGGCTGTAGGTTTGCTATATATAGACTCCACTATCTTGAGGAATTTTCCATCTATTCCCATTTTCTGTAGTGTTTTGATCATAAAGGATGTTGTATTTTGTCAAAGGCTTTCTCTGCATCTGTTGATATGACCATGTGGTTTTTGGTCTTGATGTGGTGGATCACGTTGATTCATTTATGTATATTAAACCAACCTTGCATCCCTGTCTTCAATCTTCTGGAAAACTTTTAAAAGTAGAGGTATTAGTTCTTCTTTGAAGGTTTTATAGAATTCATTTGTAAAACCATGTGGTCCAGGACTTTTATTTTTGGGGAGGTTTTTGATAACTTTCAATTTCATTAGCTGTGGTGGGCCTGTTCATGTTATCTAGTTCCTCTTTACTTAGTTTTGGAAGTTGGTAGGTATCTAGGAAATTGTCCATTTCTTACAGGTTCTCTAGCTTGGTAGCATATAGTTGTTCATAGAAGCCTCGCATAGTATGTTGAATTTCTGCGGTGTCTGTTGTGATATCTCCTCTTTCATTTACGATCCGCTTTATTTGGGCCTTCTCCCTTTTTTGTTTTGTGAGTCTGGCTAAAGGTTTGTTGATTTTGTCCACTCTTTCAAAGAACCAACATTTACTTTCATTTATCTTTTGTACAGGTTTCTTATTTTCTTTTACTTTTCTTTTTATCTTAATCATTATTGATTTTGAATAGAGATGGAGAGAAATTGTGATGGGAGGAGGAATAGTGCAGAAGAGAGGCAAAGAGAAACCTGCAGACCTGCTTCACCACTCGTGAAGCTTTTCCCCCTGCAGGTGGGGACCAGGGACTTGAACCTGCATCCTTGTGTATTGTAATGTGTGCACTTAACCAGGTGCACCACTGCCTGGCCCCCGTTTTTTTTTTTTTATTTTTATTTTCAGTGTTATTGGTTTCTGCCCTAACTTTAGTGATTTCTGTACTTCTGGTTGCTTTAGGGTTCATTTGTTCTTCTAGGTCTTTAAGATGTGCAGTCAGGCTGTTTATTTGTGCTTTTTCTTGTTTCCTAATGTGTGCTTGTATGGCTATGAATTTTCCTCTCAGTACTGCCTTAGCTGTGTCCCAAATACTTTGATAGCTTGTGTCTTCATTTTCATTTAAGTCTTGAAACATTTTGATTTCTTCCTTAATTTCCTCTTTGACCCAGTAGTTGTTATGGAGTGTACTGTTGAGCTTCCACATTTTGGGACTATTACTAATCTTTTGTTGATTGTTAAGTGTTAGTTTAATTCCACTGTGGTCTGAGAAGATACTTGGGATGATTTCAATGCTCTTGAATTGGCTGATGCTGTCTGTGGCTAACATATGGTCTATCCTTGAGAATGACCCATGTGGACTTGAGTAAAGTGTGTATTCCAGTTTCTTGGGATGAATGACTCTGAAAATGTCCTATAGTTCTAGTTTATCTATCTCCTCATTTAGCTCCTTCATGTCTTTATTGATTTTCTGTCTGGAAGATCTGTCAAGTTGAGAGAGTGGGGTGTTGAAGTCCCCTACTATGACTGTGTTGCTGTTAATATATTGCTGTAGCTCTTTCAGTAGATATTTGAAGTATTTAGATGGCTTCTCATTGGGTGCATAGATGTTAATAATTGTTAAGTCATCTTGATTGCTTGATCCTCTGAGCATTAAGTAGTGTCCATCTCTATCTTTTTATTTTTTTTTTTATTTTTTTTATTTTTTATTTAAGAAAGGATTAATTAACAAAACCATAGGGTAGGAGGGGTACAACTCCACACAATTCCCACCGCCCAATCTCCATATCCCACCCCCTCCCCCGATAGCTTTCCCATTCTCTATCCCTCTGGGAGCATGGACCCAGGGTCACTGAGGGTTGCAGAAGGTAGAAGGTCTGGCTTCTGTAATTGCTTCCTCGCTGAACATGGGCGTTGACTGGTCGGTCCATACTCCCAGTCTGCCTCTCTCTTTCCCTAGTAGGATGGGTCTCTGGGGAAGCTGAGCTCCAGGACACATTGGTGGTGTCTTCAATCCAGGGAAGTCTGGCCGGCATCCTGATGACACCTGGAACCTGGTGACTGAAAAGAGAGTTAACATACAAAGCCAAACAAATTGTTGAGCAATCATGGACCCAAAGCTTGGAAAAGTGGAGAGGTAGTATTAGGGAGGTACTCCCTGCAAACTCTAGTATACTTCTGCTTTCTTACTTTGGTGCCATACTCCAAACTCAGTCAATTTCTGCTTTGCGTTTCTACTTCTTTTTTTTTTTTTTTTACATGCATAACATTCCCCAGATTCCCATTTAGCAATACAACCCCCACTATTTAATTCATCATTTTTCATGGACCTGTATTCTCCCCACCCACCCACCCACCCCAGAGTCTTTTACTTTGGTGTAATACTCCAATTCCATTTCAGGTTCAACTTGTGTTTTCTTTTCTAATCTTGTTTTTCAACTTCGGCCTGAGAGTGAGATCATCCCATATTCATCTCTATCTTTATTAATTTTATTTATTTGAAAGTCTATCATGTCAGATATGAGAATAGCTGTTCCTGCCCTTTTTTGTGGGCCATTGGCTTGTATGATAGTTTTCCATCCTTTCACTTTGAATCTGTGTTTGCCTTGTGGAGTTAGGTGGGTTTCCTGTAGACAGCATATTGTTGGGTTATATTTTCTGATCCATCTTCCTACTCTGTGTCTTTTAATAGGTGCATTCTGGCCATTGACATTTATTGATATCAAGGACTGAAGATATTTTAACGCCATTCTTGTAGAGTTTTAGAGTGTTCTGATATATGACATATTTATGGTGGTCTGTTTATTGGAGACCTTTCAGAATGTCATTCAGGGCAGGCTTGGTGATAGTTGATTCTTTCAACTGTTACTTGTCTGAGAAAGTTTTTATGCCTCCATCTAGTTTGAACGACAGTCTAGCAGGATACAGTAGTCTTTTTTTTTTTGGTTTATATTTATTTATTTATTCCCTTTTATTGCCCTTGTTGTTTCATTGTTGTAGTTATTATTGATGTCATTGTTGGATAGGGCAGAGAGAAATAGAGAGAGGAGGGGAAGACAGAGAAGAGAGAAAGATAGACACTTGCAGACCTGCTTCACCGCTTGTGAAGTGACTCCCCTGCAGGTGGGGAGCCGGGGGCTCGAACTGGGATCCTTATGCCAGTCCTTGCGCTTTGCGCCACATGCGCTTAACCCGCTGTGCTACCGCCCGACTCCCAGGATACAGTAGTCTTGGTTGAAAGACTTTCTCATTGAGCACTTGATAGATATCTTGCCATTCTCATCTGGCCAGTAGTGTTTGTGTGGATAAGTCTGCTGCTAATATTATGGGTTTTCCTCTGTATGTGACTCTTTGTTTTTCTCTTGCAGCCTTCAGGATCCTTTCTTTATCCTTATTCTTTTCCATTCTAAATATGATGTGTCTTGGTGTCTTTAAGTCTGAATTAATTCCGTTTGGGACCCTCTGGGCTTCGTGAACCATTATGTCTTTTATGTTGTCCAGATTAGGGAAATTCTCAGCTATTATGTCCTGAAGAATGCTTTCTTCCCCTCCCTCTCTTTCTTCCTCTGGTAAGCTAATGATGTGTATATTATTTATTTTGAAGTCATCCCATAGGTCTCTGTTGTTGTTTTCAGCATCTATTAATCTCTTTTTGAGATCTCTTACTTCTTTTTTAGTTGTCTCTAATTCGACCTCAATCTTGCTAATTCTGTCTTCAGCCTCATTGATTCTATTCTCTCTGCCCTCTACTGCTTTCTGTAGTTCATCTATTTTGTTATCCTGTTCTGATACTGTTTTAGCTTGTTCAGCTAGTTGTGTTCTTAGCTCAGCTATTTCAGCTTTGAACTCTTTAATAACCTTGAGATAATTAGTGTTTTCTGCCAGAGTCTCATTGGTTGTTTCTGGATTTCTGATGACAATTCCTTCAAACTCTTTACTCACTCCTCTGATTATTTCCTTAACTAGCGTTTGGATGTTGACCTCATTATTTTGTGCTTCAACCTTTGGGGACTTTTAGCTGGACTGTTGTCCTGGTTCATTTCTCCAATATTTCTTCTTGTTGGTTTAACCATTTTATATAGTATGTTATGAGGTCTCTCTCTCAGTACTTTTCAAATTACTGATCACGCTTGCCTGGATTGACCTGTGTCCAAGAAAGGCAATCACAGGGTTCACAGTTGTGGAAATTGACAATTGTTTCAATAGTATTTTAATCCCTGAGTTGGAGCACAGTGCCTTAAAAGCCTTTTTTGTTATTTTTCTTCCCTGTAGGCTGTGGGCGCCTGAGGGCTTTTATACTATAAGAAGGCTTCTTAGTTTAATCACTGATTTCTGACCAAGAGATAAAGCAGGGTGGGGCAGAGATAATCCAATAGTTATGTAAAGAGACTCTCACAGTCCCACCGAGGTAGAGATCTTCTCCTGAGTTTCCTCGTTAGTTCTCTGTCCCCTGCTGTCAGCACAGGGTCTCCCCTCCGCTACTCCAGCTTCTGAGGGCAGCAGCAATGGAGACTCACAGTTGCATTCGGTGAGTCCGGGGGGAGTCCTCTCCTCCCTTCAGCCGTCCCTTTGTTTGTGAAAGAGACTGGAGGTGGCGTCTCGACTGGCAAACTGCCAGGCTGTTAGCAGCCGCTCCGTCTCTCCTTAGGCTTCTCTGTGTCCGTGAGCCACAGGCGTTTGCACTCGCCGGTGATTTGGTGGGTTCGGAAGTCATTCCAGTCCTGCCTTGTTGCAGTCCCAGGTGGTCTCCTTGGTATTCCTAGTTGACCCAGGAGAGGAGAGAGGCCTTAAATTACTTTTCGAAGACTAATTTATTTATGAATGAGTGAGAGGAAGAGAGTGAGGCGTAAGAGAACCACAGTGTAACTTTGCAGGCACGAAGCCCCAGTGATGACCCTGGTGGCAATTAAAAACAACCACCACCACCTTCTGGGGGCCAAGAGATAGCTTACCAGGTAGAGTGCACACTTCACTATATGTAAGCACCTAGTTTCAAGCCTCCAGCTACCACATGGGAGCACCGTGCAAAGGGGAAGCTTCTGAAGTGATGAAGCATGTGATGTGATGTCTCTCCTCCTCTCCCTCTCTCTGTCTCTCACCCTCTTTCTGTCTGTCACCCTCTCTCTGTCTCTCTCCCTCTCTCTGTCTCTCACCCTCTCTCTGTCTCTCTCCCTCTCTCTGTCTCTCACTCTCTCTGTCTCTCTCCCTCTAACCCTCTATCTGGAAAATGAAAAAAAAAAAGTACAACTGAGACTCGCAAGCCTGGGGCCCTGGTTCTACCATCGGCATCACCTGTGCCAGAGTGATGCAAAGATTCTCTTGTCTCTTTCCTCTCTTTAGTTTGTGAAATACATCTTAATTATTTATGTATTTTTGCCACCATTTTATCATGGGGACTCTGTGCCTGCATGATGGCATGGTTCCTGGCAGCCATGTTTTTCATTCTTTTTGGTAGAAGGTGAGGGGGGCAGAGGGCAGAGACAGAAAGAAGGATTGATAGCTGCAGCACTGCTCCCCTGCTCGTGAAGCTTCCTCCCTGCAGGTGGGAAGCCGTGAATGCCTCTCCAGTCTGCTCAGTTCTGTTTGTGTGTTTCCATATAAACCTTGTCTATTCCCAGATAAGTGATTGCTTTTGTTTGATGTGAGCACCACAAACCAAGTAATAAATTCCTATTTAAAATCACTATGCCTTCTTTTTTATATATTTATTTATTTTCCCTTTTGTTGCCCTTGTTGTTTTTCATTGTTGTTGTAGTTATTGTTGTTGTTATTGATGTCATCATTGTTGGATAGGACAGAGAGAAATGGAGAGAGGAAGGGAAGACAGAGACAGGGAGAGAAAGACAGACACACCTGCAGACCTGCTTCACTGCTTGTAAAGCAAATCCCCTGCAGGTGGGGAGCTGGGGGCTCCAACTGTGATCCTTACGCTGGTCCTTGTGCTCTGCGCCATGTGCGCTTAACCCGCTGCGCTACTGCTCGACTCCCATCACTGTGCCTTCTTTAGAGAAATACTTTGGGGGGCTGGGGGAGAGAACAGAATTAGAACTTGGGACTTACATGCCTGAGACCCCAAAGGACCTAGGTTCAGTTCTCAGCTCTGCCGTATTCCAGAGCTGGGCCCTGATTTTCTCTCTCCAAATAACACTTTGGGGGTTGGGCTGGGCAGTGGTGCACCGGGTTGAGCACACACCTTACTATGTGCAAGGACCAGGGTTCGAGTCCCCACTTCCCACCTGTAGGGAGGATGCTTCACAAGTGGTGAAGTAGGGCTGCAGGTGTCTCTCTCTGTTTCCTTTTCTTTTTTTTCCTATTTATTTATTTATTCCCTTTTGTTGCCCTTGTTGTTTTATTGTTGTAGTTATTATTGTTGTTGGAGAGGACAGGGAGAAATGGAGAGAGGAGGGGAAGACAGAGAGGGGGAGAGAAAGACAGACACCTGCAGACCTGCTTCACCGCCTGTGAAGCGACTCCCCTGCAGGTGGGGAGCCGGGGGCTCCGACTGGGTCCTTGCGCTTTGCGCTCCCTGCGCTTAACCCGCTGCGCTACAGCCCGGCTCCCTCTGTTTTCTTTTCTATCACCCCCCCCCCCCGTCCCTCTCCATTTTTCTCTATCTCTATCAGATAAAAACAGCAAACAAATAACTATTTAAAAAGAGATCAACACTGAAGCATATGTGTTAGATTTGGGAATGCCGTAACTCTCAAATACTGAGTGACTGATACAAGAGAAATCATGTCCTCCCTGTAATGGCTGTTGGAAAGTCTGAGATCACGGTGTCTGCAGGGCTGGTTCCCCCTAAAGTGCGTCTCTCTCTCTCTCTCTCTCTCTCTCTCTCTCTCTCGCTTTTGTTTTTGCTTCCAGGGTTATCGCTGGGGCTCTGTGCCTGCACTACAAATTCTTTGCTCCTGATGGTCATTTTTCCCCATTTTTTTTTTATTGGATAGGATAGAGAGAAATTGAGAGAAGAGGGGAAGACTGATAGACAGCTACAGACCTGCTTTATGGCTTGTGAAGTGACCCCCCTGCAGGTGGGGAGCCAGAGGCCAGAACTGGGATTGTTGTGTGGCTCCTTGTGCTTTGTGCTTCCTGTGCTTTACCTGGTGTGCTATCGCCTGGCCCCCTAAAGCCTCTCTCCTTAGCAGATGTGGTGTGTGTGTGTGTGTGTGTGTGTGTGTGTGTGGCATTTTCTGTCTTCCTACTGTGCATGCCCTAATCTCCAATCATGCTGATTAGGAAGTACTTGTAGGACCTCCTTTGAAGCCAACAGCTCTTTAATGATCTTCTCTCCCAAATGCAGTTACATGGGGGTTAGGACTTTAACATATGAATTGGAAGGGAGCAGTTCAACCCATAAGATGGTGTCACCCATAATATTCCTCACTGAGCACTCTGTTAGGATTCAAACTCCCAAGCAACCACTGTCAGACCTGCTCCCAGAATTTTTTAAAAAATTTTTTATTTGGTTATTTATTTATTCCCTTTTGTTACCCTTGTTGTTTCTTTTTATTGTTGTAGTTACTATTGTTGTCATCATTGTTGGATAGGACAGAGAGAAATGGAGAGAGGAAGAGAGAGAGACAGACACCAGCAGACCTGCTTCACCGCCTGTGAAGCGACTCCTCTGCAGGTGGGGAGCCGGGGGCTCGAACCAGGATCCTTACGCTGGTCCTTGCACTTTGCACCATGTGCGCTTAACCCGCTTGCGCTACTGCCCAACTCCCATATTTTTCTTTTTAAAAGTTTTCTTTATGATAGTGAAGAAAGAATGAGAGAGAGAGAGAGAAAATGAAAGAGGAGGGATGAAGGAGGACCAGGGCATTGCTCAGCTCTGGCACAAAGTGGTGCCAGGGATTGAATCTTTGGCCTCGGGGGCTCCAGGCATACAGGATGGCATTATGACAAACTAAGCTGTCTTCCCACCCCATCTCCGATTTTTCCCCCCTTGAAAGAGTGGCATTCTTTCCCTGTTGGAAGATTTGAATCATTTTTTAAAACCATTTTATTTTATTTTATTTTATTTTATTTATTATTCGATAGAGACAGAGAGAAATTGGGGGGGTAGAGAGGGAGAGAGACAGAGAAACACCTACAGCCCTACTTCACCACTTGTGAAACTTTCCCTCTGCAGGTGGGGACCAGGGGCTTGAACCTGGGTCCTTGTGCACTGTAATGTGTGCGCTTAACCAGGTGCACCACCACCTGGCCCCAGATTTGAATCTTGGAACTATCTATATAGGTATTGGGCCTCTATCTAAATTTCTGGCCTCTGTTCAGAAGAACGCACCAGTTCTCAAGTTGACACTAGTGCCACTCGGTTTGTTAGCACAGAAGCGACTGGGATCCACTCCGAGAGTTTCTGACCCCCTACTGGTCTGGTAAGGCCTGAGAATTTACATTTCTGACTTCCCACTCACCGGTTATTGCAGAGACTTGCCACTAGGTGGCGCAGTGGGCGCACCACCAAAAGGGCGTTGGGTTCAGCTCTGGGTGAGAGGTGGGCACCAGTGAACATGGATCTTGTCTCTCTACCTGCCCACTCACACTTCCTAGAAGGATTTTTGCCTTATTTTTTTTCAAATCTTTTTTTTTATTAGTGATTTAATAATGATGAACAAGACTGTTAAGATCACAGGGGTCCAATCTCACACAGTTCTCACTACCAGAGTTCCGTGTCCCATCCCCTCCATTGGAAGCTTCCCTATTTATTTTTTAATATTTACTTATTTATTCCCTTTTGTTGCCCTTGTTGTTTTATTGTTGTAGTTATTATTGTTGTTATTGATGTCGCCATTGTTGGATAGGACAGAGAGAAATGGAGAGAGGAGGGGAAGACAGAGGGGGAGAGAAAGAGAGACACCTGCAGACCTGCTTCACCACCTGTGAAGCGACTCCCCTGTAAGTGAGGAGCTGGGGGCTCGAACCAGGATCCTTTTTTTAATATATATATAATTTAGCTTCCAAATGACATTTCAGACTTTAAAAATGTAATAACAACATCGTAAATGAACTGATAATAATGACTAAATCAGTAAGTAATGAACTGTAGTTCATAAGAACACTTGTGGTACCCAAGTGATCAGCATATGCAGAACAGAGCAGAGGAAGGTGAAGGGGTCATACTCTTGCTTTCATCTGGTCACATTTGGTCTGTCACATTCAACAGAGCACCCATTCACTTGTGAAATTAATTTCCTAACCACTCGCCAGTCTTCACCCTTGAGTCCTCATATTCTGCAATCTGAGCCGTTTCTACTGTAGCAATGTCCTTAATGGGCAGTGAGACACACGTCAGGATCAGTGTGAGTTGGCTGGGTGAATCTCAGTCACTGTCAGTTACTGACCGGAGAAAAGGGAGGGGAATTATGTAACTAATTGGACAGAGGTATGCATATATATATGAGAAAAATGATATAATGAAATCGTAATATTGAGTCAGTGCAATGATTAAAGGCTGGTGTTATGAATATGTAAATAGAATTAAGTTAAACTAACTGTAGGAGAAACTGTATGACTAAATTCTTCAAAAATTTTGTGACAAGCCTATTTATGTGTGAAGCCAGTGAATCTGCCTATCTGTGTATGGATGTCTGTCTAGTGAATGTGGTGTAATTACATTATAAGTTAGATCTATGTTCTCCAGCAGTTTTCCAAGGGATGTGGAGAAATCAGTGATCAAAAATGCACTTCTGAGGGGCAGGGGAGACAACATAATGGTTATGCTGTCTCATAAAGGATTCCCATGCCTGAGGCTCCAAAGTCCCAGGTTCAATCCCTGTATTCCCATAAGCCAGAGCAATGTTCTTTTCTGTCTCTTTCATTAAAATAAAACAAAAAAAATTTTTTTTTTAAAAATGCACCTTTGCAGAGGGGAAAAAAACATCCAGCTCTACTAGAGGAAATAAAAGACAGAGGGAGATACATCAAATTATTTTGGTACAAGCAGATTTTCAAATACTTGAATAACAAAGAGTGCTTACCAGGAATCTTTTTATTTATTTATTTTTCTGTGTGTCTCCAGTCTGGGTGAGCCTTCCTCTGTTCCCTCACTGAGGGGTGCCCGTCAGCCCCTGCCGCAGCCAGCTCACAGAGCACCACTGACAGATGATTCTGAACCCCAGATGTTCATGTCTTACAGTCCTGGAGGCAGGAAGTCTAAGGTCAGAGTGCAGCTTGGTGGGTGCTGGCGAGGACTGTGCTTCTGCTTGCAGACCTCTCACTGTGTCCTTGTGGTGCAGAGAAAGGGCTCTCTGGTTTCTCTCATGACTTTTATGTGATTTGAAAAATACTTATATATATTTATATTTTAATTTTTATTGGGAAGTTAATGGTTTATTTATTTTTTTACATTTTATTTATTTATTATTAGAGACAGAAATTGAGAGGGGAGGAGGAGATAGAGAGGGAAAGATACAGAGAGACACCTGCAGTCCTGCTTCACGAACACTCATGAAGCTTTCCTCCTGCAGGTGGGGACCAGGGGCTTCAACCTGGGTCCTTGTGCACTGTAATGTGTGTGCTTGACCAGGTGTGCCCACCTGGCCCCTTTCATGTGACTTTTACAAGGACGGTAGGTTAGGGCTCATCTTTTTAAAAATTCCTTTATTGGGGGGATTAATGTTTTCTAGTCAACAGTATATACAATAGTTTGTACATGCATAACATAAACCCCCCACTAGATCAGTTGTATTCTTATATGGAAAACTGGGAAATGTTATGCATGTACAAACTATTGTATTTACTGCTGAATGTAAAACATTAATTCCCCAATAAAGAAATAAAAAGGGGAGTCGGGCTGTAGTGCAGCGGGCTAAACGCAGGTGGCGCAAAGCACAAGGACCGGCATAAGGATCCCGGTTCGAACCCCGGCTCCCCACCTGCAGGGGAGTTGCTTCACAGGCGGTGAAGCAGGTCTGCAGGTGTCTATCTTTCTCTCCCCCTCTCTGTCTTCCCCTCCTCTCTCCATTTCTCTCTGTCCTATCCAACAACAACAACAACAACAACAATAACTACAACAATAAGACAACAAGGGCAACAAAAGGGAATAAATAAATAAATATTAAAAAAAAACACCCACTAGATCCTCTGCCATCCTGTTCCAGGACCTGAGCCTCCCCACCCCCACCCCAGAGTCATTTACTTTGGTGCAACACACCAACTCCAGTTCAAGTTCTGCTTAGTGCTTTCCCTTAGTGCTTTTCCCTTAGTGCTTTTCCCTTTTCCCCTTGTTTTTCAACTTCTCTAGGGCCGATCTTTATCCTCTCACTCAGCCTTAACTCACCTCCCTAAGGTTCATCTCCAGATGCAGTCACAGCAGAGGTGAGGGCCTCGACATCTGGAGTCTCTCTGCCCAGATACCAGAGAGACTGACGCCACCCCCGAGATCAGGCCACGGGCTGCTTTCAGAATTCCTCTGTGGAGTCTTTCCCTATAGACTTCCACTTGGATTGTGTTGGAGATGGCTCACTCAGTAAACTGTGCACTTTACTGTGCTTGAGGAACGGGGTTCAAGCCCCTGGCTACCACATAGGAGCACTTTGAAAAGGGGAAGCTTCAGAAACAGTGGAGTAGTGCTGTGGTGCCTATTAGTGTGTTTGTCACTGTAAAAAAAAAAAAGGAAAAAATGAATACATGGGGAGCAGAGAAATTGTCTAGGCACAAAACCTCAGTAAAAAAATCTCTGGTAACATAAATAAAGAAGGAAGGAAATTCTAGGGCTAGTAAGAGCACATATCACAGGTGTCGTGGAATCATGCCAGGGCAGGGGTCCTTGCGTGACAGTGGCTTTAGACTGAGAGTTGAATTATGAGCTACTCCTTGAAAGACATTCAGAGCAGAGGAAAAGGCATATGGGAAAATTCAGGAAGGTCCCGAGTGGGGCAGCAAGAAAGACCTAAGCACACGGGATCCCCGGGGCCAAGCTGAGTATCTGTATTTCTGGATCTGAGGAATTGAAGGCTGATGAGAAACCAATGAGGTTTGAGCCCTGCCTGGCTTCAGAGTGAGGAAAAGATCACACCTGACATGCACACAGTGAGAAGCATGTCCAGGTGTGTGATGAAAGGCAGAGAAATGCGTTCAAGGGCATCTAGGAGGTCAAATCCAGAGCCTGTGTGAGATTCATGACAGTTTTTTTAAAAAAATTATTTATAAAAAGAAACACAGCCTTGAAAAAATCATGTTGAGTGAAATAAGTCAGAAACAGAAAGATGAATATGGGATGATCTCAATCTCAGGCAGAAGTTGAAAAACAAGATCAGAAAAGAAAACACAAGTAGAACCTGAAATGGAATTGGCATATTGCACCCAAGTAAAAGACTCTGGGGTGGGTGGGTGCAGAGAATACAGGTCCATGAAGGATGATAAATGACATAGTGGGGGTTGTATTGTTAAATGGGAAACTGGGGAATGTTATGCATGTACAAACTATTGTATTTACTGTTGAATGTAAAACATTAATTCCCCAATAAATAAATAAATTTAAAAAAAAAAGGAAACACAGACAAAAACCATAGGATAAGAGGGGTACAACTCCACACAATTCCCACCACCAGATCTCTATATCCCATCCCCTCCCCTCTGGAAGTATGGACTCAAGGTCATTGTGGGGTGCAGAAGGTGGGAGGCCTGGCTTCTGTAATTGCTTCCCTACTGAACATGGGTGTTGACAGGTCGATCCATACTCCCAGCCTGCCTCTGTCTTTCCCCAGTGGGGAAGGGCTCTGGGGAAACGGAGCTCCAGGACACAGTGGTGGGGTGCCTGCCCAGAGAAGTCCGCTTGGCATCATGGTAGCATCTGGAACCTGGTGGCCATGACAGCTTTAAAAATGGCTGCAGTTTCACTGCAACTGCTCTCACGGAGTGTGTGGGGGTCAGTGCTCACTCACTGTACTTGGGCTGGTAGCAAAAGGTTGTGGGACCCTGTGTGCCTTCTGCTATTAGATATAAAGGGTCCTGAGGTTCCTGCCTTTGTTACTCGATATTCATCTGCAATGCCTGGGGCTGGAAGGGAGAAAATGAGTACAAAGCGATCGCACCTGAGGTGGCCGTGTTGGAAGGAGGCCCGGGTTTCATAGGGAAGCTGTGTGTTTGAGTCCCAGAACTGGCAAACCCAGTCCTAGGGTCACGTGGGGACGTGAACCAGCAGATGTCAGTCCTGACATTTGAGTCCTAGGAGGGTGTCAGACTTCATGAGGAGACAAGGCTGCAAGATCCAAAGGCCGCCATAAAGTAGGCGCTGTTTGTTTTACCACCAGTGGGGGTGGGGGGTGTAGCATTTTCCACCTGCAACAAGGAGAGAGAGGGGGGTGATGTTGGGGGTATCCACAGAGGAGATGGGCGATGGCTGGCCATGGCGTTAGGGCGAGCAAGGTCACAGGAGTGCACAGTTACTCCCTCCATTCTAACCATGTAACGTGGCTTTCTTCCTCCTTCCCTCCCTTTCTCCCTTCCTCCCTTTCTCCCCTCCCTCCCTCTCTCCCTTCCTTCCTTCCTGCCTGCCTTCTCTCCTTCCTTCTTTCCCTCCTTCCTTCCTACCTTCCTCTTTCCTCCCTCCCTCCCTTCTTCCCTTCCTCCCATCCTTTCTCCCCTTCCTTCCTTCCTTCCTTCCTTCCTTCCTCTCTACCTTCCTTTCTCCCCTTCTTTCCTTCCTCATTTCCCCTTCCTTCCTCCCTTCCCCTTCCTTCTTTCCTTCCTTCCTTCCTTCCTTCCTTCCTTCCTTCCTTCCTTCCTTTTCTTTTTTCCCCCTATTTTATTCGACAAGACAGAGAGGAATTGAGAGGGAAGGGGTGAGAGGGAGAGAGAAAGAGAGACACTTGCAGCCCTGCTTCACTGCTCATGATCTGTCTCCACTGCAGGTGAGGAGTGAGGATTCAAACCCGGGTCCTTGCACATGGTAGTATGTGTGCTTAATCAGGTTGTGCCACCAGCCGGCCTGGCTTCTGTGGAGCATGCGGGATGTCAAGAATGATGTGAGGGGGCAGGCAGTGGCACACCAGGTAGAGTGCACACATTACCATGCCTGAGGACCCTGGCTCCATCCTTTGTTCTTCACTTGTGGGGAGAAAAGTTCATGAGTCATGGAATGGTGCTGCAGGTGTCTCTCTGTCTCTCCCCCACACCATTTCTCTCTGTCTCCATCATAAAAATAAAATCAAATAAAAGATGTGAGAAACCAGGAGTTCATTCCAGTATTGCATTAAATGGCAGACAGCTTGGGAGTCTGGAAGTGGCTCACCTGGTTAAGCGCACACATTACAGTGCACAAGGACCCAGGTTCAAGCCCCTGGTCCCCACCTGCAGGGGAAAGGTTCATGAGCAGGGCTGCAAGTGTCTCTCTGTCTCTCTCCCTATCTCCCTCTCCTCTCCCAATTTCTCTCTGTCTCTATCCAATAATAAAATAAAAATATTTTAAGAAATGGCAGACACCTTGAACATTCACTGAAAGCAGTGAGTGAAGTAACTCAGCGGACCACTGCCTAGAGCAGTGGGCGGAGGCAGCCCAGAGCTGTGGGAGAAGACTGAGGCCATTGCCAGCTGTCCTTGACGCAGTGTGGCAGGAGTCAAATCTGTCCTGCAGAGTGCAGCAGTATCAGCTTCGACATGAGAAGGTGCTCTGAGCTCCAGACAACAAACAGGTTCCTTTAGGAAGAACAATATAGCCCACTAACTTGTTTTTTCTTTTCTTTTTGAGGGGAGTGGATATTTATCCTTCATTTGTCTTTCCAAATTAGTAATGACCATTTCATTTCCTTTTTAAGAATTCATCATTTTAATAATGTTGCTCTTTGGAAATTCATGGCTGAGTTTCTAGGGGGAAGAAAGGTACATGCCTGAAAGGGCTTTGCTCCTGTTAAAAATGTGTGATTAGTGGATTACCCACAATGCTCTGCTCTGCATCTCCCCCTTAGCTCTCATTACAGCTGTTTCTTCCTCAGCAGGTTCCATAATTATACAAATGTCTTAGTCTTTCAAGTGTTTCATATGCCTTTGTTACTCACCTAAGCCTGTCCAGCTGCAGAGATGGCTCAATGCACTGATTGTGAGTTTAATTTTTTGACTTGGGTCTTTCATGTTCACTAGGGAAGATGAAAGACAGCATTTTGTGTCGCGAGTTTCCATGCTGGCAGACCCAGCTCTTATTCTTTATCATCTGTATGTGTGAGTCTCTCCTGTACGATCCTTGATTCTTAGTTGCACTTGGCTTGTAGCATCGTCATAAGCAGTTTTGCCTGCCTGAAATATTGTACTTATCATCATTGCTTCATTTAAGAACTGTCTCCGTCTCTCTCCCATCCTCTGGGTCTCATTGCCTATGCATTCCATCTGCTTCTGTGTAGTCATTCTGTAAGGAAAGATTTAGTAAAACCCATTTCTGAATCCTAATTTCCAATTATGAAAGTTGCTCATGTATAACTTTTGAAAAAGTTATACAAAACTTCCCAAGCACTATTTAGTTGTGCGCTTAAGGGAGGATAAATCAGTGATGTTGAGTGGATAAAAACGATAAACTCATTTGACAAACAACAACTAGTAATAGTTTAACAGGATTAACCACCAAGCCATGCAATGATCACTTAGAAGTGCTCAGAAATTCAGATGCCTATGGAGGTGAGCAGATCTGAGGCAGTCGGGAAGGGGGTGAAGCTGGGGTGTGTAGGAGAATAGAAGGAAGCACAAGCTATAGTTGTATCAGACTTAAAGGCGGGTCACCTTTAGAGACTGACTAGTTTTTCATCCAGTAGAATTTTCTTGTACTTTGTTGCAAAACTGATAATTCCTATTGAATATAGATTTTTGTGTGGACATATGTCCATTTCTCTGGAATATATATCCAAGCGTTTATTTGAAGTTGATGTTTAGTTTCGTAAAAACAGCTACACTGTTTTCCAGAGTGGTCATACCAATTCACATTCCCGTCAGCATGTGTGGTTGGTCCACTTCCTCTGACTCTTCACTAGCATTTGTGTTGTCAGCCTTTCCCCCATCAGTCATTCTGTGAGTTCTGTAGTGATATCCCTTTGTGGCTTGTGTGTGCATTTCCCTCATGGGTATTGAAGGGAGCTTTTCATGTGCTCACTTGCCTTCTGCATATAACCTCTAGGGATTATCTGCTTGTGTCTTTCCCAGTTTTGTTGTTGTTGTTTTATAACAGAGCATGAAGGGGTTAAAAAAAAAAGTCTTTGGGATAAATTGGAAATACTCGTGTATCACTTGGGACTGCTTGCTTCTCTTTGGGGAAAGAGAACAGACTCATGAACTAAGTCACCTGACACTAAGCATCTGATGTGCAGTCCTGCCTCCGAGCCTGGAACGTCTAAAACCAGCCATGAAGCAAGTGTGTGTATGTGTGTGTGTGTTGGTTTGCGGGGTGGTGATTTGAGGAACAAGTGTCCTCATTTCCCTTGTTGTACTGTTTACCAGGTAAAATGGCTTAGAAGCTACAGCTACTCCAATCCTTGTGACAATCAGCAAAAAATTGAATATTAACACATGGAAGTTTGTCCTTTCTTCTTCTTTCTTACCTTTCCTTTCTTTTTCTTCCTTTTCACCATACTACTTAGCTCTGGCTTTTGGCAGTGTGGGAGACTGAACCTGGGACGTTGCAGCCTCAGGCACGAGAGTCCCCTTGCCTAACCGTTCTGCTGTCTACCCCTGTTCACACACAGAAGCAAAGATTTTTATTGCAGTGGAGTAGACAATATTATTCTCACAGAATGAGAGTAGTCAGGAGAGGGACTCCGAGATACAGGACTGAGTGTCACTAAAGAAAAAGTTTGAGAGGAGTTTGAGATGACATCATTGATTGGTTGGGGCTTATATAATCAATAGTGCTCTGCATGTGTGCTTACCCAGAATGCACATAGAACTGAGGAGGGAGCATGTCCTGATTCATGCATGACCTGCTTAGAACATCTCAGAGACTAAAAGACTCTAACGACTGGATCAAGAGGTGATGGGAAATATGCTCCATGGAATACTACTTTGCAATTAAAAAAGATGATGTTGTATCCTCTGGGACAAAATGGATGGGACTGAAGGTGATTATGCTTAGTAAGGAGGTAAAAGACAACTAGTTGATGTTTTTTTTTCTCATATGTGAAATATGGAGAATTCAAACACATGAAATTGCAAAAAAAAAAAGTTGGCAAGCTGTGTCTAAAACTTTCTGAAAACTATGGTGGTTGTGGTTGGGGTGGGGAGCACTTTGGTGATGGGTGTGTCGGGAGTAAACTACACTCCTGTAACCTTATAAACCATATTAACTCGCTAATAAGATGTAATAGGTTTTTTAAAAAAAATTTGTTTTTTTAAATTTTTTTATTTAGTTTCCCTTTTGTTGCCTTGTTTTTTAATTTTTATTGTTATAGTTATTCTTGTTATTGATGTCATTGTTATTAGACAGGACAGAGAGAAATGGAGAGAGAAGGGGAAGACAGAGAGGGGGGAGAGAAAGATAAGACACCTGCAGAACTCCTTCACCACCTATGAAGCAATTCCCCTACAGGTGGGGAGCCGGGGCTTGAACCAGGATCCTTATGCCGGTCCTAATGCTTCGCGCCACGTGTGCTTAGTCTGCTGTACCGCCTGACTCCCTTAAAAAGGCATTTGAACCTTTTTCTCTTAAGAAATTTATGATGGAAGTCGGGCTGTAGTACAGCGGGCTAAACGCAGGTGGCGCAAAGCACAAAGACCGGCATAAGGATCCCGGTTTGAACCCCGGCTCCCCACCTGTAGGGGAGTCGCTTCACAGGCAGTGAAGCAGGTCTGCAGGTGTCTGTCTTTCTCTCCTCCTCTCTGTCTTCCCCTCCCTCTCTCCATTTCTCTCTGTCCTATCCAACAACAACAACAACAATAACTACAACAGTAAAAAAACAAGGGCAACAAAAGGGAAAAAATAAATAAGATAAATATTAAAAAAAATTAAAAAAAAATTTATGATGTGCTGATGAGTTTGCAATGTGCTTGATTTAATAATCATTGACTATACCCAGAGGGGGGAAAACGTCATTCTTCTATGGGATGATCTCACTCATAGACAGAAGTTGAAAAATAAGAACAGAAGAGAAAACACAAGCAGAACTTGGACTGGAGTTGGTGTATTGCACCAAAGTCAAAGTCTCTGGGGGGCTGAGGGGTGAGGGTTCAGGTCCTGAAACATGATGGCAGAGGAGGACCTAGTAGGAGTTGAATGGGAATGTGGAGAACTGAGAAATGTCACGCATGTACAAACTACTGGGCTGCACTGTTGACTGTAAACCACTAATCTCCCAGTAAAGAAATTAAAACTTGTTTGCCCTTAGCAAATGGACCCTTAAATCTAGGGCTGGTGTTTCACATGGCCGAGAAGAGTAGATGTTTCCTTCTGTTCAGATCTTCCTGTCCCTGCTGTGAAGGTCTGGGAGACAGGGGAAAGCACATAGAACCTCCAATTCCTTCTTGCCCTCCTACTACTGAAAAAATTTCCCTTTTATCCAGAATTGTTGCTCAAGTGAAATGCCCTGGGGAATCTGTGTTTTCAGGAAGCCTCTAGGTCATGCTTATCTTCTCCTGTTAGGAAAACAAGGTCTTTTCTTACTCCCCATGCAATTGGTTACTCCTCTGAAACAAAATTTCACCTAGTGACATTGAGCTCTGTGTCACTAATGCATCCATCAGCACCCCCCGCTTCAAAATGTTTTGTTGGAATATTCATGGACATCTGCATGAGGTGCTCATGCACCCTTTCCCTCTCTTTCTTTCTTTCTTTCTTTCTTTCTTTCTTTCTTTCTTTCTTTCTTTCATTCTTTCTTTCTCTCTCTCTCTCTTTCTTTCTTTCTTTTGCCTCCAGGGTTATTGCTGGGGCTCAGTGTCTGCACTACGAATCCACTGCTCCTGTGGCCATTTTTGTTGTTGCTGTTGGATAGGACAGAGAGAAATTGAGTGAGGAGGGGAAGACAGAGAGGGAGAAAGACAGACACACCTGCAGATGCTTGTGAAGCAACCCCTCTGCAGGTGGGGAGCCAGGGGTTGGAACTGGGGGCTGGAACTGGGATCCTTGCACTTAGTGCTATGTGTGCTTACCCAGGTGTGTTACCGCCCAGCACCCTCATGCGTTTTTTTCTTAAATGACCCATGTCCTGCTTGTCTCACAGAATTGAACTTTTTGCTTCATTCTTCCGTATTGCATTACACTCACTTTATAAACATAAATTTGTGGGCCCCAGTGGTGGCACACCTGGTTGACCGCATATGCTACAGTGCGCAAAGACCCAGGTTCAAGTCCCGGTCCCCACCTGCAGGGGGGAAAGCCTGTGAGTGGTGAAGCTGGTCTGCAGGCGGCTCTCTGTCTCTCTCCCTCTTTCCCCCTTGATTTCTGGTTGTTTCTATCCAATAAATGAATAAAGGTCATAAACGTGAATTCACTGGGAGAGGGACACCTTGGCTTTGCTAATACCGGAAAATGTACAGGCTTTTTAGAAAAGCATTTATAAAATAATTCATGTGAGATGACAATCAGGAATCCTGCCCCAGAAAAACAAAGATACTCTTACACCATAATCAATCCAAATCAGAAAGACTGCTCCTTACTCCAGATTAATCTGTAGTGTGGTCAGTTTTAATCATAGACTGTTAATCATGTCTACTCTAGACGGGGTCCTTGAAACTTGACCTGTCCTGCCCCCATCTGGTATTTTCACTCCCAGAGCCGGGATGGGAGAAGCAACATTAATCAGCCTCAGCTGTGAATGGTGGCGGGTTAAAGATGAATCCCCTCATCTGCTCATGACCAGCCTTGAGAGGTCTTGACGTGCTCTCTCCCTCTCTCAGCTGGTCTCTCAAGACTTTGTCGTATAGAACGCAAACAGGTTCAAGGAGGAGGTGACCAAAGATCTGTGTGAATGTCTCAGGCCACGTGGAGGCAGGGCCCTCTCCAGACACTCCTTAGCCCTGGGAATGAAGTCCCCCCCGCCCCCCATGCAGGAACCTCCCCTGGTTCAAGGTGAAGGAAAGAAGAGTTCAACACGTTTGTGTCTGAGTGATAAGGCTGCATCTCCCCAGCGCAGTCCCCTATCATTCAGATTATACACCGTGTGAGTGCTTCTGTCGCAGTTCCACAACAAAGGCGTGTACACAGGCACTCCAGCGTTGTTAGAACTCACATTTGGCTTGGCTTTACATAAGACGAACGTGGCCGGGGACCAGATTGGAGCTCACATCATCACAGATGGCGACCCTTAGCCTGAGCTGTTTCACAGAGCAGCTTCTGATTATTTAGCGACTGAGCTCTGCCATGTGACTTGACTAACTTTAGGATGAGCTGTAGGCATGAAATACATACCCAAGTCTGAAGGCTTCTAACAACAACAAAAAAATAACTCTCATTAAAGTTCTTTGTGTTCATGACATTGTCAAAAGAATATCTTGGGTATAATGGAGTAGATCAAATTTTAAATTAAATGAGTGTTGTGATATGGAGAGACAGTGAGTGAACATGTAAAATCAGAGGTGTCTTGTGCTGGCTTCCTTTGGACATGCTGCTGTAAGTTCCCTTCTCCAGTTCTCTGCCTACACTCTAACTTGTTGGGAGCCAAGGTTTTATTTTCAGATTATTGTGCAGCTCTGACTTGTGGTGGTGTAGGGGATGGGATCGCGGGCTTCGGAGCCTCAGGCATGAAACTCTTTTGCATAATCGTTATGCTGTCTCCTGCACTCTCTCCTAAACTCTATTTTGATTTTTGATTTCTTTTTCTTTTCTTTCTTTTTTAATTTTTTTTTATTGTTGTTGGATAGGACAGAGAGAAATGGAGAGAGGAGGGGAAGACAGAGAAGGGGAGAGAAAGATAGGCACCTGCACACCTGCTTCACTGCCTGTGAAGTGATACCCCTGCAGGTGGGGAGCTGGGGGCTCGAACCGGGATCCTTTTGCAGGTCCTTGCAATTGCGCCACCTGCGCTTAACCCACTGCACTACCGCCCGACTCCCTCTTTTTTAATTTTTAAAAAATATTTATTTATTTCCTTTTGTTGCCCTTGTTTTATTGCTGTAGTTATTATTGATGTCATTGTTGCTGGATAGGACAGAGAGAAATGGAGAGAGGAGGGGAAGATAGAGAAGGGGAGAAAAAGACAGACACCTGCAGACCTGCTTCACCGCCTGTGAAGCGACTCCCCTGCAGGTGGGGGGCCAGGGGCTCGAACCTGGATCCTTCCACTGGTCCTTGTTCTTTGTGCCTCGTGCGCTTCACCCACTGCGCTACTGCCCAACTCCCTTCTTTTTAAAAATTTTTGAGCATTGTTCAGCTCTGGCTTATGGTGTTGCAGGGGATTAAACCTGGGACTTTGAGGTCTCAGGCATGAGAGAGAGTCTCTTTGCATAACCATTATGCTATCTACCCCTGCCCTCTCTTTTGATTTCTACTATAGCTAACATGGATTCTTCTGGTTATCAGTGTAATCAAACATAACACACACACACACACACATACACCCCTTTAAAAAAATGAAATGATGCAAAGATGAATCTGTAACTCAAAACTCAGTCCTTCTGGTGCTTGAAAGGGCCTGGGCTGCTCCAGACATGAAAACGTCCACTGTGACCGTAAGCTTTCGCGTGCGCGAGGATGTTGTCATGTCCCACATTCGCCTCTAGCTGTTATCACTGACCCTTGTCCCTGCTTCTGTGAAATCACAGCTTAGTTGCCAGCCAGGGACTAGTCACTCCAGCACTGATAAGGATACGCTACATTTTATTTGCTCTTTGACTCTCCTCCCCACTTTTTCTATTTTAAGTACCTGTAGCTATGGCCATTTACTAAATCTGAAGAGTGAGGAATTTTAGTCAGCTCTGGGGGCTTGCTCATGTTGGCATGCTTGACAGATACCTACTTCACGTGGGTCTGACTTCACTCCGTTTCTTTTCTTTTGCCTCCAGGGTTATTGCTGGGCTCAGTGTCAGCACCATGAATCCACTGCTTCTGATGGCCATTTTTTCCCATTTTATAGGATAGGACAGATAGAAATTGAGGGAGGAGGGGAAGAGAAAGATAGACACCTGCAGACCTGCTTCACTGCTTGTGAAGCAGTCCCCCTGCGGGTGGGGAGCCGGGGGCTGGAACCAGGATCCTTGTGCTTCTTACTATGCATGCTTAACCCCATTTGCCACCTCCACGCCTCCCACTTGATTTCTCAAATGGTTTTAATATACTTGATTATGTTTTTGTAGTCAGCAAGTCAAATATTATGATCACAGGCAAGGATGACTTTCAAAAGAGACACACTTCATTCTCTCAGTTACCATCAGCAAGATTTTTCTGCAAAGAGCTAGATGGTAAATATTCCAGGTTTTATAAACTTCTGTTGTAACTACTTGGTTCTACCACTGGAGTAGGAGCAGAATTAGGGGCCATTTATAAGTGGGTGAGGATGTCCGTGTGCCAATAAAACTTTGTTTTTGTGCATTTACTAGAGACACTGAAGTTTGAATTTCTAATGATTTTTATGTGTCACTAGATATTGTTTTTCTTTTTCTACCCAGCCACTTAAAAGTGTGAAGACTGTTCTTAACTGACAGGCCATATGAAGAGTGAGTTCATATGGTGGGTTGTAACTCCTTGCTTCCTGCTCTAAATTGGCTGTGGTCAGCACCAGTAATGACCACAAATAACTTTGGTACAGTTATTAACATTCCCCCCAGTGACTACAATGGCTAAATGTTTTAGGAAAAGGATCACAATTCTTAGAAAATTTCTCCTCCACAAAGCTAGATAAATGGGGGAAAAATTAGAAAGTTTGTTTAAAAATGGAGGGCCTTGGAGGGTATGATGCTTAATGAAATAAGTCAGGTGGAGAAAAACATACATGATTTCACTTACTACAGTACAGAAACAAATTAATCCCTCCCTCAGTGAGCTCAAATATAAATAAACTTTTGAACTCTAAGATCAAATTAGTGAATCCCAGAAAGCAGGGAGGTGGGTATTTGTGATGAAAGGGGTAAATTGCAAAGGATAGATTTGGACTTTTAGTGATGAATTTAGTGTAGTATGTATAGACCTTGACTTGCAGTGATGTGTGTTTGAAAATTACATGCTGTTAAGATTCAGTATTCAAGAAAAAACTATCTAGAATCTAGAGTTAAAAAAGCTAAGCAAATCTGTCTAGAGGGCTGGGGAGATAGTGTAATGGTTATGCAAAAGACTTTCATGCCTGAGGCACTGAGGTCCTAGGTTCAATCCTTGACACCCCATAAGCCAGAGCTGAGCATTGCTCTAGTCTCTCTCCCTCTGTGTATCTTTCTCTTTCACCAAAATAAAATAAAATATATTTAGAAATCTCTTTAGGGGCCAGAGGATGGTTCACCTGGGGGAGGGCAGTCTGCACCAGTGATCGGCCTGCTTAATTTATTTACTTCGTGTGTCAAGGTTGGCAGTTGGTATGCCTCTAAGAATGTGTCCATTTCTTCTAGGTTGCCAGATTTATTTCCATATAGATGTCCATAATAGTCTTGCATGATCTAAAACAATTTTTTACGGAACACATTATGAACATCTCACAATACACTCATTAAAAAGAAAGAAATATTGTAATTTACATAAATAAGGTGCATTCTCTGTAAAGTACTGAAGGTGCTGTAAACAGACCTCAGAAAGTCCTTACAAAGCTGATACATATATATTTTTTTACTTATTTCCTTTTGTTGCCCTTGTTTTATTGTTGTAGTTATTATTGTTGTTGTTGCTGATGTCGTTGTTGTTGGATAGGACAGAGAGAAGTGGAGAGAGGAGGGGAAGACAGAGAGGGAGAGAGAAAGACAAGACACCTGCAGGCCTGCTTCACCACTTGTGAAGCAACTCCCCTGCAGGTGGGGGGCTGGGGGCTCGAACCTGGATCCTTACACCGGCCCTTGCGCCAGTCCTTGCACTTTGCACCACGTGCACTTAACCCGCTGCGCTACCGCCTGACCCCCTCAAAGCTGATATTTTTAAGAAGCACCTTTTGGTGTGCAGCTTATATTAAAGTAAAAATTCAGGCCCTCAGCAGGCCTTGAATCATCCACTCTCTCCCACACTTCAAGTCAGTCCTTACCCTTGAGAAGGAAACTATTGTGAATTTCTCTTCCTTCCGTTCTTTCTTTCTTTCTTTCTTTCTTTCTTTCTTTCTTTCTTTCTTTCTTTTTTTTTTTGTTTTTTGTTTAAGAAAGGATTAATTAACAAAACCATAAGGTAGGAGGGGTACAACTCCACACAATTCCCACCACCCAATCTCCATATCCCACCCCCTCCCCTGATCGCTTTCCCATTCTCTATCCCTCTGGGAGCATGGACCCAGGGTCATTGAGGGTTGCAGAAGGTGGAAGGTCTGGCTTCTGTAATTGCTTCCCCGCTGAACATGGGCGTTGACTGGTCGGTCCATACTCCCAGTCTGCCTCTCTCTTTCCCTAGTAGGGTGGGTCTCTGGGGAAGCTGAGCTCCAGGACACATTGGTGGGGTCTTCAGTCCAGGGAAGCCTGGCCGGCATCCTGATGACATCTGGAACCTGGTGACTGAAAAGAGAGTTAACATACGAAGCCAATCAAATTGTTGAGCAATCATGGACCCAAAGCTTGGAATAGTGGAGAGGAAGTGTTAGGGGGGTACTCACTGCAAACTCTAGTGTACTTCTGCTTTCAGGTATATATTTTGCAGTAGTTTACGGATACGTGTGAACATAGGCTCTCTCTCACAGAAACTGGTGTATATCTAGGTTTTGGGACTTTGTTAGAAAGTGAACCTCCTGAGATGGAATTAGAGTATACTATGAAAGGAAAGGTCTCACCTGAGTAATGAAGCTGAAGGGTTGTCATTCTACACGTGAAGACTCTGGACACAGTCTGAAGTGAAGCATGCTGAGGTGGCAATCGTTGCGTTGGTTAGGTTGTGATCGGCAGATGCAATATTATTTGATATGGATTGGGAGAGGCATATGGGAAAGTGGGCCCTATCCAAGGGTTCCAGGACTGAGGGAAGTAGAGACTCTATAGTGGAGATGTGAGGTTCCTGCTGTCTTAGGGTTCAAAAAGACAATCGATAGTTAATGTTATCATCACATTAATTGGTAATTGGGTTAACTTTGAAAAGTCCTTTTGTTAGGGTTTGCAGTACAGTACCCAATATCTTGTATGTAGCTGTGCTATTGGTTGCTTCTGATCTACTTGGTCTAGGCTTTTGAGAGAGTCTGCATATCAATTACACAGCCTATATATTAAAAAGATTCAGTTTGTGTTTTGAAAAACTTTGAGACATACAATTAATTTTCCCCCTCTCATATTAATTAACTAGTGATTTATATGACTACATTTTACTAGGAGTGTACATAAACACCAGTCCCACCACCAAAAGACTGTGACCCATCCCTCCCACCCACTCCCACCCCCCACTGGCCCAGGAAGTTGCATGTCTACCCCTCACCACAGGGTTTTTACTTTGGTGCCCTAGTTACAATTTGGTCAGGTCCTGCTTTTAGTTTCCCTTTCAGATCTTCTTCCTCAACTTCTGTTGATGAGTGGGATCATCCCATACTCATCTTTATCTTTCTGACTTAGCTCACTTAACATAATTCCTTCTAGCTCTGTCCAAGATGGATCAGAGAAGGTGGGTTCATTGTTCTTGATAGCTGCATAGTATTCCATTGTGTATATATAGCACAGCTTTCTCAGCCACTCATCTGTTGTTGGGCACCTGGGTTGCTTCCAGGTTTTAGCTATTATGAATTGTGCTGCTATGAACATAGGAGTACACACCTCTTTTTGGTTGGGTGTTATGGAGTCCTTGGGGTATAACCCCAGGAGAGGAATTACTGGATCATATGCAAGGTCCATGTCTAGCCTTCTGAGAGTTTTCCAGACTGCTCTCCACAGAGGCTGGACCAATTTACATTCCCACCAGCAATGTAAAAGGGTTCCTCTGTCTCCACAACCTCTCCAGCATTTGTTGCTGCTGTCCTTTTTGATGTATGCCATTCTTTCAGGAGTGAGGTGGTATCTTAGTGTTGTCTTAATTTGCATTTCTCTGACAATCAGTGACCTAGAGCAGTTTTTCATATGTTTGTTAGCCTTTTGGATCTCCTCTGTAGTGAATGTTTTGTTCATATCCTCTGCTCATTTTTGGATGGGTTCATTTGCTTTTTTGGTGCTAAGTTTGCTGAGCTCTTCATATATTTTGGTGATTAGTCTCTTGTCTGATGTATGGCATGTGAAGATCTTCTCCCATTCTGTGAGGGGTCTCTTTGTTTGTTTAATAGTTTCTTTGGATGTGCGGAAGCTTTTCAATTTGATGTAGTCCCATTGGTTTGTTTCTGCTTTAGTCTTCCTTGCAATTGGGTTTGATTCATCAAAGATGTCCTTGAGGTGTAGGTGGGAAAGTGTTTTACCAATGTTTTTCTCTAAGTATTTGATTGTTTCTGGTTCTTTTTTTCTTTTAACCAGAGCACTGCTCAGCTCTGGCTTGTGGTGGTGTGGGGGGATTGAACCTGGGACTTTGTAGTCTCAGGCATGACAGTCTCTTTGCATAACCATTATGCTTTCTTCCCTGCCCCTCAAAGGCACATTTTTGAGAATTGCTTTCTCCTTACCCCTTCCGCACACCCTGAGCACAGAGTTTTACCTCTCATTTTCCTAGCAAAACGGATACACTTCACTGTCTCCCTCCATGCATGAGACTGTAGTTTGGTTTTTTTTTTTTTTTCTTCCTTTGCTGACCTTTCTAGTGATACTGGGTTTATCCATCCGGTTTAAGAATACCTCAGGGAGGTGAGGATTTCCTTCCTCATCTCAACAGGTACCACCATGTGACATATTTTGTCAAGTGCATATAGTTTGAAACCATTGTCCTTAAGCTAGGAAGCAGTGCCACCACCACAGTATCCCTGTGTCCCTGCAGTTCACGTCCACAGCCTCCCCCAGTGCTGGACACGTCTACAACAATCCCTCTGACTGTGGGGTTCCTTCCTGTCCTAGAACTGTCTATAAATGGAGTCATATACCACATGCCTCCTGATGGCTGTGAGACCTACCCATGCTGTTGTTTGTATCAGCAGTGGAGAGTCATTTTCCTTGCTGAGGAGGAGTTCATGGTATGAATATCAGTTTTCCTATTGGTAGATATTGGGTTATTTCTTGACCCTGGAACTTTTCAGTTCAAATTTGGAAAAACGCTGATGCGAAGTTCACGGTAGAGTCACACACATACACTCAGGCCCCCTTCTAGCAAGGATCCTACTGGGAACAGACAGAAAGCGTTCGTTTTCAGTGTCTCTTTCTTTTCTGTACAACAGTGACGGGCTGGTGGAATACTCACTGGGTAGTTTGCTGCTTTGCCGTGTGTGACCTGGGTTTGAGACTGGCCTCCACCTCATTGAAGGAAGCCTCAGTGCTATGGTGTCTCCCCCCCCCCCCGTCCACCCCCATCCATATTCCTGCCTCTGTCTTAATAGATAAAAGCCAAAACAAACCAACAAGCAAACAAAAACCCTGCTCTTAATTATAATTAACTTAAAAATTGTCATTAGGGGCCAGGTGGTGGCACACAGTGCACAGGGATTCTGGTTCAAGCCCCTGGTCCCCACCTGCAGGAAGAAAGCTTCATCAGTGGTGAAGCAGTGCTACAGGTTTCTCTCTCTCTCTCTTCCCTTTTCTACCTCTCTTTCTTCTTGATTTCTCACTATCGCTATCCAAAAATAAATCAACAAAAACTATCATTAACATCGATATTTTAACTATAATAACCTCCACTTAGTAGCCATCAATGGCCAAGAGAGAGATTTTATAACCGAGAGAGTAGATTTTTTTTTATTTATTCCCTTTTGTTGCCCTTGTTGTAGTTATTATTGTTGTCGTTGTTGTTGGATAGGACAGAAATGGAGAGAGGAGGGCAAGACAGAGAGAGGGAGAGAAAGACAGACACCTGCAGACCTGCTTCACTGCCTGTGAAGTGACTCCCCTGCAGGTGGAGAGCTGGGGGCTCGAACCGGGACCCTGACGCCGGACCTTACACTGAGAGTAGATACTCTTAAGGCAGAATCTCCAAATATATAGTATATTCATTCAGTTTATGTGGATATTTTTTTCCTGAAAAAAAAAAAAGAGCCAACATTCTGTTTTCCACACAGGCTTCTAAAAACACATAGATGGTTTACAGCAAAATGTATGTTGAATAGAATTGGACAGTTTGAGAACCGAAAAATTAAAACAAGCGAAGGAGAGGGCTAGTACGTAGAGCAGAGGCAGAGCAGCGGCCGGGAGGGGCTCACTCATTCACTGATTTCCTATGCTTCTGCTTGAGGATTTTTGCTGTTCTGAGTGGCCATTCCCTCAGGATCTCTGCATTTGCTAACATCTCTCTGGCCTGCTGAGTATTCTACCTTCAGAAATAAAGGAACACCTGGCTAAAGAAGTTAAGAGAGACACACTCCGTACTACTCTGCTATCAAAAAAAAAAAAGCAATATTGTGTCCTTTATGACAAAAATGGATGGAGCTGGAGGTGATTACGCTGAGTGAAATGAAGAGATCAAAGATAACTACTGGATGGTTTCACTCATGTGGAATCCAGAGAACTGATACATATGAACTTACAAAAAAAACAAAACAAGCAAACATTTGTAAAAAATTTATTGTGGGATTAATGGTTTACTGTTGACAATACAATACAATAGCTTGTACATATATAACATTTCCCAGTTCTACACATAACAATTCAACCCCCACAGAGGTCCTCCTCTGCCATCATGTTCCAGGACCTGAACCCTCCCCTCTCCAGAGGCTTTTACTTTGGTGCAATACACCAACTCCAGTCCAAGTTCTGCTTAGTGTTTTCCCTCTGATCTTGTTTTTCGGCTTCTGTCTGTAAGTGAGATCATCCCATATCATCAAACTGTTTCTAAGATTGTAAGAACTATGGTGGTTATCTTTGGGAGATAGGAGGGTGGGGACACAACTTCTGTGGTGGGTACAGCGTGGAACTTGTAATCCACTGTTAATCACAAATAAAAATTGAGGGGAAAAATTAAGTAACATGCAGAGACACCCCCCCACCCCCGAACCCTCGGAGTCTGATGTAAGAAGAGCAACACCACCGAGCCTCATTCCCTCAGCTTTTTAATATATCACTGAGTGAGAATCTGGGGTCTCGGAAATTAAGAGGTTTTTGTTTGATGGTGCTACAGCTGCAGGAACTGTTAAAGTGCCCGGTGTTTAGTAGGTGCCTATTTACTATTTACTAGAACGAGCAGCTTTGCCCTGCCCTTGCTTCCAGTGGGCGGAGCAAATGGAAGACGCTGCAGTGATTGGAGACAGCAGCAGATGGCGCTAGAGGGACAGGCGTGCGAATCTAAAGTTGGAAAAAGCTGATTAAATAAGAGGATCTGAGATAGCTTACAAGGGCGGGGGAAGGGCTCCTGCTTAGCCATGTGCGCGACCCAGGTTGGAACCCTGGTACATTCATGGTAGTATTTCGGCCCTGAAGAAAGCCTCAGTGCTAGGTGTCTCCATTAAAAAAAAATTATATATAAAATATATAATATACTATATATTATATATAAAATATGATATTATATATATATTCAGTCAAACACAAAGTCTTGGAAAATTGAGGAAGAGCCTTAAGGACTGCTGGTCTGGGGACGAGGTGGTGTAGCCCTGGGTTAAGCACACATGTTACCGTGTGCGTTTAAGGAAGAGTTTCACGAGCTGTAAACCATGCTGTAGATGCCTCTCTTTTTCTCTCCCTCTCTCTTTCTTTCCTCTCATGCTCTCTCTGTTTCTATCCAATACTTAAAAAAAATAAAACAAATAAATATTTTCTTAAAAGATAACTTAATCTTTAAAAAAGGGGGGGGGGCGGCCGGGGGGGACTGCTGGTTTCGTAGGAAAAAGTAACACTTTCTCTAAGATTTGCTACCTCTGCCTCATCTGTCTTTCCCTCTAAACCACTGCAAGTCCTAGCATGAAAGAGTTCATTCAGTGACCAGGAAAGCAGAACTTCTCCCACTTCCCACACTTAGGCTGATCATAGCATCAGCCTTCTCCCTGGGTGTGCTGTAAAGAATGATCTGGTGTGTGGGGGAGGAGGCGGTAGTGCAGCGGGTTAAGTGCACGTGGCACAAAGCTCAAGGACCGGTGTAAGGATCCCGGTTCAAGCCCCAGGTTCCCCACTTGCAGGGGAGTCGCTTCACAGGCGGTGAAGCAGGTCTGCGGGTGTCTATCTTTCTCTCCCCCTCTCTGTCTTCCCCTCCTCTCTCCATTTCTCTCTGTCCTATCCAACAGCAGCGACATCAATAACAACAATAATACCTACAACAAGTCTACAACAAGGGCAACAAAAGGGGAAAAAAAATAGCCTCCAGGAGCAGTGGATTCAGCACCGAGCCTCAGCAAATACCCTGAAGGCAAAAAAAAAAAAAAAAGAAAGAAA